>NC_057866.1:18117222-18438472 GCF_019393635.1 Dromiciops gliroides
AGTGATCAGGGCTCCTTTCTCCAGATCATCCTGTATTTGTTTAGTGGTTTGAATGTTGTGGTGCAGTAGAATGCAAATATCCTACTTTTTAAAGTAAGGATGTGGTATACACAATGGCCACACTACAGTAAACCATCTCAGGTTAACCAGGTGAGGAGTAACCTGTGGACCTCAAACCCATGGGTGAGTTAGGTGGGCTGTGAAGCATGTGAAGACTTCCCTGGGAGAGCGGGTGGGTGAAAACAATTTGTTCTAATGGCTACAAAGGCAGCCGAAGCAGTCACTGTGGAACACTTAGAACTTGGTAAGACGTCAAAGAAGTCAAGGTCATCCATTGCATCCTGGGCCATTGCTTGTCATCTTAACTTTTATCTTGATGCCAGACTTCGATGACTCTGGAAGAGAGCACGAGGCTGATGACTTTGTTTATCTCTACCTCATTTAAATCCAGTTCACCCATGAGTCAAGACATCATAAGGTATCATTGTTCCTCTTTCAAAATGAAGGATAAACAACAACTTCCCTAATCTATTTCCCTTCTCATGTGATTTTACCTTTAAAAACATTCTGCTAAACATGTAAGATGCCACAGTTTTAGCACACAGGAGTTTAAAGGTCCGGTTCATGAATGTAAGGTGTATTGTCTTTTCTTTGTACTTTTTGATTCTCCTCAGATAGAATGTAAACTTTTTTTTCTTAGAATATAAACTTCTTGAAGGCAGGTTCTATCGAACTTTTCTCTTACACTGTAAGTATTTAATACAGGTTTAATACAGGTTTGTTAGATTGAACTGAATTTATGGGAAACAAAAAAATCCAAGGGCAGCTGCCATGTTTGTTAAACATTAAAAACAATTCTGAACTTAATACCAAAGAAGATTTCAATATAGAAAGTAGAAGAGAAAGAAGTAGATTATGTATGAAATTGAAAATCCCCATTTCAAAGAGCTTGCTTTTATTTTGAAATATCTAATATACTTTAAATTCTTTAAAACATATAGTTTAAAATTTATAATACAAATTATATAAAATATATAATAAATTCAAAGCTGTCCTGCTTGTCTGTAATTCTTTTAAGCTTTCTTTTTATTATCTTCTTCACATTTAAAAATGGTTCAATGATTTTTTTCCTTATAGTTTTCTTTGTTTCTTTCTTTTTTTGGGAGCTACCTTATCTGTAGTCCCCCTCTCATTCCTACTTCCACTTTGGGGGAAAAAAAAAGAAAAAGCCCTATGTAATAAATATGTAGTGTCAAGCAAAATCAACTTCCACATTGGCCAGGTTAAAAAATGTATCTTATTGTGCATCTTGAGTCCATTACCTCTAACTGGCATCTGTTGGGAAATGTATAGTATGCTTGTATACTTCACTGTCTGTGACTATGGTTGGTCATCACATTGATCAAAGTTCTTAGGTCATTCAAAGTGGCAGGGGCACCACCTGTCAGAGTTCATCACCTGCCTTACCCCAAGTCTAGCCTCAGAGGCAATTAGATCCTGCCTTTTAGGTGGATCTAATATCGCCATACTTCAGTGGTCTGATCAACTGGTGAAAACAGAACAGATGTCTGGGTCAGATGTGCTTGAGTAAATACTAATGTCAGTTGCAATAGTCCTTCTGGGATTAGGGCAAAGGAGGAGTCATTGAGCCAGCTGCCTTGCTAAGAGGGCAGAGAGCAGAGGGCAGTAGGAGAGAGCAGTAGGTTTGGCTCCTGAAAAACTGTACAGGAAAATTAAGTACCTTACAAGCCTGAGGTACACACTAATGCAATTGTGTCAAACTCAACTAGAAATGGGGGACGTTGAACCATAAATAAGAATCTCTATGGGTAGCATATTGAATTAGAAAACCAAATAGTAATATCATCTATGTTTTATTATATTAAAAAATTAATTTATTGAATATTTCCCAATTACATTTTAATCATTTTGGGCCAAACTTGGGGGTATTGATAACAATACAACATGAGGGGTGTATGCTTGATACCTCTGCTCTAAAGGCCCTGTCCTGTTTGGATCATTCAAGGATTGCTACAGGGGGTAGCCCATGGAGGGATGGTATATCATGGGATCAGTATCATGAAAGCCCTTTCAGCAACCCCTAGGCAGACTGTCAGAAGCTTCAAATGGAAATCCTGAGTTATCCAAACCATCCCATGTAGTTAACTCCATGCAATATCATGCCCTAAGGGTGGTGAAAGATATACCTTCTTTAGTGTCTAAAAGTGCAAATATTTCATCAAACCAGCTTCCCTTACCAGAACTCTGTATTACCTTTGAGGAAGGCAGATAATGCCTAGCATGTTACAGTGTATTATAGCAGAAGGGACAAAAGGATAGCCCATGGTCAACAAAACTCCTAAAATATAATTGAGAAATGTTCAACGAAATAAATAAAAATTATGATGCAGCATCGATAATATTAATTAGTTGCTTTCTAAGTTAATACTTCCTTTGGCAATCTATTTCCATTTGAGTTTGATCACTGTACTATAAGAAACTGAACTGCTCATCATTATAGCTGTTCCTGACCTTGTCAGTGTTGGTCTTTCTAAAATGGATAGATCACAGGAGGTTTTTATAGCTAAGTGAAATGGTACATTAATATAACAATCACACTTGTCTGGGTCCTTCCAGTGTTGAGGGACTCACTACCACAAAGAGGTGGTAACTATGTCATTTTGCCCAATTGACCAATGGCTCCCTCTGATGAGAGAGACATCCACAATTGGCCTTTTTTTTTTTTTAGTGAGGCAATTGGGGTAAAGTGACTTGCCCAGGGTCACACAGCTAGTAAGTGTTAAGTGTCTGAGGCCGGATTTGAACTCAGGTACTCCTGACTCCAGGGCCAGTGCTCTATCCACCTAGCTGACCCCACAATTGGTCTTTAATAGCTACTTAATCTCAACCTTCAGAGAGTGAGGGTCATGTCAAATCCTTCCAAAGAGCTGAGCCCCAAGTGCATGGCTGGCATGTGAGAGAACCTTCAGTGGTGCAGCAAAGACAATCTTCACCCACACAAATTCCTTTGCAGTGGTCATGAGTTTGGTTAAGTTGTCTGGAGAACACTATATGGACAAAGAAAGGATCTACCCTTTTGGGTCAGGACCAGTGGAGAAATTCTGTAAATGCCCTCCATGTCAACATGGTGTGGCTCTTAGCCAATGCCATCCATGTCAACATGTGGCTCTTGGGGAGTAGGAGGTTTTGGCACCAAATATATGGTTGTATAGGAAGGGCCTCAGTATTAACTTAGATCATGGGACAGCAATATAGGAGGCTTATAACCTCTTGGCTACTTTACTATAGATAATCCTGAATGCATGATAAAGAATTGTTGATTATGCTAGAAGTGTTTATGCTGTGACTTTGATGTCCCCAGAGCAATTCCTGCTTGTCATCAGCATCTCATAGAAGAAGAAGAAATTGGGGATTGTAAGGGAGATGTTACATCTGTGTTGTGATTCTGATGTTTTTGGTTCAGGTCTAGCTCTTCACATTTTTGCATTAAAAGACTCACTGTGAACTGCAAAGACATGGCGTCACTCACCCCATGGACAAGAGTGTTGAAATTTAGGACTTGGTCTTTCTAAACGGGAGAAGAAAAACCCAGGATCCCTGGTTTTTGTTCTACATACTTCCTTTTTTATCCTCTCCTCACGGTGAATCCTTGGGTGAGAGGGAAGATGATAACTTCGTTTTCTTTTGACTTCTTTGCCTTAATACTGCCTGTGCCAGGAGGTTAAACAGCACTTATTCTAAGAAAGAAAAGACCTGGGTGCTTTTAGTGAAAGGCATGCTCCATATGAGTCAGAAGTGTGATATTATAGTAAAAAAAGCTAATGTGAATTTGGGCTGCATCTAGATTTCAGGGAGAGGAAATTAACCTTCTCATTCTACGCTGCCGTTGTTGAAGCTCACATGGAGTTTGGGGTTCCATTTGGTGCATTGGGGTTTAAGAAGTACGTGTCGAAGCTTGGGAGTGTTCAGAAGAAGACAAACAGGATAGTTGACTTTAGTCTATGTCAATGAATTTCTGACATGTTTAGCCTAGAGAAGTAATGACTTGGGGAGGCCATTGTCTCTGTATTCCAATAATTAAAGGCTGCTGTGTGGAGGAGGGATCCGAACTGTTCTGTTTGACAGAGGACAGAGTGATGAGTAACTGATGGATGTTGCAAAGAGGCAAACTTGGCATTGGTGTCAAGAAAAACTCCCTAAAAATTAAGCTGCTCATAGTATAATAGAATGCTTTAAGAGAGGTTGGCTCCCTCTCCTTGGTGGGATTGAATGAGATCCCTTCCAACTCTCAGATATAGTGATTTTGTGCTTCTGTATCTATTTAGGTTATCCTTTAAATCTTTTAATAACCTTATATGCTATTTTCTTTTCTTTTCTCCTTCCTTCCTTCCTTCCTTCCTTCCTTCCTTCCTTCCTTCCTTCCTTCCTTCCTTCCTTCCTTTCTTCCATGGGATGGTGGAGTGGTTAATGTTTATGACTTCTTGTGACTCCTTTGAGTCTTCTGCATTTTCTTCAGGATAAAATAAAAGTTGCCCCATACTCAGCTTATATTCATTACCTAGAATGTAATATGGGTTTGGGTACCCTTTTGCACATGTTTGTGGACAAGCTATATCTTAGTTATATTTGGAAATTGTCCTAGAGCAAACTCTTGTGGAGTCATAGTGAGCCAAAGAGAGATTGTAACCCTTTCTGGGTATAACTCCAGGATTGAATCTAGCTTGGGTGAGCCCAGAGACTTGGGAATGGAGGCTGCCTTTAGATTATGAAAGTCTTCATTAAGCATAATGTTCCAGCCCCTGTGAGAGGCACTAAGAATCTAAATACAAAATGTCTTCAATAAGTTTACATTCCACTGGTGGATGGGAAGGACAATATGTAGAACATAAGTAAGTTCAAAATAAGTCAAGTAAAAATAAAGAAATCTGGGCAGGAGGAGCAATGGAGAGCCATAATCACTGGGTATAGGAGAATAAGTGGAGTCAGTACTTGAGTTGAATCTTGGAGTTAGGGCCTCCAAAAAGTAGATGTGAGGGGGAAGAGAATTCCAAACAAAAGGAACAGCTTGTGTACAGAAAATGAAATGAGAGAGGCAGGGTCTCCTTGCCTTAAGACTCCTACTCCAATCTATCATCAGCTTCCAAAATGATTTTCCTAAAATGCTAGGCTGACCATGGTCACCCCTCCCTCAAAGAAATTCTACTACTGCCCTGTTACATCCAAGATCAAACATAAAACTCTTTGGCATTTAAGGCCTCTCAAAGCCCAGCCTCTTCTTTTGCAGTCTTTCTGTACATGACTTCTTCCCTCAACACACTTTATGATCTAGCTACATTAGCTATTTTCTATTCCTCATACACAACATTCTATCCATATTCTCCCTAACTATCCCCTAAGGGATCTAGAATGCTCCTCTTCATCCACCCTGATTGCTGGCTCCCTTGGCTTCCTTGAAGACTCAGCTCAAATCCTACCTTCTGTAGGATGCCTTTCTCTGTCTACCCTCCCCCCCAATCCCCACTTCTTCCCTTGTCAGTAAAAGAACTGCTATGAATAGTTTTTCACATATAGGGATTCAGAATTTAGTAACTCTGGGGACTTTTATAATTACAGTTTTCAGAGGAAGAAATCCAAGTTGTCTGTAGGCATATACAAAATGATCCAAGTCACTAATGATTAGAGAAATGCAAATTAAATCAACTCTGAGGTTCTACCTCAGACTTATTGGACAGGGAAACTTGATAAAAAGGGAAAATAACCAATGTTGGAGGAACTGAGGGAAAACAAGCACATTGAGGCAAACAGGATTAAGTCACTTACCCAGGGTAATAGCTTATACATGTATGAGGCCACATTTGAACTCATGAGTCTTCCTGACCCTAGGCCCAGTGCTCTATTTATTATGCCACCTTGAGCATTACTCAAGATTAAATTAGGGAACTCCATGACTCACAAATGCCTCACAAATCCTGAATAAAATCTGGGGAATGGAATTATTGAAGGATTTCAGTTAATGCTGGAAAATCTGTTTACAGTTCTATGGGCTTCCTAAAGATGATCTTGTCTGCCATCTTGTGGCACTAATGAGTAATAGACTTTTTTTTTTCAAATTCAAACATTTATTAGTCACCTGTGTAATAGCACTAAGCTACTACATTCCAAACAGTTTAGATAAGGCACAGTCCCTGCCCTCAAAGAGCTTACAGTCTAGAAATGGGCTGAGACACAAGTAACTATAACAAAACAATATACAAAGTAGCCCAAACTGTGTATTCCAAAGGAGACAATAATTGCTGAAAGAAGAGGGCAGTAGTGGTGCTAAGGTAAGGCATTATTTGAGAAATAAGTAGTAATCTGACAAGGGAAGAGGGCATTTCAGGCAGAAATTGAGAATTAGAATAACAATAATATAAATTTTCCAACTATTGATGTATATCTCCTACCTATAAGTCGTCCATCAATACAATCCATCCCAGGGCTTCCTAACCTTTTTAGAATCACAGGCCCTTCTGGACCCCTCCTCATAATAATGTTTTTAAATGCATAAAATACTAGGATTGCAAAGCAAACTGATAATATTGAAAGACAGTTATCAGAATACTTTTCAAAACATGCTCATGGATCCCAGGCTAAGAACCTGTGATCTAGGGGGCAGCTAGGTGGTACAGTGAATAGAGCACTTCCTCGTCTTAGAGTCAGGAGAACCTGAATTCAAATGAGGCCTCAGACATTTATTAGCCCTGTGACCCTAGGCAAGTCACTTAACCCTGATTGCCTGTCCCTCCTTCCCCTTCCCCAAAGAACTTATAATTTAGTTGATGTACTTTCATCAGCCCAATCTAATCTTAATTAGCAATTTTCTCTACATCCTTTTCTTCATTAGGGCCACCCACACCAATCAGTGGGGCAGACAGGGGAGTTTGCAGAGGAATATTGGCTCTTAAAAAGTGGCAGCTCTAAAGCTTTAGCTAGTAGGACAGAGACTACCCCCTACCAGCTTGTAGCAAACTCCTAGGGGGAATTGTAAGGAGAAAGGAAGCCCCTCTGCCCAGTAAGGCATACTGCAATTTAAAGAGACACCATGGGTGCCAACTCTAGTAATAGACTTTTTGATAGAGTTCAGTCAAGGGACTGTGTACCTTGGGAAGAGGCCTGAGGCAATGACAATTGATAGGCTTTGGAGAAGGTATTGTGTGATTGTGTTTATGTGTGTGAGTGTATTGGAGAGAATAAGGAATCTGTAGGTTCTAATCCTTCCTCAGAAATTTAGTACTTGGGCAAGTTTCTTAACCTAAGCCTTAGTTTCTTCATCTACAAAATGGAAATAATAATAGTTACAAACTTGTTATGAGGATCTAATAAAGTAATATATGTAAAGCACTTTACAAACTGTAACACACTATATGGATATGAACTATTATTGTTAATTATTATTTTTCCCTTAAGATAATATTAAAACGGTTTTGCTCCTCCTTGCCACACACATAGCCGATAAAGGGAGTGCTTTTTCCGGAGATTATAGGGCAGGTGGAAAGGCAGCAAATGACTCAAGAGGAACTCAATTGAGGTTTAATTTCTGTTCTGTTACCAGCTAAGTTCAGGGTCCAATTGAATACAAAAACAACTCAAATCAACAACTATGAATCGAGTGTAAGATATGCATGTCCCCATTTAAGATATCAACAGTTTTTCCACAAGGTTGTCTAAATGTATAGTGACGGATCATAGGTTGCATGGATAGATGTCTCTGGCATCTGGTCATGATTCCCTGCAAGAGAGACTTCAGTTTTCACTGTGAAGAGAGCAGGAGGAGGGTGATTTGGGGGTTCTTGCTCCTTCCCTCACCTATCTCAAGATAGGCATAAGGATAGAATTTTATTGATCTGTCCCCCTCGAATATTGTTGGTTTGGTCTAGGGATATGTCTGGTCCAGAACAAACTGCTTCTTTGGGCACTCAGGGGGAATTTAGGATAGAAAAGAAGCACAGTTTAGAAAGGAGAGCACTTAGTTTATCTCCTTCCCACCAAAAGCTCAGTACAAAAAAAAGTCATCACCAACAGCAAATATTTATCGAAGCAAAACACCAAACAGAAATCACAGAAGCCATGCAGATCAGATGATATCATAGAAGATGCAAGAATGGATACATTCTCTATGGGAGTGTGTGAAATGAGGGAGATTGCAGCTTAAACCAAAGGGAGAGGGCCAAATCTCACTCCAAAAGTCCATTCTAATATTCTTTGGGGAGGCAAGCTGGAGATCAAGGACATCTGGAATAGCTGGCATCTATTCTCAGACTGCTGTCTCCACTGAGGTCCCCTTTCAGAGATTCCCATCAGGAATATAAGCTTCTTGAGGGCAGGAACTAACTAACTCTCTCTCTCTCTCTCTCTCTCTCTCTCTCTCTCTCTCTCTCTCTCTCTCTCTCCCTCTCTCTCTCTCAAGAGGTTCTGGTGACAGCTCTAAGTTCCTTATTCATTTATGCAGTGTCATATCCTATCAGTTTGGAATCATGTCTCCTTCTTCAACCCAGCAACATGCAAAATGTTTCAGGTTTGCTTGAAAATGGGGTACATGAACATCTACTGTGTCAAGTACTATGTTGGGAGAGTTGGGAGAGAGACAGAGAGACAGAGAGAGAAAGAGACAGAGAGAGAGACAGAGAGACAGAGACATAAACAGAGACAGAAGCAGACAGGGACAGAGAGAGACAGAGAAAGACAGAGGCAGAGACAGAGAGCAAGAGAAAGAAACAGAACTCCTGTTCTCAAGAAGTTTATATTCAGATGGACCTCAATTAGAGGACACCCAATCCAACCTTTTCTTGAGCAGGAATCTCTCCTTTATGATGTAATAGATGACATATAATATACTTGGCACAGCCAGGAAGTGTAGTACATAAAGCATTGCTCCTATAGTCAGGAGGACTTGTGTTCTAATCCAGTTTCAGACACTAAGTGGCTGTGTGACATTGGAGAATTCACTTAATATTTATTTCCCTGTCTACCTCAGTTTCTTCAACTGTAAATAATAACAGCACTACCTCCCAGGGTTGTTGTAAGGATCAAAGAAGGTAATATTTGTAAAGCATTTAGCATAATTCCTGGCACATACTAAGTGCTAAAGGAATACTTGTTCCCTTCCTTTTTCCCTACTAAATAAATGTTGATCTAGCCTCTGCTTGGAGTTCCAAGAAGGAAGAAAACACTATCTTCCGAGGCAACCCATTCCATCTGGGGACAGTTCGGGCTGCTAGGAAAACTCTCCTGAATACAACCCAGCTCCCTCCCCACAGGCTGGGGGAAAGAAGGCCCTGTGCTGCACAGTGGGAATGGAAGGAGATATGACTTCTGAATGATGACTCCTAAATTGGTTCCAGAGACTTCAGGAGAGATTAATGAGCAAAATTATATAGGCAGTTCAATGGCACAGTGGAAAGAGCCCTGACCCTAGAATCAGAAAGGCCTGAGTACAAATCCAGTCTCATAAACTATGGTGCCAGGCACTGGAGGTGATACTAGGTTGAGTTAATCAACCAAGGAGTACTTAGCAAATGTCCTTTTTAGTAAATAGTCTCAGATGTTTGACCTTAGACAAGTCATTTCCTTTCATCTGGGGTCTCACTTTCCTCATATCTAAAATAAGGGAATCAGATATTCCCCAAGACTTCTTTCACTGCAAATTTAATACATTTTAGTATCTTTCCAGGTTTAATTATTATACAAGATGCTAGGTTTGAATTCTAGCATCTACCTGTGTGACCTTGGACAAAAAAACTTAATGTCTTTGGGGGTCGGCTTCCTCCTCTGTAAAATAAGAAGGCTGGACTATATAACTTAAAACTTGTGCCAGCTTTAAATCTATGATCCTGTGACCTTATCTCTAATTTGACCAATGAGAGGACAGAAAAAATAAGGTCTTTTAAGATTGTAGCAAGGAAGATTCATGCTATTGCCCTAAGGAAACATTTACTGGTTCATATGATTTTAGATCTAAAGCTGGAAGGGCCATCAGATGGATTCTATTCCATCTTGTGGGAAAGATCCACACCACTTTCATCAGAGCATATGCTCCCACCATGATGAACCTAGAGGAGGTCAAGGAAAAATTTTATGAAGACCTAGAGACCTTCATTATCAATGTGCCAAAAGAGGACAAGCTTATAATTCTGGGTGACTATAATGCCAGGGTAGGCACAGACTATTACACATGGCAGGGAGTACCTGGGAGGAATGGAGTAAGAAACAGAAACAGAAATGGTCACTTACTAATGAAGACTTGGGCATCCCATGGCCTTTTCATCATTAACCCTGTCTTCCATTACCTAAACACAATAAAACTTTGTGGATGCACCCTCACAGAAAACATTTAATAGACCATGTCATTATAAGGAGAAGAGACAGACAGGATGTGAGAGTGATGAAGGTGATATGTGGTGCAGAGTGATGGACCAATCACAGACATCCTTTCCAAGCTAAACATCCATACTCAAGAAAATCGTATTCAACAAGGCGACTTAATGCCAACTACCAGACGACTTAATGTCACCAGATTAGAGCACTCCCCTGAGAGGGAATAGTTTGTTGTTAACTTGGAGGGAAAGTTGAGCCAACATACAGGTGGCAACAATGGAGCAGAAAAGGAATGGGTAGCTTTCAGAGATGTGGTGTATAGCACCTGTTCAGGGGCTAAAATTCTAGCTAAACTGTCTAAAATATCCAATGAGTGGTCGCCAATAAATTATAAGCTTTAGCAAGAGTTAGACTTTTAAGCATTTATTAAGGAGAACAAGAATTTAGTAAAGAGAGAGAGAAAGGCCTATCTATTAAAGGGAGAGCGCATTTCTAGCTCCACTCTCCACCAGAGTCCAGAGGAAAAGAGAGCGAGACTGAGCGCCAGTCTCTTCCTTCCTCCTCCCACTAGCCCGCGTCACTTCCTGACGCCAAAGAAAAGACTCCTGGTCTTGCCCTCAAAGACCTTCGCTTCATGGCAGAACTCTTCTACAGTAAGTCTCCAGCAGGTGGCGTCATTCCAGTCGTTACACACCACATTTACTCATCTGGGCCAGAAGGTTGCTTGCTGTTTTGGGGAGTGGGAAGGGAGTGAAGGAAAGGAGAAAAACTTGAAACTAGAAATCTTAGGAAAACAAATGTTGAAAACTATATATGTAACTAGAAAATGATAAAATACTTTTATGATAAAAAAGACAGAGTTTGCTCTACAGGCTCAAATATCCATGAAAAATAAACACAGTGGAATCCTGTAAAAAAGAGGTTCTCCACCAGCCGGTACCACATTATCCACACATGGAACTATCAGTTATAGCAAATGGAAAAAAATTTGAATGCTGTCAATAAGTTCATTTACCTTGGCAGTATACTTTCCAGGGATGTGTATTCATGTATGTACACACACATATGATGAGATTGACACACACATAGACAGAGTTTAGTGTTTGGGAGGCTCTGAAAGACAGTGTTGGAGAGAAGAAGTAGTATTAGGATGCCTATTAAACTGAAGGTCTACAGAATTGTTGTGCTGATCTCATTGTTGTATTCTTGTAAAATCTGGATAGTATATCACTGCCATGCATGGAAACTGAATTTCTTCCATTTGAATTGTCTTAGGAAGATTCTAAATTGTTTTAGCAAGATAACATACTGGACACTGAGATCCTTTCTCAAGCTGAACTACAAAACATTCTAACACTATTGCAGAGAGTGCATCTTTAATGGGCCAGCCATGTTGTTTAAAAAAAAACACAGAGGACAAATACATGGAGGTTAGAAGAAGCAGTACAAGGACACTGTCAAGGTATCTCTGAAGAACTTTGGAATCAGTTATGAGAAATAGGAGACACTGGCACAGGATCACCCAATATGGCATACTTTCATCAAAGAAAGCACTGTGCACTATGAGCAAAACAGAATTGCAATGGTTCAAAAGAAACATGAGACGTCCAAATTTAGAGACATCTTCACTCCAAATATTCACATGGACCATGCGAGCCTGACCTGTGGTAGAGCCTTCTGAGCTCATATTAATCTGCTCACCCACAGTTGGGCACACTGTACATTGACCCTAACATATGCCATTTGCTCATCTTCAAGCATGAAGGACAACAATGACAGAAGAGAACACAAAAACCCAGAGGTTAGGTGACTTACCCAAGGTCATACCAGGATCAAGGGGTCCCATGACTCCATGTTCATTGTTCTAATCTCTTATAATCTGGAATGAGTCATGTTGCAATATTCCAGAAAATCTGCCAGAAATTTAGAAAAATACAAACTGTTTCTTTCATGCCAGACCTTTCTCTATTCTGTGCTCTGAGAAATAAGAATTCTTTTTCTAATCTGACTGCTTCTATGCTCAGTCTGGAATGGGTGGGTTTCTGCTTAGATCATCTATTTGGGCTTGCATAGGTGAATCTAGAAGTCCAGAAGTGGGCCAATGGTTTCTGTATTTGTATGCATCTATATTTACATTGGTGGAGCAGAGATGGGATGGCCAAATGGATAGAGCTCCAGAAGCCAGAAAACCTAGATTGGAGTCCCACATCTGGGGTGAACAAGCTTTATGACCTTGGGCAAGTCACCTTTTTTTCTCTGTATTTCAACTTCTTCACATGTAAAATGAGGAGATTGGGCTAAACTCTCTAAGATTTTAGATTTAGAGATGGAAGAAGCTCTAATTATCCCTTCTCATTTTACTAATGAGGAAATCAAGGCTCAGAGAAGATCAGTAACTTGCCCAAGGTCACACAATTCATAGTCATCAGAGTCATATTTGAACTCAAGTTCCCTAATTTCAAAACTTGCTTTCCTTCCACCATTGTAGGTTGCTCCCCTTCTGGTGTTAACATTGTATTATCTGTCAGTTGTTTCATTATATAGTGACAATGATCTGACCCTAGCCTGAGCTAACTTTGAATAAGGCATCAGGCTGAGTCCTGCAGCTGTCTGAGGCCATGAAGGGAAGGCTTGAAATGCATTGACAAAGCTTGAACAGAAAGGCAAGAGAACGGAGATGTCTGTTGGTTTGCTTTTTGTGTGAGCATGCTGCCACCCTCAGGACTTTTTCTTCCACTAACTAGAGTGAAAGACTATTGGCTCTGGACCTCACAGTACTTGGAGCTGGAAGAGAACTTTAAAATCATCTTGTCCACCCCTCTCATTTTACAGAGGAAGAAACTGAGGCCTAAAGAGTGGAAGCACCTTGACCAAGGTACAGCCAGGATTTTAGCCATAGCCCCTGTTCCAGATTCAGGTTTCTTTCCACAATATCTTGTTATATCCATGCTTTTATACCTTGTTCTCTGTCTCTGTCTCTGTCTCTGTCTCTGTCTCTGTCTCTCTCTCTCTCTCTCTCTCTCTCTGTCTCTCCTCTCTCCTTCTGTTCTTCCATCTCCCTCCCTTTCTCTTTGTATTTTTATGTTCTTCTATCTATCTAAGCACATAAATGAATATATGTGTGGAAAACCTAGGATTGCTTATCCTAGGGAAGAGAAGATTCGGGGAAAATAAGTTTCAGTATTTAAATATTTTCAGCACTGTTAGGTAAAAGGTGGGATCTAAAGACATTGGGTATTTTTGTAAATCTCAGAAAACTCCCTCTTGGTGAATCAACACACTCTGATCTATGTGTTCACTGTTCTAGGTTTATCCCTCAAGTGGTGAATCTTTGGAATCTCTTCATCTTTTTTTTTTTTTTTTTTGTGAGGCAATTGGAGTTAAGTGACTTGCCCAGGGTCATACAGCCAATAAGTGTTAAGTGTCTGAGGCCGGATTTGAACTCAGGTCCTCCTGACTCCAGGGCCGGTGCTCCATCCACTGCGCCATCTAGCTTCCCCGAATCTCTTCATCTTCATCTCCAGTTTCATGTGGCTCTTATCTCTGGCCATTTATATATCTTCCCAGGATGGGGGTCCACCCCATATGCTAGGAGTCTAGACCTCTGGACATTGTGTGGATACTGATGAAGCACATGGTCTATTTTTTACATATCTCTTACTCTCAAAACATGATTAGCACATCTAATCTTGGTCATATCTCTTTGGTAATAACCTTAACTTACTATTGCCAAATTATTTTTTTATTAGTTTCCTCAAGTCCTTTAACTAATATATTATCTCTTGACCATTAGGCATATTCATTAACATATATAAATATAAAAATTCCCTTCTAGCTTTGAGAACAAAGAATCACAGAAATTCAAGGTGGGAAATAACCTCAGAAGTCATTTAAACTAAGTCATAATGGAACAGGAATCCTCTCTACAATATGAAAACTCCTTATAATAAATTCTATTATTCTACACATAGCTACATTAAAAGAACTTTTCTGTTTGTTGGTTGTTTCTTTCTATGTGACATAAAGGGGCTGAAGTAGATGATCTCTGAGGTCTTTTCTAGATCTAAGATTCTATCATTCTAGGGATCTCAAAGAAATAAGAATTTTAGGCTCCATGGTGAGTTCATTGTAATAAAGATGAGTCTGTACTACAGGTGTATGCTCTAGAGAGGGTGCTAGGATTGGAGGAGGTAAGAAGGTATAAAGGAAGGTGATGCTTTGAGCCAGATCCTGTCCCTAGCAATAGTCCTGAGTGATCCCTTATTTTCCCAATCTGGGTAATAGGGAGATCAGTCAAGATCATGTAACAGAGTTTTTTTTCTAGGCAATCTCAAAAAGACATTATTGTTAACTTTGGTAAGCCTTATGATTTTTAGCTTGGTTACTTTATGAATAATTCTTTGCCCATGGCAACCCTGGAAACAAATGCAATACCAGCTTCAATTGCCTCTATTACAGAAATTATGGATATTGTTCCTGTAACTCTAAAAGGGATATAACATCTGGGAGAGAATTAAAATTTAACTCTCATTCTAGGAAAGTTTCTTTCATGGGGAAAGGAGGCTGTGTGATCTATGATGAGAACACTAAGTTTTTGCCTGTACTTTTCCTGAGGAAAAAAGTTTGATCATTTTTAGTCATCTGTGATGAATCCATGAGAATATCAGTAGCTTAACTGTCATCCTGGGAAGCCTGTTAATTGTTATGGCTGAAGAGAGACAAAGACTGGTGAAACATACCAAGAAATTTCCTTAGAGAAAAATGCATGATGTATAGAGAAAAGAGCCAAGCTTCCTTAAGAAACAGAGTCATCTTTTTCATGTGAAGTAACATTATGAAGAAAATAATTGTGAAGAACTTTAAATCAATATCCTAAGAGAGTTGCATGGTGGAGCTGTGTTTCCAGAGTTGAAGACAAGGCAACAGTTGCAGTTGATGGATATGGGTGACTCCAGCTGTGATAATTCTCTCTGAATTACATGGTCAAAGTAATGCTTGTTCACTGTCAAAGTACTTAAATATTTTTGTTTCACTGATGGTAAACCTATGAGAAAAGTAGATTTGATACATTGAGAATTTTAAGTTAATATTATACTAGAAATGTTAGCTTTAGCAATAAGAGAATAAAAATAAATCGAAGGAATTAGAATAGGCAATGAAGAAACCAAACTATCACTCATTCCTGATGATAAGATGGTATACTTAGAGAAACCTAGAGTATCAACTAATAACTACTTGAAATAATTAACAACTTTAGCAAAGTTGCTGGATATAAGATAAAATCATCAGCATTTCCATATATTTCCAACAAAGCCCAACATCTTTGATACAAAGAAAGAAAAAGATAGAAAGAAAGAAAAATTCCATTTTAAATAATGGTAGATAATATAAAATATTTGAGAATCTACCTGCCAAAACAAACACAGGTATTATATGAACACAATTACAAAATGCTTTTTCACACAAAAAGTCAAATCTAAACAACTTGAAAAATATCAATTGCTCATGGGTAAGCTGAGCAAATATAATAAAAACGACAATTATATCTAAATTAATTTACTTATTCAGTGCCATGCCAATCAAACTAACAAGAATATTTTATAGAGTTGGAAAAAATTAACAACAAAATCCATCTATACTAGCTGTGTGACCCTGGGCAAGTAACTTAACCCTTATTGCCCCACCAAAGAAAAAAATCATCTGGAAGAACAAAAAGGTCAAGAATATCGCGGGATTTTTTTTTTTTTTAGTGAGGCAATTGGGGTTAAGTTACTTACCCAGGGTCACACAGCTAGTAAGTGTTAAGTATCTGAGGCTGGATTTGAACTCAGGTACTCCTGACTCCACGGCCGGTGCTCTATCCACAATGCCACCTAGCCGCCCTATCGCGGGATTTAATGAAAAAATGCAAATGAAGGTGGCCAGATCTAAAACTATCTTATCAAGCAGTGATCATCAAAATTATTTGGTACTGGCTAAGAAATAAAGTGGTAGGTCAGTGGAATAGATTAGGTACAGTAGGCACAGTCATAAATGACTATACTAATCTACTATTTGATAATCTGAAAGACTCCAGATTCTGGCATAAGAACTCACTATTTGACAAAAACTGCTGGGAAAACTGGAAAATAGCATGACAGAAACTAGGAATAGACCAACATATCACGCAGTATACTAAAATAAGGTCAAAATGGGTACCTGATTTAAATATAAAGGATGATACCATAAACAAATTAGGAGAAGAAGGAATAGTTTACCTGTCAGATCTATGAAAAAGAGAAGAATTTATGACCAGAGAAGAGATAGAGAACATTATGAAATGGAAAATAGATAATTTTGATTACATTAAAGAGGGTTTGCCCAAACAAAACCAACGCAAACAAAATGAGAAGGAAAGCAGAAAACTGGGGAAAATTCTTTTACAGCCAGTGTTTCTGATAAAGGCCCCATTTCTCAAATATATAGAGAATGGAGTCAAATGTATAAGAATACAAATCATTTCCCAATTGAGAAATGGTCAAAGAATATGAACAGGCAGTTTTCAGATGAAGAATTTAAAGCTATCCATAGTCATATAAAAATTCTCTAAATCACTACTAATTAGAGAAATGTAAATCAAAGCCACTCTGAAGTATCAGCTGACAATTATCAGATTGACTAATAGGACCAAAAAGGAAAATGGTAAATGTTGGAGAAGGTGTGAGAAAATCGGAACAATACTGTATTGTTGGTGGAGTTGTGAACTAATCCAAACATTCTGGAGAGTAATTTGGAACTATGCCCAAAGGGCTATAAAATCCTTTGATCCAGCAATACCACTACTAGATCTGTATCCTAAAAAGTTCAGAAAAGGGAAAAGGACCCGCATGTACAAAAATATTTATACCAGATCTTTTTGTGGTAGCAAAAAATTGGAAATTGATGGGATGCCAATCAATCAGGATGCCAATCAATCGGGAAATGGCTGAACAAGTTGTAGTATAGGAATGTAATGGGATACTATTGTGCCATAAGAAATGATGAGGAGGCAGATTTCAGAAAAACCTGGAAAGACTTACATGAACTGATGCTATGTGAAGTGAGAAGAACCAGTAGAACATTGTACACAATAACAACAACATTGTATGATGTTCAACTATGATGGATTTAGCTCTTCTCAGCAATGCAATGATCCAAGACAATTCTGAAAGAATCATGATGGAAAATGTTCTCCACATTCAGGATTATGGAGTCTTAATGCAGATTGAAGCATACTATTTTCACTTTTTTTTTCTTTCTTGTGCTTTTCCCCTTTAGTTCTGATTCTTCTTTCACAACATGAATAATGTGTAAATATGTTTAACATAATTGTACTGTCTAACCTTTAAAAAAGGTTATAAGTTAATGTTATGGAAAAAGGGTTCTCTAATAGCTTAGCTAATAAACTGGGATGGAGACAGAATTAATTGATGACTATGATACAGATTGTATATTTCTATTAATTTAAAAACAAATTTGGGGGCAGCTAGGTGGCACAGTGGATAAAGCACCAGTCCTGGATTCAGGAGGACCTGAGTTCAAATCTGACCTCAGACATTTGACACTTACTAGCTGTGTGACCCTGGGTAAGTCCCTTAACCCTCATTGCCCTGCCAAAAGAAAAAAAAATAAATTTAATCTCCTACAACTTGACTGCCCTTGAACCTGGAGTAAGAATTAATAAAGTCACATGTCAAGTAGCATGCTGAAGGATGGGGTTTTCATGTGGTTGTTGCATGTGGTAATTGCATGTAAACATGATTAATTCTGTCTCTACTCATAATTTTCTTGTTGTTTGCATTGTGTTGTTATGTCTTCACTATAGCTATATTTGTCAGTTAACTATGCCTAGTTTTTCTGTTATGCATATTTGTTTTTGATATATGGATATGAATGAACTATGTGATATATACATTTATTATAACTGGCAAGTAATTTAGGCTTGCATTCACTTAAGCAACCTGATAGGTATGTCATTTTCCTTCCTTCCTGCCTTCCTTCCTTCCTTCCTTCCACCCTTCCTCCCTTCTTGCCTCCTTCACTCTCTTTCTTTCATTTTTCCTATCTATTGCATATATTATTCAAGTATATTTTCTGTCAATCTAACTTGAAGACAATTACCTGAAAAATTGCACAATTCATCCTTGCTCTTTTAAGTGCTTATATGCAATTTAATGCTGTGCTGTATAATTCCCGATATCAGGTGTGCTTTGGCAGATTTTGCAAGAGAGTGCAAAATTCCAAGCCCTAGGGAGGAATGTAGATCCTTATTGGCAAGGAGACTGAAGGGAAGTATAGTTTTTCTTAGCTGAAAGAGGAGGTGAAAGCTGCATGGAAAGAAGTTAGCTAGGAAACTTTGAACTTAGGGACAGATATGCAGAGGTCAATTGTCAATTGCAAGGGAAGACTTCTGCTACTCCAAACTGAATATAACCATGAACAGGTGAATATTTTTCTAGTTCACTGATCTACTTAAGGAGTGAGGAGAAGCCTGGGAAGAATTTATTGCTTCTCTGGGAGTTGCAAATATACCTCCCTATGCTCCCTTCCTATCACCTGTCTGGTGAGATAGCATCATTTACCTTTAAATATTGCTTATTTGTTATTTGTACATTTATAATGTATTTTTCCAAACAAAGAGAAGCTAATTTTCATTGCCATCTTAGTGAACCATTGATATAAAATGGTGGAACATACCATGGGGGAAGAACAAAGGTGAATACCTGGACAAATAAGTATAGACAACCTCAAAGTTCTTTCTCTCTCCTTCATGAAAGGGCATTCATAATTATTATTTTTAATAACTTATTGATACAGTAAATGTATTGATACTTTCTCTTTTGACACAAAAGTAACTTTCCAAGGAATGTTGTTGTCATTGAGTTGTTTTCAGTTGTATCTGACTCTTTGTGATTCCACTTGGGGTTTTCTTGGCAAATATACTGGAGTTCTTTGCCATTTTCTTCTTTAGTTCAGTTACAGATGAGGAAACAGGGGCAAACAGGGTTAAGTGACTTGCCCAGAGTCATACAAGTGTCTGAGGTTGGATTTGAACTCAAGAAGATGAGTCTTCCTAACTCTAGGGCCAGAACTCCATTCAATGAGGAATATCCCAACAATATATTCTCTCACAAAGAATAGTTATGGGGCAGCTAGTAGTACAGTGAATAAAGAGCTGGCTCTGGATTTAGGAGGACCTGAGTTTAAATCCAGCCTCAGACATTTTACACTTACTAGCTGTGTGACCCCGGGCAAGTCACTTAACCCTCATTGCCCTGCAAAAAAAAATTAGTTCCCCATAACTCCTCCATTGTGTGACAATGGGCAAGTCATTTAACTTCCTCTGTCTCAATTTCCTCATCTGAATGATTGGGACATGAATGAAGCTCCCACACTTGAGGTCAGCTTTTTATTTTGTGACACGGAAGATGCACATGAATCATAGGAAGACGCCTTGGATTCTGGAGGGCAGAGCCAAGATGGTGGAGGAAAGGCATTCAGCACTCAGAGCTCCTGATACAATTATTCCAAAAAACTCCAAACACAGCCATAAGACAACTCCTGGAGTAGCAGAACCCACAAAAATATGAGATGAAATTATTTCCCAGCCAAAGACAGCTTAGAAGATCAACAGGTGGAAGCTGCTGTGTTGGGCTGGAAGTGGAGTCTGATGCTGTGAGGTCGCTGACACAGATCCAGCCCCAGGCAGGCTGTGCCAGAGAAACTTACCCCTGAGCCTCCGAATCAGCTGCAGTGCTGGTGTCTTCTGGAACTAAGCTCACAGTCTGGTGAGAGGGCTGAGCAGCTGACCATGGGGGAGAAATACAGGGGTGTCTGTGGGAGCTGAGGAGGAATTGGCTGTCCTACCCCGGTGCTTAACCAGGAAGAAATCTTGAGTGGCAGAAAGCTCAGATGGTGGAGGAGCACAGGCTCATAGAAGTGAACAACCACAGAAACCAAAATTTTGTTTCCACTTTAATTAGCAAGTTCATCTGGGGTTATTTTTACTGACCAGAGCATAGGCCAAGTGAGTGAAGAACCTTCTCCTCCTTAAATTGTATCACCTGGGGCCCCCTGAAGCTTGGGACAGTACAGCTTGGAAGCAGGGCCCCATGTTAAGAAGGAGTTAAAAGTCAATAAACGACAGGAAAGATGAGTAGGCAGAGAAAGTTGAGAACCATAGAAAGTTTCTTTAGTTACAAAGAAGATTGAGGTGCATCCTCAGAAGAGGATAGCAATGTCAGGGAGACTCCTTTAAGAGAGCCACCTCCTAAGCACCTTACAGGTCTTGAAGAAATCTTTTGTATCCCCCAAGAACAGTAGCTACTTTCTATTTGTTTCAGCTTTGAAAGTGGATTTTTCTGCATTTCAGCCTTGTTATAGAATTTAACACTGTCTGGCCTACCAAGAGCATTGCCAGTTTGATTAGCCTAGCATGGAATTCAAGAATGGAAGGAGGTATTTTTCAAAGTAACAGCACAAACAGGAGTAAGTGGCTTCTAGTTCTGTAGGAAATGAAGGAGAGCTTCCAAGATGGATTCCCATATATCTGTCATGTGAAGGCTTTGTGGCACAGTATACAGAATGTTGGAGTTGGGAGACCTAGATTCAAATTCAGTCCTTAATAGGATGCTTACTACTTGTGTCACTCTGGACAAGTAATTTAACCTAAGTCTCAATGATCTTATCTGAGGTGTCAGACTAGATTGCCTCTGAGGTCCTTTCTAGCTTCAAATATATATTCCCATGGCAAGAAAAACTAAAGGGAATTATATGCCTTCCTGGAACAGTGGAAAGGACTCTGGGTCTGGAGTCAGATGTTTACCAGCTGTGTGACCCTGGACTAGTCATTTAGCCTCTGTCTGCCTCAGTTTCTCCAATTGTAAAAAGGGAATGATAATAGCACCCAATTCACAGGGTAGTTGTGAAGATCAAATGAAATATTTGCAAAGTGTTTAGCATAGTGCCTGGCATTTTAGTGGGTGCTTCTTCCTGCTCCACCCACCTTCACCCCTAACCTTGTCAATCACAATAAAATGAGAAGGAATTTGGATGAGTAGTATGCTATTTAACATTTGGACTAGACAGCAGTTTGGTACATGGGCAGGGACCCGGGCTTTGACGTGACATGACTTGGCATCACACACTGCCTCTGTCATCACCTAGGTGATTTATCAAAATCCCAGAATCTCTGAAAGTGTTGGAGGAGATGGCCTCAGTCCCCTTCTAGCTCTAAATCCATGGTCCTATCATTCCTTCCCCCCCAAAGTTAATCAGTGGTTCACAGAAGGGAGAGATGTGGCTTTGGATGCTGGCAGTACTGCATTGGCAATGACTGTTCTAACTCTATGTTGACTCTATATATTATGTCATAATCATAGTGTATGTTAGTTTTTGAAATCTGCTTTTTCCAATGTCAGTTAATATTGAGTGTAATTTTCTCTCTCTGGGCTTCATTTTCTTCTTCTGGAAACCTAAATGATTTCTAAGTTACTTAGAACTTAGCATCAAATCCCATGTTACCTAGCCAAGGTATTGCACTGTAGGGAGCACCCCTTTGTGTGTTGATTTTGGACTCAAACTCTGCCAAGATTATTTTAATTCCTTCTCCATTGGATAAAGCTCCTGAGGTTAGGATTTCACCAGGGAGCTGCCTTCCAACCAAGGAAACCACAATGCCTTAAGAAGTTAATCTCCCTTTTGCTGCCCATCTTTAAGATGAGTGCAAGGATGTCAATTCTCTTTTTTAGAGGGCTTGCAGAACTGGAGGTATTCTTAGGAAAAGACTGAGTCCAATTTCTCCATGTAACAAGTAGAAAGCTATGATGCTTGGAGAGGAAGATGATCTTCCTTCTTGTCTTCTAGGTTTTGAGTAGGCACCCTTGAGTTCTTTTATTCCCTTTGAAAGAGTCAAAGGAGAGTAATGAAGAAAGAGTTCCTACAAAGAGGTGGGTTCCATACATTTTGGATAAATTACATTTTGTATATTATTCTAGGGCTCAATAAAGCAGATGCTAAAATCTGGGTAAAACAATACCCACTTTTTAAAAAAATATTTTATTTTCTCCCCAAGTACATGTTAAAACAATTTTTAAACAAAGTTTTTTAAAGATTTGGGTTTTGAATTCTATCCCTCCCTTTCTCCTTCCCTCCTCCCTCCCTGAGATGGTAAACAATCCAATATAGGTTATAAAAGTGCAACCATGTAAAACATTTCTGTATTGTTCATTTTGTACAAACCTCAAACCACAAAAAAAAGGAAAGAGAAAATTAGCATGCTTTAATCTGGTACCCAATATTCTTAAAAATAACTGGTTCTATCCAGCTAATGGAAGAAAGTCTGTGCCTTCATGACACCAAAGAATAGACTTGACTGATAAGATTTATAATTGATTTTTAAATGGTGCTTTAAACTTTGTTAAGTATTTTACATTTTTTCCTGTTGTCCACCCCTTAAGATAAGAGCTACAGTCATACTTATTTCCATTTTACAGATAAGGAAAGTGAGGCTGAGAGAGTTTAATCGACTTGTTCAGGATCACAACAAACTTATCTGTGGCAGAATTTAAATTCCTCTTCGTCCAAATGCAGGGACTCTAGGTGATATTTCAATCTGCTTCTAACTTTATCTTTTATTTGAAAAAATAAATACTTAAGAGTTGGAAGGAACCTTAGCTTTCAACTAATGAAAGTCTGCTATATTCTAGATGAGAAAACAGAATTGTTGAATAGGTTCAGTATCATGGTGATGTTGGAACTTCTATTGAGAAAATGCATGAATTTGGCATTTTCTTACTTAAATTTACTTTTCTGAATTCTGCCCTCTTATTTTTAAGTTGAGTTTATTTTGAAGAACATGGAGTGAACTCTACAAAGTAATTATGATACTCTGACTCTTAAGAAAGAATTAATGTTGTGTAGAAGAGAAAGATCTTTGAGCCAGAACAGACAAACAGGGTTCAACTCCCAACTTTCATACCTATCAGCTGTATGGCACCAGGCAAGTTATTATACCATTCAATATTCCAGGTAAAGCCAAAATTGCCCAATATCTGTTGATAAAGTAATTTTCCCCAATGGTATCTCCAATTTACTATGAAATCAAAGGTCTAATCTAAAACAAATGAACAATCTCTATCTCTGACACATACACAAAATGTTTCTCTCTACCCCTGGGAACTTATCTCTAGATGGCTACCATTGGGTAGTCATTGCTTTGGTTAAATATATGAAGGGTCTTTTCCACAGGGAAAACCATGACATGTGTGTTTGTGTGTGTGTGTTTGTACATGTAGCATAGTGTGGCATAGTGGAAAGAGCCTTGGATGGACCTCAGAAATTCAGGGTTTATCTCAGCTTGGACATTATAATTGTAACCTTTGCAAGTCACTTGATTTCTTGACCTGGCTGACCCACTTTCATCATCTATAAAATGAAAATTGCAGTGTTTATGTTTAGTTCTGGGCAACAAATTTTAGGAAGACTGTTGATAATTTGGATAATGTACTAATGGAAAATGATCAGGATAGTGAGAATACTTGAGACCATGACATACATTGGTAAATTGAAGAAATTGGGGGTGTCCAATCTGGAGAAGAGAAGATTTTGAGAGGGGGTGGGTATGATGATACTCTTCATGTGTTTGAAGGGCTATATTTGTTCTGTTTGGCCCCAGAGAGGGAGAATTAGTAAAAATGGGTAGAAGGGACAGAAGGTAAAATATTAGCTTGCCTTATAGGCACATAGATATCACACTGGATAGAGGGTTGGACTTGGATTCAGGAAGTTTAGAGATCAAATGTAGTATCGGACACTAGTTGCATGACCCTGGACAAATCATTAACCTTTCTGACTCAGTTTCCTTACTTATAAAATGGAGATGAGATAAAGGAAATTCTTGTTCAGGGGTGGATTTAGAGTAGATAGCTGCTGAGGTTCCATTTCTGAAGGTCTGTGTCTAGAGATTTGCCTTGTTATGAAGAAAGGTATTGTAGAAATTTAAGCATTTTTCTTCCAAATTACAGGATTGTCTTTTCCTAGTAAAAGGATTTCAGAGGAAGGCCCTGTTTGCTTTGGTAAGGGTGGTACTACTGGGCCAAACAGACAGGGGCATATTATTTCATTTCTTCTGAAAAGTAGAGACTCTTTAGAGATGGGGCTAGGGAGAGGTTATCAATTGTTATTTTCCATCCTGAAGAAAGAAACTGCCTGTGACCATCAGGACTGAACTCTGGCCAAAATATTAAATAATCCATGTGGATTTTGACAGCTCCCACCCCCCTTTCTGAGTCTTTTCACCCCCACCCATTTCCTACAGTAGAATAGCACAAACCCACAAAGCAATTTAGACTGAAATGCCACCAGTTGATCTTTATGTCTCCTCTTTCTATAGTGCTAAAATGTTTACAAATCCCCTCCACACAACAACCCAGTAGGACAGATAATAGAAATATCTTTGTTCCTTTTCTATAGATAAGGGAACTGAGGCTTAATGAGCTTCCAAAACCAACTTATTGATTTCTTTTGTTTTTAAAGGCACAGGCATTTCCCTATATTGTTCCCCTACCCCTTCCCCCATCCCACTGTGCCAGAAGGTTCTATGCTATAGGTCTTAACTATCATTCCCCCACCTCTAATGAGTTTCATTATCTACATTGATCTCAGCTCAAACATTGCCTCTTATAGGAAGAGGCCTTTCCTGATCCTGACAGATGTTAGTGTTACCCTTGACTTAACCTTGTTGGGATTTTTGGTCCGTACTTTTAAATGTATCGAATATTTTCCTCTTTGGAATATAAATTCATTGAAGACCTGGCCTCTCTTTGTTTCTTTGATGGCTTTTTAGCCTCGGGATCAAGTACAATGTCAGCTATTAATTAAGGTTTCTTGATTGATTGATCAGTCCTCTAAAGCCAAAATTCAACATTGCATTGAGTTCTCTGGCCTTTTAGTGAACTTTTCATGTATGTTATGGTAGACATTGTATCTATCTTTTTCCTGATTATGGTTTCTTTCCTTTGCCTCGATTCATACAAGGCCATCTAGGGTGATGATTGTTTCTTATACCACCATTACATTCCTTTTCATTTAAACAGCACAGTTTGTTCAGCCAGTCTCCAAACAACTGGGTCATTGATTGACTTTCCCATGGCCCCATAGCCACTAAGTACTAGTCCAGAGACTCAAACCCAGGTCTTTTGACTCTCAAACCAGGGATCTTTCTTCTACTTCCTAATGCAAGTTCTGGGCACACTAGACATCTGAGGAGTGTTTGTCACAAAATAAGAAGGGTTGAGATCTCTGTTCAGTCAAGATTCCCACAATGTTTACCCAACAAAATATTTATTGAGAGCTTTATATGTTGAGGGCATTGTTCTAGGCAATTGAGGATACATAATTATGACCAACATCCTCACCCTCCAAGAACGTACAGTCTATTAGGAGATATGAGACAGGTACACACAGAAGAAGTTAATAAAAAATGATATGGAATATAAAGGACCCTGTTGTAAGGAGCTTGAGTGAGGGAAGTTTTGATGGACAAAATGCTATTTAAACTGATAATTGAAGATAGAGCGTGTCAACAGACAGAGATAGGTAGAGAAGGCATGTGAATTAACAAATGTGGAAGAAGGCAAGTCTTGGTCTTGTAACCATGAATGACAAGTAGGTCAATTTGGCTGGCATCAGCTATGTGAGGGGAAGGAATGTGAGATCAAGGTGAAAAGGTAGATGGAGCCATTCTGTGGAAGGACTTGGATGCCATGCTGACTAGTTTTAATTTTTTTCTGCAGGCCCTTGGGGAATCACTGAAAGGTTTTGAGCACTAGAGTAACTGGATTAGAACTGTATATTAAGGAAGATTTATGTGGCAGTGGCGCTTAAAATTAATTGAAGGGGAGAGAGACTAACCCCCCCCCCCCAGGAGTCTTTTCATTTCTTTTTTTTTTGTAGGCAATGAAGGTTAAGTGACTTGGCCAGGGTCACACAGCTAGTAAGTGTCAAGTGTTTGAGGCCAGATTTGAACTCAGGTCCTCCTGAATCTAGGGCTGGTACTTTATCCACTATGCCACCCTTTTCAAATCTAATAATTATATTCCAGGCATCCAAATGGGAGAGAGGGTTTGGGGTAGTGAGAGTTTATGCTACTCTCCAATCCACACCATCAAGGTGATGTCTTTCTCTTCCTAATAATGCAGTCCATCCTAAAACTGAGGGCAATTTCAATTTTGACAGCAAATTTCCATCGTTTTTGAGGTTTAAGTAAAGAAGGGAAAATGGAAAGAAATAATAGAAAGGAATTCTGCAAAAATAACAGAATCTCAAAAGAGAGTAATAAAAAGGGACACAGGGCTATGGGACTCCCAACTCATTTTAGAATCTGTGTTCTTTCCCCTATCCCACAGTGCCCATTGCTTACCTCATTCCTTTTACATTCTAGGAAGATCTTGCTCTTAATTTGGGATAAAGTTAAAATTCTAGGATATTTCCATTACTGGGCACCCTAGTGGAAGGAAGTAGTAACATGGATAACTGTGAAAAAGAGAAAACTGTTCCACAGATATACAGCGACACTGTTATGCCCCTTCCCAATCCAATTGATAAAAACATACATTTTTTTTCACTTTTCACCTGAAATTGCTGTCAAAAAAGTTAAGTGAGAAATTGGAGAAAAGAAGAAAAATCAAAACACTTAAGGTCACTTTATGAACTAAGACAACTTACATTAGTAACTGATTTATTCAGTTGGTGTTCAATAAATATTGACTAAGTGCCAGGATATACAAAACATTTTGCTTAGTCCTGGGGATACAAAGAAAAAATGAATCGGGGTTCTCAAAGGTTGTCAATCTACTGGAGAAGTTGTCTGTTGTAATGGGAATCCAGTTTTCCACTAGCTGTTCCTACAGAGAATAAAACTCCTGTTAGCTAATGAACAATTATGGTTTAACTTTCCTTTTTTTGAGGAGTCTGTGAAGAGACAGATGGTTTAACCAAGATTCTGGAGTATTTCATTGTAATGTCTACAGATATACAACAAGACGGTAGAACATAATGCTTGATAGAATATTCCTTGAGAGACCTGATTTTAACCTTTCTCTTATTAAGCATGAAGAAAATTCCTGATGCTAATACTGCTAAGAGCTAGCATTTACATAATGCTTTAAAGTTTCCAAAGTGCTTCATAAATATTATCTCATTTTATCCTCACTACAAACTTTCAGGGAAGCTACTATCAGCTCCATTTTATAGATGAGGAAATTGATGCAGATTGAGGTTAAGTGACTTGTCTAAGGTCATGTAGCTAGTGAGTGTCTGAGGCTAGTTTCAAATTTAGATTTTCCTGACTCCAGTTCCAGTAAACTATCTGCAAGGTCACCTAAAGGCCAAAAGAGATTTATTGGTATCTTGAGAAAATTGAATGGTGAGAGCTCTCCATTTATGAAATTAAGGAGTTAGCAATAGCATGACTTTGGCTGTGATCTTTCTCACAGCAGATTCATTATAAAAAATTACTTATATCATTGTTTTATTATTTGATGCCTTCTATATAAATTGTATGGATTATGATTTTGAATCAAGTCATGAAAATCAGGGTGTTTTGTACATATTTATACATATATGTTCATATACACATACCTATTTGTATGTATATATATGTTTTATATATAAAATATATTTCTATACTCATAGAGAAACTGACACAGAGAGAGAAGTGAGAAAAACTTATGGAAAAAGAGACTTATCCAGTGTATTTCAGAAATACTATTTGATAAATTCAGCTTACTTAAATAAAAATAATTGATTAATGAGAGAGGTTTCAGTTTGAATAATTAATGAGGAAATAGCTAAACATACTCATAGATTGCTTTGTACCCTGGGAAAAGAATGAATAAAGAAAATTAGTTAGTCCCAGTGACAGAAGACTTCCACATAGGCTACAAATGAACTGTACAACCTAAAGAGAATATTGTAAACTCTGAGGAAATTTCTTTTATTGTTTTAAACTATTTTAAGAATTTTGAAATGAACATTCTATGAACAAAGTAAAAGATAAAAAGTAGATGATTTATGAAACTATGAATCTCTATCCCATCCTGCTTTCTTAAAGCATATCCAACTTTATACTAAAAAAATCCAACCTATAATTTCTTAAGTCTCCTCTTCATCTGGGCTTCCACCTGAATTTCCTTCCACCCTTCCATGTATACTTTAAAAATAGTCTGTTTTTGTTCCATTTGTTTTGTTTTCTTCTTTTTTTGGACATCAACGTTATTACTAATCTCATCAAAATTACTATTACTACTCCCATCATTATTACTATTCGCCATCAAAAACAGGAAAAAAATCTTTAAAAAGGGAATTTCCTGAAGCAGCTGTACTTGGATGGGGACTAAGGATTCTGAGAGGTGGAAGAGAGGAAATAGAGTATTCTAGAAAAACTAGTAACGAACATAGTCTTTTTCTTTTCTCAGATTATAGCAGATAATGGAAGCTAGCAACAAAACCATGGTGACTGAATTTGTTTTCGTGGGATTTACAGAGCACCTCCAAGAGCAGGTTCTCCTCTTTCTCATGTTTCTGCTTTTCTATCTTGTCACTGTCTTTGGGAATTTGGGTATGATCATCCTGATATGGTTAGACTCCCAGCTTCATACCCCCATGTACTTTTTTCTCAGTCACTTGTCCTTGGTCGATTTTTGCTCTTCTTCTACTATTGCCCCAAAGATGTTGGCTGATTTCTTTGTGGAGAGGAAAACCATCTCTTTCCTGGGTTGTTCAGCCCAGATGTGGTTCTTTGGACTCTTTGTGGCCACTGAGTGTTTCCTTTTAGCTGCAATGGCATATGATCGGTATATGGCAATCTGCAACCCATTACTCTATACAGTTGTCATGTCCCAGAGTGTCTGTGTACATCTGGTGGTTGGGCCTTATGCCATGGGCCTTCTAAGTTCTATGACACATACAGTCTTAACTTTCCACTTGCCCTTCTGTGGCCAGAATGTCATCAATCATTTCTTCTGTGATATCTCACCCTTGCTCTCTCTTGCGTGTTCTGACACCCACCTCAATAAGTTAATCCTTTTCATCATGGCTGGAGCTGTGGGAATCTTCAGTGGCATGACCATTCTTATTTCCTACATCTACATCTTCGTGGCCATCCTGAAGATCCGCTCTGTTGATGGGAGGTCCAAGGCCTTCTCCACCTGTTCCTCACACCTGACTACTGTCAGCATCATGTATGGGACCCTCTTCTTCATCTATGTGAGGCCCAGTGCAAGCTTCTCCCTGGACCTCAACAAGGTGGTGTCTGTGTTCTACACAGCGGTGATCCCCATGTTGAATCCACTTATCTATAGCTTGAGGAACAAGGAGGTGAAAAATGCAGTCAGAAGGAATTTAGAAAGAAAAAAAGTTTCCTATGGGTAAATAAGAATGAGGTCCACTTGTGTCATTCAGTGGAGGATACATTCTGTGACTAGGGAATGAGGGATCTTATCAAGTGGTAATTAGGATGGAGAAGTCTTGGCAGGTATGCCCCAAGGTGTCTCAGCTGCACACATACATAAATACATACACACATATGTACACACATATACATATACACATACATACGCACTATATATACCAGACCTTCTGAATAGCAGGGCCTTTAAGCTTAAAAGCCATCCTTCATCCCTGGCTCTGGAGCCATCACTGAGAATAAAAATCACTGTGGAGAAGAAGCCTGTATTCCTGACCACCAACAATATCAGCTGATGATTTGATGGTTAGATAAGCCCAAAAGCCTATTTTATCCCAGGTCATTGTTGGCTTATCTTTCAGGCCAGCTGTTGTAGCCATCATCCTGGGAAACAAACCCCACAAAGACAGACTGTCAGCTGCTTCCCTCGGTCCTCTGGGGATAGCCAAAGACCTAGAAAAACCTCTACTTGCCATGAAATTCCTTAGGAATATCAAATTAGTTCAACACTAGAAACTTATATCATCTTATTAATGGAAGTGACAAAAAGAAGTTACATTGCCTTCTAATTTGCTGCTTAAGCTAAGGACTATGGGACTTTTCCATTTGACTTCAGATGAAACCTTCTATATTGGTTGTTGCCTTCCTTCCTCCTTCCATCCTCTACTATTAGAATGTGAGCTCTTTGTGAGAAGAGATATCTTATTTCTCTATTTGTACCCCCAGCTCTTTAGCAAGATGCTTTACACATTGTATATGCTTAATAAATGTTTTTTGTTGTTGTTGTTCAGCTAAAAGCATTAAAGTGTTTGTAACCTGGGGCCCTTGTACTTGTGTTTTTCTTTTAAAAAGACATTTTGATAACTATTTGAATAGAATTAGTTTCTTTTGTGATTCTATATATTTTATTATGTTTTCAAAAGCACACTGCAAAGGAAGCCATAAATTTCATCAGACTGCCAAAAGTTCCAAAAGTTAAAAAAATCTAAGAACCCTTGGTCTAAAAAGTGGATTTAGTAATTTTCAGGCACCAGTGGATATTGCAACTGATATTGTTCATTTTGGACTCAACTAGAAAGGACCTTAGGAAATCAAGATGCTTTTCCCTTTTCCACTTTTTATATGGGAATAAGCCAAGGTTTAGAAAACTGAAATTAGTGACTTACTTAGCAGCATGTGGTCATGATTGAATCAAGGTTGGTGCTAAGGCCCTCTATCATCCGATTCAGTGCTCTTTGCACTATTTCAAGAGGTAAGCCTTTTAATTGACAACCAGGGGCCCGAACTCAGACACACCTGGCCCTACCTAATATTTCAGGGCCTTCTTTAGACTTTGTTCTTTTTGGACTTTGTGTCCTTTGTTCCATTGCTTTTGAGTATTTCCAAAATATCTGTTATTTTCTTCTGTAGTTTTATTTTCCATTTATTACCCTACTTCTTTCATTAAAAGCATTTAAAAAAATTTGGTGGTGTCAGAGGTCAGTGATGAGGAGAGGATGATCATTTGAATAATCCACCACATATTCCCAAACCAGCCACAGTCTCCAACCCACAAAGATAAACTCCTTTGAAAATGGAGTTTCTACATACAACTGATAAATCATTGGCTGTTTATAACAAAGGTGCTAAAGTTTTCCAGGCAGTGTGAATGATTGGTTTTCATTCCCTTTGTCATCAAGATGGGACAGGGTGAAGATTGAATATTCAAGAGTGATAAGATTAGCCTTAGGTTCCTGAGAAAGGGAAGACTTCATCATCAGAACCAGGTGATGTTGGGGCTTGTGGCTTTTTAAAAATTTATTTTAAAAAATGTTTATTTTTTATTTTTTGCAGGGCAATGAGGGTCAAGTGACTTGCCCAGGGTCACACAGCTAGTAAGTGTCAAGTGCCTGAGGCTGGATTTGAACTCAGGTACTCCTGAATCCAGGACTGGTACTTTATCCACTGCGCCTCCTAGCTCCCCCAAGTAATGAAATTTTGGCTTCATAGTATCTGGGGTGCTCTGGAATATTCACAATCATTTGTTGACTAGAAAAGACTTGGAAACACTGATCAATACTGCCCATAAGCAATGACACTTTGAATTGAACCAAAAAGTCAATGTGGCTGCATAGCTCTATTTGTTTAATTGCTCCAAATCTAAAATAGCTGGAAAATGTGTGGAAATTGTAGGAGAGGGCTTTAAGCAACCTGGGTAGGCCTGTTGTATTGTTGTTTCACCAGATGACTGAAAACTTGGATGTTGGTTCATTGTGCGATAACAGGCTGTGTTGATGAGGGTGCCTGCAGATCACTGACATTCTCTCCTTCACAGAGCAGCCAAAAGATAAGATCTTCTCTTTATCAGTGGAGACAGAGCTGTGCAGATAGCCAATCATTATGCTTCTTCTTTCTGATTCCGCGTTCAAAGGAAGTTAGAATGGGTGACCTCTGGTCAAGTTTCCCTGGATAGAGGAACACAGATAGCTGAAAAGTTTTCTCTTGTTTATAGGCAGTATCCATCAGTGTTTCCTAAGCCTGTTTCCTCCTCTATTAAATGAGGATAACTTACATCATAGGGGAAATGTGAGGACCAAATGAGATGAAATACAATGCATTTCAAACATGGCAGCAGTATTTATATGTTGGCTATTATGAGCACACTTTGCAACATCCTCCATCTTTACCATAAGTATTTTTTCTGCTTCTTATCTTATTGGAGACTTCCCCAAGCCCTGATACCACCACCATCTGGTAATCTTCCCTAGGGGAGTCCCTCCTCCCACTCTTTGGAGTGAAGAGGTGAAATCAGGAAACTCTTTTGTTTCTAATGTCATTCATCTGTCTCTCTGTTTGAAATCTCTGCCACTCACCTACATTCTCCACCCCTACTTCCTAATCATGTGTTCTCCATTCTTTTCCTTGCTATCATGTGTAAGGATGATAAAATCCACTTTAATAAATTCATCAAGATCCATTGCCTTCAAAGATCTTTGGCTTCCTCAAATCCAATGATTTTCATCTCTCTCCACTCCAGATACCCTTTACACCCGGTTCCTTGTCGTTCCTTAGACTTGCTCCTTTTTTTAAGATCTTAAACTCTGAAATTCCTCTTTTAGATGACAATCTCTTTACCTCACACCCATTTCTCATCCTCCACCTCTCTTTCTAATCCTATTTTTTGCCCTTCTCATGCCCTCTAGTCCCCAAAGTCCTCTCTCCTAGCTTATCCCATTTCTCTCCTTCTGCATCCACTTTTTTTTTTTTTTTTTGCTCCTACCTAAGCTTGACCACATGGTTAGCTATTTTAGTCATGTTCTTGATTAGCGTGTTGTTATCTGTTTCAATTCTTTGCTGAGTATAAAGATATTGACTCACTTCTTTAATAAAAGAGATAGCAACATTCCCCCCCCCCCCCCCCGCCAATGTAGATTCCATGTTCCCCATGCATCATTCTTTGTCATGTGGGGGGGGGGGGGGGGCGCGGGACTGACTCGTTCTCCAGATATATAGCTAGGCTCTAGTAATCATCATCCCTTACTCTTGTATCCTGAGCTGTAGGTTTAATGCCCATATTCTGGGTGGGATGTGTACTCTCAGCATCATAAGAGACCTTGGCCGCATGTCATTGACTTTGATTTTGGCACAAATGCAATTCATCATTTCAGCATTATCTTTTTGCTGTCTATAGCCCTGTCTGCCAGTTTGAATGCTAATAAGAGCTTGTTTCACTCTGGCTAATGCACTTGGAGTAATGAAGGGCTTGGTGTGTTGCCTCTTCAGTTTCTTTCTTGTTGCCTCTGGACAATTGAGTTATTTATTTAGATGGGAGGATTTCAGAGCTGGGAAGTACTTTAGCGACCATGTCGCTCCATCCCCTTATTTGGCATTGAGGAATCTGAGGCCTCAAGTGAAAGTGATTTGCTCAAGTCACACAAGTAGGAAAGAGCAGAGGCAGCATTAGAAGCCAAACCTTTGTACTCCACATCCAATGAAGTATTTACTACACTATAGTACATCACCCCTTAAGAGATCAAGTGAATAACAAGCCCTTATTAGGTGGCTACCAGGCACTTTGCCGGAAGTGGAACATAAAGACAAAAATGGAAAACTCAAGGATCTTATATTGTCTCAGAGAAATATAAGAAATGGATGTGAGTACTGGGAGGATGAGAGAATTGAGTCAAGTCTAGGAGGCATTAAGTGCCTTCTATGTACCAGGCACTGTGCTAATTAATGGGCACACAAAGAAAAGCAAAAAACAAACCAAAACAAAAAAAACAAAGCAGATCCCGATCTCCCAGGATCTGGCTATCTTAGAGAGACAACATGTAAGCAACACACAAGCAAGATACATACAGGATAAATTGGGAATGATATCAGAGGGAAAGCACTAAGATCAAGCAGACCGGGAAAGGGGTCAGGAAGACCTCCTGCATGAATAAAGTGGCTGTTGAGCTGAGCTTTGAAGGAAGCTAGAGAATGCATAGGATGATGGTGAAGGAGTGAATTCCAGACATGGGAAATAACCTACATAAAGGCATGGAAGAGGGGGATGGGATGTCCTATGACAGTAACAGCAAGGAAACCCATCTGGCTCAACCATAAAGTTCACAAAAGGTGCTATTTATTATCTAACAAATCTGGGCACGTCAGAGAAAGCCAAGTTGTAAAAGGCTTTAAATGCCAAAAGGAAGAATCTAGTATTTGATCTTAGAGAAGAGAGACTTATATCCTTTTCATGTGTCATCAAGAAGAAGCAGAATGAGATGGTCAGAGAAATCATCTCAGAATCAGAAGATGGAGGTCTGTGTTGTGGTTCCAACAAGGGCTATTACCAGTACAGTATTATCCACATTCTGAGATTGCTGTGAGAAAGGTTCTGTATAAATTTTAGATGGAAGGAAATAGTATTTATTAAGTGCTTACTATGTGCCAAACACTTTGTTAAGTGCTTTACAATATTATTTCACTTGATCCTCACAATAATTCTAGGAGATTGATACAATTTTTATCCCCATTTTATAGCTGAGGAAACTGAGGCAGACAGAAGCTAAGTAACTTGCTCAGCATCATAGCCCATAAGTGTCTGAATCTGGATTTGAACTCAGGTCTTCCTAGTTCCAAGCCCAGTGCTCTAGCTACCACACCACCTCACTGCCTTTATATGCTTTATAAACATTAGAGAGTTTAGAAGCATGTTCAGCGTTATGGTGGGGAGGAGGTAGAGATGGTATTTGGAGTAGAGAAAGCATTTCCTTTTTTAAAAATGTATTATATTTTAATTTACATTGTTAAAAATTTCCCAATTACATTTTAATCTGGTTCATGTGGGCCTGGGCCCTCACACTTTAACACCTCTGCCTTAGAACACCTGCTCCTTTGCTCAGTGTATGAATATTCAAGTCAATCTGTGATCTCAATGAAATTCCCTCCATCGCTAGATTGCAGACTATCCATGCCTCTCTATCCTGCTCAGAATTTGTCCATGTTTTCCCATGGGTTTACTACAGGGGGTCCGCCCAATATGTTGGCAGCCTTTCTCAAGTTCTTTTGATAATCCAAGTATAACAGTGGTACAGACAGACAGTCCATGCATTATTCCTCTCCCTATCACATTTCCAGCCCTTTCTATTTTTTTGATCATGCATCTCACTGATGACATCCTTTCCATCACTTCTTCAGAAGAGCATTTGTAAGGTGCTGGCAGCTTGCTCAACCCAAGACATGGTTGCTTCTCCAATGCTCTTTGAATGACTCTCAATTTTAATTACTTAAAGTCTATAATGTTGTGGGACTCTCGGTCATAGAGCATCAGATGAACATTGGCATTAAAAGTATACACTGCTGTGAAGGAAGGAATGAATGAAAAAGCACCTTACTGAGCAATAACTATGTGCAAAACACTGCACTGAGTTCAGGATACAAATAAAAAGCAAGACAGAACCTGCTCTGGAGACACTCACATTCTGACAAGAGGAAGATAACACATATGAGGTTTCAATTGCACGTCGGCCATTGGGTCTTGAGAGTGTGGCAGCAAAACAAATGGTAGTCCATCTTCTTGACTCATTTCCAATGATAAAACCTTATCAATTTCTGATATTGAGTCACTTCAAAATGCTAAGGCCTGTGCTTGTGAGGACATTCTTTTCTAGGTTTTCAGGAACTGGAGCTGTAACATCTGCAAAGGCAGTTTCCAGGTGGCATTACCATAAGGGTTGCTTCCATTGACTGCTGTTCCCTTGAAGGGCTGTTGTTCCTGCTTACCCACCCACCAATGGCAGATGATGTTGATGGTGTTCCCCAGGTGGTATGTGAAAAGGCTGAAAGCTTTCTTCTTTCTCTTACGAGTATGGCTACCCTCAGAACACACAGAGGAATCTTCTATATGTGTTATGTGTTCCTCAAGGCTCTATCCTAGGACCTCTTCTCTTTCCTCTCAACACTCAATTATTGTATGTAACACGCTCACCATGAGCACTGACTCTCATGGGTTCAATTATCACCTTTATGGGGATGACTTCTAATTCTGTTTATTAACCCCTACTGAGCTCCAGTCTCACATCATTTAACTCCCTGCTGTATATATTTATCTGAGGATTCTATCTTAGATTCAACATAGCCAAAATAAAGGTCAAGACTTCCCACTTTCAACCTTACCTTCCTTTAAACTTTTAAACTTCCCTATTTCTATTTCATGTCCACCATATTCCTTTTTTTTTTCAGGGCAATGAGGGTTAAGTGACTTGCCCAGGGTCACACAGCTAGTAAATGTCAAGTGTCTGAGGTCGGATTTGAACTCAGGTCTTCCTGAATCCAGGGCCTGTGCTTTATCCACTGTGCCACCTAGCTGCCCCCATATTTCTTTTAATAACTCAGTTGTGGGCTGATGCTTCACCTCACAAATTCAATTATTTATCAAGCCTTATAGATTATACCTCTAAAATCTCTTTCTCATCAGTTACCTCTTGTTTTCTTTTACCATTACTACAATTTAGATCTTCATCTTTCACCCAGACTATCGCAACATCCCCCTATTTGGACACCATACTTCCCTGCTCATATCTTTCAAATGCTTAATCCATAGAGCTGTTAAAACAACCTTCCTCTAAATTATTATTCTGGCCATGCCACCTCCAGTTCAAGAATTAGCAGAGGCTTCTTCTTACTATAATATTAAATGTAAAACCCTTTGCTTGACATTCAAAGTCTTTCACAATCTGCTTCCAGCTTACATTTGAAAATTTAAATTTCATTCTTCCCTTTCCCACAACCTAGACCCATAATGGATACTTGTTTCTTGCTGACCTCAGTCTTCCATTTGTCTCTGGACCCAGATGGTTTTGGAGGAGAGAGTAAGGCTGGTGACTTTGCACAGCTCTGACTCACTTAAATCCAATTCATCGAATGTCATAACATATCCTTCCTGATATCGTACTTCTCTTAGAGAATGAAGGACAAGCAACAACAGCAGCATCAACAACAGCCTGTGCACAAGCTGTCTTCAGGTCAAGAAATATCTTCCTTGCTTTTTTCTCTTAGAATCTCAAACTTCCTTTAACACTCAGTTGAGGAGGGGCGGCTAGGTGGCGCAGTGGATAAAGCACCGGCCCTGGATTCAGGAGTACCTGAGTTCAAATCCGGCCTCAGACACTTGACACTTACTAGCTGTGTGACCCTGGGCAAGTCACTTAACCCCCATTGCCCCACAAAAAAAAAAAAAAACAAAAAAACAAAACACTCAGTTGAGGAGCAGCTAGGTGGTGCAGTAGATAAAATGCCAGCCCTGGATTCAGGAGGACCTTAGTTCAAATCTGGCCTCAGACACTTTACATGTACTAGGTGTGTGAACCTGGGCAAGTCACTTATCCCTTATTGCCCTGCAAAAAGAGACTCAATTGAGATGCCACCTGCTGTAGGAAATTTTTGCTCATCTCTCTACTTTGGAGTATTTCCTTGCACTTAAAATTATTGAGAGCAATACAGATATGTTTACATGTTGTATTCCTCCAGGATAATATAAGTTCTTGGAGGAGAGGGAATATCTCAGTTTGTTGTGTCTTCAGTACCTAACAGACTGTCTTGAACATAGTACCACCCTAATTACTGCTTGGTTTGATGTCTCGGTGATTTCTTATAAGGGGAAAAATGAACTGCTCTGCTTTTGGATAGTTGGTCCCTAGTACATTATGACATGGATACAATAATCTACTTTTAAAGTTCTTGCAAATAACTCTGTTTAAGGCTGGAGGAGATAGAGATATGCTTACGGCCTTATAACCTCCAACATCAAACATAAAATTCTCTGTTTACCTTTTAAAGTCATCTAGAACCTAGCCGTTGTCTATCATTCTAGAACCCTTATGCTTTTTACCCCTTCACTTACTCTTAGATTCTGACTCTAGTCCCCATGATTTTCCTCACTCTAGTATTCTATATGCTAGTCATTGTTCAGTCATTTAAGTTGGGTCCAACTCTGTATGACTCCATTTGGGCTTTTATGGGCAAAGTAATGGTGTGGTTTGCCATTTTCTTCTCCAGCTCATTTTACAGATGAGGAAACTGAGGCAAACAGGGTTAAGTGACTTCCCCACAGTCACACAGCTAGTAACTGTGAGGTCAGATTTGAACTCAGGAAGATATCTTCCTGGTTCTAGTCTTGTAACTATATCCATTGCACCACCTAGCTGCCTATAGTAGTTCCTGTGTGCAATTTAATTTGCTGAACCCTATGCTTGGAATTTTCTCTCTCCTCATCTCAAAATTCTACCTTCCCTAGTTTTCTTCAAGTCTCAACAAAGTCCCACATTCTGAAAGAATCCTTTATTAATCTTTTTTTTTTTTTTGCGGGGCAATGAGGGTTAAGTGACTTGCTCAAGGTCACACAGCTAGTAAGTGTCAAGTTTCTGAGGCTGGATTTGAACTTAGGTCCTCCTGAATTCAAGGCTAGTGCTTTATCCACTGCGTCACCTAGCTGTCCTGTTAATCTTTTTTTATGCCAATGGATTCTGTGTATTTATTTTCTCCAACTTAATTTTTATACAGCTTGTTGTTGCAAAGTTCTTTGCATACATCACTGGGAATTCATTTGTAATTTGAATGGATGAATGAACTTTTAAAAGGATTAAACACTAGGTTTTTTACTACATATTTACTAGCATTTATTAAACAGAATATTCAAAACTGTCACAAAGGGAATGGGCTTCTTCAAGGGGTAACAATTTCTGCATCACTGGATGCCATTAGGTGAAGGCTAGATGACTACTTATCTATTTTGTGATGGATGAAATTTTTGTTCAGGGATGTATGTCATCAGAAACACATCCTGCAGACTCTATGATGTCTTCAACACTCCCAAGTGTAAACCAGATTAAAATGTAATTGGGAAATATTTAACAAAAAAAATAAAAATGGAATAAATCATAGGTGATAATATGTGGTTTTCTAAGTCACTATATGGCCCATAGGAATCCTTATGTATGGTTTAGAAGCCCCATTTCAATTTGAGTTTGATACCACTGGACTAGATGACCATTGAGGTCCCTTCTGGTTTTAAGATTCTGTCATGAGATTGCCCTGTTGTGAAGAAAGTCCTTTTGTTGTAGAAATGTGAGCTATTCTTTTTGCTAGCAGAACTGGACATTCTTTGCAAAGATACTTTAGCCAGAGATTCTGTCTCCATGGGTAGGTAGCATCATTGTGAACAGAAAGACATTGGAAGATAGATCCATTGGCTGATATAGTGTATGAGGAACAGAAACTCTAGGGAAAGACCATGAGGTAGTGGTGGGGACGGACTGGATCTGTGGATTTCTTTCATAGATGACCCAGGACCAAAATGAGAAATAGACCAATTTTGTCTTGAGTGCCTCCTCTGGTATCTGAGAAGAGAAGCCAATAAAACAATTCACATCAAGGTGTTAGGAACTGACGAAAGCAGTTCTCCTTTTTATAAGGCCACAAAGCTTACAAATCCCCTTCCTAATAATAACCTTATGCAATAGAGAGTAGAAGTATCACAATCCCTCTTTTGTAGATAAGGAGGCTGAGTGTAAAAGAACGTGGGTTCTAAAAATAGTTTTATTGATGCCTTTGGTATTATACACTACAAATATGTCTATCTCCACTTCCACAGAAACCTTTATTGCTGAAAGAAAAACAAAACTGTTTGGTAACATCCATAGACAAAGTGACTCTATCTAACAGTGTAGGTGGTACTCTGCAGTGATAGCGCCCCACTTCTCTACTGAGAGCAGGGAAGCATGTTTATTCACTTGATCTCTGGAATCCTGGCTAGTCATTGCATTTCACCTGAATTCTGCTCCTTTTAGGACTGTTTTCATTATTTTACTGAAATCATTTTGGATAGCCATATCATAGTTATACTTCCCTTGTTCAACATCTATTCATACAACCGTCCTTATGTTGATTTGAATTCTTCATGTTCATTTTTTTTTATGGTTCAGTAATATCCCACTTGATCCCCATGCACTGATTTGTCCAGCATTTGTTCTGGGCCTTCTCCTCATCTCCCTCTACATTATATCACTTGGTGAACACATCACCTCTTCTGGTTTCATTTATCATCTCTGTGCTTATGATTCACAGATCTGCTTATCTAGACCTAACCTCTTTTCTGACTTCTGGGCTTTTATCTCTAACCACCTATTAGATATCCTGAGCTAAATGTCCTGTAGCTATCTTAAAGTCGATATATTCCAAAGTGAACTTGTTATCTTTCCCTTCAAACTCCCCCCCCCTTCAAAATGTCCTGATGAATGTTGTAGGCACCACTATCCTCCCTGGGCTGGTAACCGAGGTGTCATCCTCCACTCCTTGCCATCTCTTACCCCGCCATGCTATCTGATGCTATTTCACCTTTGCAATAACTCCTGAATATACCTTCTACCCTTTGATATTGCTACCACACTGATACATGCCCTTATCACTTCATGTCTGGACTATTGCAGTTGCCTGCTAGTGGCTCTGCCTCCTTAAAACTCTCTGAATTCCAATCTATCTTCCCTTCAGCTACTAAAGTGATTTTCCTAAAGCACAGGTCCAACGATGTAATACTCCTGCTTAATAAACTTCAATGGTTCCCTATTTCCTCTAGGATTAAATATAAAACCCTCTGTTTGGCATTTAAAGCCCTTCACAAGCCAATCTCTTTATAAGTCTTTCCACTTTTAATGTGGAGATTGAGGCCCCATAGTACCTGGAAAGGGAGTTTGAGTAATTAGAGAGAGGATATTAGGTAAAAATGACTGACTCCGAGAGGAGTGGGATAAACAGGTAAACAGGGTTGGGGAACATTTATTGATTTTGCCTTCTAGTCCTCTGATGCCCTTTATCTCTGCTTCTTCCTGGATGACAGTAGAATTCTACACTCTAGGGCAGAACCTTGGTGAATGTCTTTGATGTTCATGGCAAACAGAATACAACCCTTCATTAGGTCAACTTTGTAACCCATGGTGTGAAAAATAATCCTTGGAGTAGCTTCAATGGTCCAACACACTGGATCTGGAGTCCTGGGCTATTTCTTCTCCAGTAGTGCTGAGCCCTCCCATTCAGGACATGAGAGTTAAGGAAGCACTGGGATTCCTTGCCCTCCCTTTTGGAAGTGTCCTTATTTGCAGAGGGAAATCAGGTGAGGGATTGATTGGCCCATCCGGAAAGGACAAATGAAAGAGGTAGCCCTATGGAGGATCACAGGTTGATGATTTACATTAAGAAACCAAGAGAAAAGATGAGGTCTTGAACTGGCAAGTAAGTACTTGCCCCCAAAGTCTCCCCACACATCTCAACCAGCATGTAAGGTAGGGAATTTCTCAAAGAGGAAACCCTGTGTAGACTAAAATCCCCTCCTTAAGCTTATACTCTCTCCACCTTCTTCTATTCTAGTGAAGGAGTATACCTTTAAAATTTTTGTGTTTTATAATGTCTGTACTTTGAGGCATGGAGCTGGCTGCCTCATTTTTTTTTTCATGATGCCACGAAAGTGACATTGAGAAGTCCTTTAGCAAGGCTGTCTCTTTTTTAAAAAAATTCAATTTTATTTAATTTTCAGTTCTGCATTCTCTCCCTCCCATATCCTCACTTTCCCAACCTTTGAGAAAACAAGAAAGACAAAACTCATTAGAAACATACAGATCAGGCAAAGCAAATTTCAAAATTGTCCTCCACCATCCCACAAAAAAGTTTCAATGTACCTTGTGAGTCAATTGAAAGAGTCAAAGGAGAGTAATGAAGAATTCCTTCAAAGAGGTAGATTCTACACATTTGGGATAAACTGCAGTTTACAAATTATTCTGGGACTCTTTAAAAGGGATGCTAAGATTTAGGGGAAAATATTCAATATTCTCAAAAGTAACTTCTATTCAACTAATGGAATTCAGCTTGTACCTTTATGGCATGAAGACTTGACTGATAATTGATATTATATAGTGATTTAAACTTCATTTAGTGCCTTACATTTCCCCCCTAATGTTAACCCTCTAAGGTAAGTGTCAGGGCATACTTATCCTCATTTTATAGATAGAGACTAAGAGAAATTAAGTGTCTTGCTTAAATAACACCATAATTGTTTGAGGCAGCATTTAAAACCAGCTTTTCCTGACCTCAAATCTAGGGCATTATGTCCCATATCAGGCTGCCTCTCACTATATCTTTTCTTACAAATACTTAGAGTTGGAAGGAATTTTAGTTCTCATCTAATACAAGCCTAGATGATGAAACAGAATGGCTAAGTGGTTTTAGTATCATGGAGATATAAATAGCTCTGTGGAGAAAATGCATTAATTCCTGTCTTAGTATGTAGAGAAAAACATTCCCTATGTATTGTAGACTGATGCCAAGAGAATTTTAGAATAATGCAAGCCACCGTATTTTTGGTAAATGACATTTAGCTACATTACCATTGAAACCCCATATACATACATACATGCATGTATATATACATATAGTATATATTTGCCATGCTACATAGAGAAGTGAGAGAGTTGTGGGTGTGGATTCAGGAAGCCCTTTGTTCAAATTCCTTTATTTTTGCTAGTTCTGGGAACTTTGACAAGTGACTTCATCTCTATGTGTCTCAGAAACCTCGGTAGGTCTCAGACAGTCTGGTATATTAAAAAGAGGGTTTAGGTTGGACAGGAATGACCTGGATTAAAATGAAAGTTTTGTCCCTTAGTATGTATGATTTTAGGCAAACCGTAGCTGGACCTCATTGACTTTACCTGTAAAACAAAGAATGACATTAAGATGTTTGACTCGATGTTCTCTAAGATCCTTTTCAGCGCCAAGTCTAGCTAAGCAGATATAAAACCGACACATATAAGTGTGGAAATGGTGCTCGCTTTGGAATTGGGGACCTTGGTTAAAATTATGCCTCTGTCACTGCCTGTGACCTTGGCCAAGTCACAGCAAGTTCCTGAGCTTCACTTTGCTTGGATGTAAGATGAAGGGGTTTGTCCAGGTGGCCGCTAAGGTCCCTTCTTTCTTTAAATGATAGAACGTTCAATACTCTGTGTTGATAGAGAGACTTCTTATGCTGGGAAGTAGCCCATACTGGGCACATCACACATCCTTCTTGAATTTGCTTAAGGTAATACAACAAACAGGTGAGTGTTGATGAAGTGTATATGAACACTGGGCTAAGGGACATATGATCAATGTTTGTGTACCAGCTCTGTTCCATACTTGCTTTGTGTTATTGGGCAACTTGTATGACCTTTCTGACCTTCATTTTCATTCATTTTCAGATACATTAAATGGGAGTGATGATCCTTGCAATAGATATAATATAGATTGTATGTGTGAAGAAAAGGCATTATAGACCTTTGTTGTTGTTTAGTCATTTCAGTCATGTCCGACTCTTTGTGATCTTATCTACAGTTTTCTTGGCAAAGATACTGGGATGGTTTGCCATTTCCTTCTCCAGTTCATTTTCCAGATGAGGAAACTGAGTTAAACAGGGATAAGTGGCTTGACCAGGGTCACACAGCTAGTAAATGTCTGACTCTAGATTAGAACTCAGGAAGATGAATGTTCTTGATTTTGGGCCCAAGGCTCTGTGCACGATGGTGCCATCTAGCTGTTCCTTTGTAGGCTTTACAAAGGATCTGATTCAGGACTATTGTGGTCAAGAATCTCCTCAGAGCATTAACTGAGAAAGATTTAATACTTAATACAGTTTGTAGCTAACATAGTTTGAAAGGCTACGTTGTCTAAATACTGTTGGGCACACGTTGGGGGACTCCATTTCTTTCAGCAGTTTCTATCTTGCCCCACTGGAGCTTTGTTTAGGATGCCTACAGCATTCAGAAAGCATTCTATGAACCTTGTTCATTTATGAGTTGGAGCAGAGCAGATGGCTGCTAAGGCCCTTTCCCACTCCCAGATAAAGTGTTTCTGTGATCCTGTGTTTCACTCTCAGGTCATTTAAAGTCGTTTCCCCCACAACTTGTATTTCTAAGTAAGCTCTTTTCTTCTTCACCCATTGAGTCAGAAGACTAACATTTCCGTGAAATTTGTGGCTTTGAAAATAGTTGATGAAATTGCTATTTTATTATTTAAATGTCTCATTAAGTTAACATCTGGGATTTTGGGGGGGGGCCTTGAGTTTAGTTAATAGACATGGAATAAAATGGTTAAGTCAATTATGACACTCTGACCCTTAAGAGAGAAGCAACGTTGCATAGAGAAGCTATCCCTGGCCTCTGAGTCAGAAAAAAAATAAGGGTTCAAGTCCCTCCTCTGAAATCTACCAGTTGTAGGACCCAAGGTGAGTCATTTCAACTCTCGGTGCCCCAGGGAACACTCTAAAACTGTTTTGTTACCTGGGGGTGGAGGGATTTCCTTCAACAGCATTTCCTTATGTCCATTACATCTTTTTATTTTTTATTTATTTTTTATTTTTTTATTTTTAAATTTTTTTAGTGAGGCAATTGGGGTTAAGCGACTTGCCCAGGGTCACACAGCTAGTAAGTGTTAAGTGTCTGAGGCCGGATTTGAACTCAGGTACTCCTGATTCCAGGGCCGCTGCTCTATCCACTGCGCCACCTAGCTGCCCCTGTCCATTACATCTTAGTTCTAGTCTAAAACAAATCAAACAAACCAAATCTCTGATTATACACAGAAAAGGTTTCTTCTTAGCTCTGTATATCTATGAAATTCTACTATTAGCTTTGGTTGAACAGTGTAAAGTGCTTTTCCAGAGGAAAAACTCTTTTGTGTGTGTGTGTGTGTGTGTGTGTGTGTGAGATGCATTATAGTAGGGAATAGTGAAAAGGACACTCAATTGGACCTTGGAGGTCCCAGGGTTTGTCTCAGCTCAGACAGTAGCAGTCTAATGTAGGGCTAGTTATTTTACTTCTATCTTTCTGACCCTCAGTTTTTTCATTTACAGAGTGGATAGTATTGGGGGCAGCTAGGTGGTACAGTGGTTAGAGCATGAGCCCTGGAGTCAAGAAGACCTGAGTTCAAATCCTGCCTCAGACACTTGACACTTTCTAGCTATGTGACCCTGGAAAAGTCACTTAAACCTTCATCGCCTCGTCAAAAATAATAAAATGGATTGTACAGTGCTTATATTTAGTTCTGGGCCACGCATTTTAGGAAAGGAATTGATAATCTGGAGGACACCCGAATGGAGGATGATAAGGGTGGTGAGAGTTGAGACTAACACATACACTGCTAAATTAAAGGAATGGGCCATGTTCGGTTTGGAGAAGAGAAGGTTTTGGGAGGTGTGGACATGGCAGTGCTTGTCATGTGTTTGAAGGACTGTTTTGCAGAAGAGAGATTAAATTTGTTCTGTTTGGCCTCAAAGAGGAGAATTAACAAAAGTGGGTGGAAAGTGTGGAGAGCCAGATTTCCACTTTTTTCTTGTGGGGGCAATGAGGGTGAAGTGCCTTGCCCAAGGTCACACAGCTAGTAAGTATCAATTGTCTATAGCCAGATTTGAACTCAGGTCCTCCTGAATCCAGGGCCAGCGCTTTATCCACTGCCCTACCTAGCTGCCCCCCCCCCCGGTTTCTACTTGAAAAAAAACTTGCCTTATAGACAGCCGGGTGGTGCGGTGGATAGTGTCTTAAAGTTAGGAAATCCTGTGTTCAAATGTGGTCTCAGACATTTACTAGCTATGCAAGTCACTAAAATTCTCTGACTCAGTTTCCTCATCTGTAAAATGGAAATAATAATAGCACCTGTGATTGTTGTGGAGATTAGATGAAGTATTTGTACAGTGCTATGTAAAATGTAAAGGGCTATGTAAATGCGATTTTACTGTTGCTGTTTTTCCTATTGATCAAAGCTATTCCAAAGAAAAATGGGCTATTTCCAGCAGTGGCACATCCCCCTTCAGTAGATACCTTCAGGTGAAGCCTAGATGACCACTTGGCAGGTATGCGATAGAGGGAATTCTTGATCAGGGATGGATTGGAATAGAAGACAAAGTGAGGTTCCTTCCTTCTCTGAAGTTCTGTGTCCTGAGATTCACCCTGTTGTGAAGAAAGCTCTTTTCCTATAAAAATTTGGGCATTCTTCTTCCTAAGGGCAGGGCTGGATTTACCTAGTTAAGATAGTTCAAGGGGAAATTTTATTTTCTTTTGTGGAGTGGTATCATTGGGTCATACATGCATGAGATGATAAATGCATTGGCTGATGTGTTAGATGAATAGTAACGACTCTTCAGAGATAAGCCGTAAGAGCTAGGGGCTGCAATTGTCTAAATTTCCTTCCTGGATGGAATTGTCACCATCATAATGTAATCCTGGCCAAAATGTAAAAAAAAAAAAAAAGTCCAATTCAGCTTTAAGGGATCCAGTTTCCTTTCTATGTGTCTCCCCATCCCCCCACTCCACATATAGCATAGAAAACAAGACTCCAATAAAGCAATTTACACTGAGATGTTTCCCTACTTAAGTATGTCTCTTTTTATAGGGCTATGATGTTTACAAAGCCCCTTCTCATGACAGCCCTGCAGGACAGATCACAGGATACCTTTATTACCTTTTTATAGATGAGGCAACTGAGGCTGAATGAGGTTAAAAAAAATTAACCTGTTGATGCCTTTTGTTTTTAAGCCATAACCATTTATTATGTCTCTCCTCTACGCTATCCCAGCTCATTGTGCCAGAAAATTCTATTCTACCCATAGTGCCCCACCTCTATCGAGCTTCATCATCTGGGTTGAACTTAGCTCAAACAACAGTTCCTGAGGGCTTCCCTGATCCCTTATAGTATATATATATATATATATATATATATATATATACTTTTGGCCTAATTACTTTATATTTGTGTATATGTATTATTATTATTATATGAATAAAATATAAATGAAGAAATGCAAAATAAGGAACTATAAATAAAATAGATATATGAACAATATAAAACATATTAGAGTTGTAATTATTTTTTACAAATTACCTCCCCTTTGAAATATATATTCCTTGGGGGACTGGAAATTTTTTAAATTGTCTTTGTAGCCTCAGAGTCGAGCACAGTGTCTGAAACACAATGGGTGCTTAATAAAGGCCTGTCGATTCATTGCATGGTCTATTCTCTGGAGCTGGACTCACCAGTCAGTAAGTTCTATGGAATTTTACTGCTGTTTTTATGTATCTTATTGGAGATATAGCATCAGTTGTTTTCCTGATCCTGCTTTCTTTACTTTGCTTCAATTTATACAAGACATCCCAGAGTGATTTTTGTTTCTTATGTCACAGTTACATTTTATTTCAGTCACACAGCAGTGTGTTCAGCCAGTCTCCAAACAGTTGGGATGTTCAGTGATTTTCCCATGGCCCTATAGCTAGTAAATATCAGACCAGACACTCCACCCCAGGTCTCCTAACTCCAGAACCAGGGATCTTTTTTCTACTTCGCAATGCCTTGCTGAGTACTTTAGACATCTGGGCAGTATTTGCCTTGTAAAAGAGACTGGTTGAGAACTCTGTTCAGTAAACATTCCCACAATATTTACTCGATGAAATATTTATTGAAAGCCTTCAATGACATGTCGAGTACTGTTCTAGGCAACAGAGGAAAAATAAAGATGACCAGGACAGGTTTTCTCCCTTAAAAGGATATTGAGTCTATTAGGGGTGATAAGATAGGTGGACACAGAACATTAAAAAAAATTAAAGGAACATGCAGTAAATAAGAAGGGTCCAACTGCTAGGAGCTCAAATGGGAGAGATGTCATTTTTTTTTGGCTGGGGGAATCAGGGAGGCCTTTCAGGAGGAGATGCTGTTTAAACTGATTATTGAAAATAGAAGATTACAGAGATTGTGGAGAAGGCATTCGAGGGTGAAGAAGTGAATGAATGAAGTCACAGAGGAAGGAAATCCTACCATTAGTGCAGAGGATAGAATATAGTCCCAATTTCCCAGCACAGTGATGTCATTGGGGGTGGGGGTGCAGAATGATCTGAGATCAGTCTGAAAAGGTAGGTCAGGGGTGTATTGTGAAGGGCCTTGAATGTGAGGCTAAGGCATTGCAATTTTATTTTTTTGTTTTATTTTATTATATTATTTTTTTGGTGAGGCAATTGGGGTTAAGTGACTTGCCCAGGGTCACACAGCTAGTAAGTGTCAAGTGTCTGAGGCTGGATTTGAACTCAGGTCCTCCTGATTCCAGGGCAGGTTCTCTATCTACTGTGCCACCTAGCTGTCCCTGCAATTTTATTTTGCAGTCCTTTTTGGAGTGCTGGTGTGATCTGATCAGAGCTGTGCATTAGGAAGATTTACGTGGCTGTGGTGTTAAGAATTTACTTGAGGAGGAAGAGACCTCCTAAGAAAACATTTCACTTCTAAGATTTGTATTCTAGACATCTAGAAGGGGGAGATAATTTGGGTAGTTGGGGCCTGATGTTCTGGGTAGCTAGGTAGAGCAGTGGAGAGTGCTGGGCCTAAAGTCAGGAAGACTCATCTTCTTAAATTCAAATCTTGCCTCAGACTATGTGACCCTGGACAAGTCACTTAACCCTGTATTCCTCAGTTTCCTTACCTAGAGGATGTATTACTTTCCTCATCTTAGCTAGAGAATCAAACTATTCCAGCATCTTTGCCAAGAAAACTCCAAAATGGGGTCACCCCACAAATGGGGTCAGACACAACAGAAATGACTGAATGGGAGCAGGTTCCTCCTCAAGCCACAGTATTGAGTTATTGACTTTCCTTTTCTACTGATATACTATTCCCAGACATTAGGGTATAGTCAGTTACAACAGAGAATTTCATTCATCTTTGGAGGTTAATTGAAGAAGATCAACCAGAGAGAAATTAGTGAAGCAACTTCAACAAAAATCACTCAAACTCATAAACATCGGACTCAATAGGGAAATAAGCCTTGGGACTTGTAGGTCACTTTAGAATGTGTGTTCTATCCACAACACTGCCCTGTTTATTGTTCACCTCATTCCTTTTGCATTCCAGGAAGATCTTGCTCTTACTTTGGCATAAAGTTAGGGCTCTGGTATGTTCCTATTTCTGGGAACTTCCAATCACCCCAGTGCAGGGAAGCAGTAACTTGGAGACTGAGAAAGAGAGAACTAATTACACATACACAGAGAGTCACAGCCCTTCCCAATTATATCTACAACTCATGTTTTATCCCCACTTCACCTGAGAAGTCTATCCCAAAGAGTAGGTGAGAAATGAAGAAAAAAAAAAACCGAAGCACTCACATTCCACTTAATGACCATAGAGGAATTTTGTTGGTAATTGATTTCATTCACTCTGTGTTTGAGAAACATAGTGAAGCGCCTAGTGCCTACCACAAAACCCTCTGCTCTGTACAAAGGCAAGAAAGACTTAAGGCCCTTGATGAGTTTACATACCAAATGTGACTCCAGTTTCATCAGACTTTCCCACAGGCACTGATGCTCCTCTTATACTAGCTTTAGGATTGAGTAATTTTGGCTTAACTGTATTTTGATGAATCTGTGAGGAGAGAGAGAGTTAAACTGAGATTCTGAAGATCCTGTGAACTGTGATACTTGTTGAAAGACTGCAGAGGAAAAAATAAAAGAACTCATTTCGTGAGAGAACTGATTTAAGCTTTATTTTGTGAGGAAACTTGAAGAGAATTCTTGAAAAAAATACAATCTAGCACTTACATGCTACTTTAAAGTTAGCAAAGGGTTTTTATAGATATTTTCTTTTATCTTTACAACTTTTTGAGGTGGTTATTATTATGCCCATTTCCAAATGGAGAAACTGAGGCAGACAGAGGTTAAGTGACTTGTATAGGGTCTTATGGTTATTGAGTGTCTGAGGTCAGATATGAAGTCAGGTCTTCCTGACTCCATTTCAGGGCTTCCAAGACCACTTGTCTTGCTTCTAGAACAGTCCTCACAGCTATTAAGTAGAGAAATCATTGTGGAAAGGAGGCTCACCTTCCTCACCATCTCCCAAAACAACCAATCAGCAGATGCCTCTGATGAGCAGATTAGCCTGAGCACAGTTGACCACAGATCATTAGTGTTTCCAGGCCAGGTCTCAGCCATCATCCAGGGAAGTGCTACCTCATATAGCCTGACAACTGCTTCTGTGGCTTTTCCAGTCACAGCTACTCAGGACATCAAAAATAAAGTTCATGCACCCTAAGTCCTTGGAAATGTCAAATTGTCCAACACTAGAAGTTGGTAAGATCTCTTAATGAAATTAAATTAAAGAAAATATATCACCATATGCTTAGCTGCTTCATTCTAAGTAAGGTTCGTGATCCCATTCCACCTCACTTGCAGATGTAACCTTCTGCATTTGTTATCTTCTCTGCCCATCCCCTCCCCATTTAAATAGCAACTCTTCAAGAGTAGGAACTATCTTACTTTTCTATTGTATCCCCAGATCTTAGTAAGGTTTGGGTTTTTTTGCACTTAGTAAGAGCTAAGTAAATGCTTTTTCATTGAGATAAAAACACTTGTTAATATGGGGTCCATGAACTTGTTTTTTAAAAATAAAAATACATTCTTATGACTATTTCAATATAATCGGTTTCCTATGTATTGTATATCAAATATAGTTTTATGCTTTTAAAAGCATTATTCTGTGAAGGGATCATTAGGCTTCAGCCAATAGCTGAAAGGGTCCATGTCATTAAAAAAGAAAAGTTTAAGAACCCCCTGGTGTAGGGAATGACCTCAGCAATTCTCAAACATAAATATTGCTATTGTAGCTTATATTTTTCATTGTGGATTGAAGACTAGTAAGGATCTTAAGAAACCAATCCAAGTAAGCCCCCTAACCCTCTTCAATTACAGAAGACATGGAAAATGATTTGACTTTCTCAACATCATATAATCACCAGAGAGCCACAATTCGAATCTAGGCCCTTTGTTTTGAAATCCAATGGTCTTTGCACTGTTTCCAGAGGCAAGTCTCTTACTTATCCATTAGCGACCAGACTCGCTCATATTCTGGTACTGCCTAATGTTTCAGGGTCTTCTTTATAGAGCTTTAACTGTTCCATTACTTTTAAGTGTCACCAACAAATTTCTTGCTTCCTCGTATTGTTCTTTCCCATTTATTCCTCTGTACCATAATTCCAAATATTGTTTTAACTTGATAGGGTCAAGGGTCAGTGATAAAGAAAGAATGACCATGTGAATAAATAAGAAACATTTTTTGCCTTACCACGTATTCACAAAATAGCCATAGCCTCCAACCTACAAGGAGAAACTGCTTTGAAAACAGTTTCAGAAGAAAATTATGAGTTTTCAATATGTATCTTCTAACAGAAGATTAACAGAAGATGAAACAGAATACTTAAATAACCCTATCTTGGTTGGGGGCAGGGGGAATGAAACAAGACCTCAATGACCTCCCTAAAGAAAAAAAAAACCCAGAACAAGATGGAATCAGAAGTGAATTCTACTAAACATTTAAAGAACAATTAATTCCTCTACTATATATTTCCCTAGGGATACAAAGATATAAACAAAATAATCCTTGTCCTCAAAAAGATTTCTGTCTATAAGACAAAGTAAGTTCACATTTATATTTACATGGTGGTTTGATGTTTATAAAGATTTCTTTTTTTATTTTTTTTTGGTGAGGCAATGGGGGTTAAGTGACTTGCCCGGGGTCACACAGCTAGTAAGTGTCAAGTGTCTGAGGCCAGATTTGAACTCAGGTCCTCCTGAATCCAGGGCTGGTGCTTTATCCACTGCGCCACCTAGCTGCCCCTATAAAGCTTTACTCTTGACATCGCTGTGGAATATTTAATAAAACACTGTGATCCTTATTCTGAAGATGGAGAAATTGAGACACAGAACAGTGAACAGTTTTACTGTTTCAGACAACAAGTAAAGGTGTGTGTGTGTGTGTGTGTGTGTGTGTGTGTGTGTGAGAGAGAGAGAGAGAGAGAGAGAGAGAGAGAGAGAGAGAGAGAGAGATTGGTCAAAACCAAGTCTCCTATCTCTTGTCATAGCATATCTTTATATTATCTCATGGTAATTCTCTATGTACCAAATGAAGATACTATCAATTAAGTGATACAAGAGGCTGTTGTCCTTTAGTGGAAAGTGTACTGGGCTAAGCATCAGGAAATCTGAGTTTGATGCTGACGCTTTCTGGCTTTGTGGCCCTGAACATTTCCCTGAGCCCAAGACACCTCATCCATAAGGACACTTCACTTTGCCCATCACTCATTTTGCAGTTCTAGGCAAGTCACCCAATTTCTCTCTGCTTCAGTCTCCTCTCAATTAATATCGGCACTGCCTACTTCACAAAGTTGTAAATAGCACATTTTAAAAAGCCATTCAGTCCAGGGTTAAGCTATAGGCCCCTTTTAGTATGAGAGTTCAATTTCTCTTTATTAGGAAGGAATGGAAAGTTATAAGCTTTTCCCTTAGAGTACCACTCCAAAGGCCACTGTACCACTCCCCTACAAGAGAGGAAATAGTTTTCCAAGTTCACACAATAAGTGTCTGAGCCAACATTCAAGGCAAGGTCTTTTGAGCCAGTCTCTATCCACTATGCCAGGCTATGTTTGCTCAAGGCTTTTCTCAAGGCCTTTTTCACATCCTGGTTCCTTAAGCTGTATATCAGGGGGTTGAGCAACGGTGCAATAACAGTGTAGAAAAGAGCAATGATCTTCCCCCCAGACCTGGACGACTTGGACTGAGGTTGCATGTACATGAAGATGGCTGTCCCATAGTACAGAGCCAACACAGTCAGATGGGAGGCACAGGTGGACAATGCTTTGTGCCTTCCTGCTGCAGAGCACATCCTGAGGACTGACAGGAGGATGTGAGCATAGGAGATGACAATGAAAAGGAATGGGATAAAGATAATTATGATGCTAAAGATGAACACTACCAGCTCTATGACAGAGGTGTCTATACAGGCCAACCTCAGTACTGTGGGCACTTCACAGAAGAAGTGGTTCAGCACATTAGGCCCACAGTAAGGCAAACTCATAGTAAGGACAGTGATCACCATAGAACTCAGGAAACTGCTAGTCCAGGAAATGATGACCATGTGAGTACAAGTGCACTTGTTCATAATGACGGTGTAGTGTAAGGGGGCACAAATAGCAGCATATCTGTCATATGCCATGACCCCCAAGAGGATGCATTCAATCATCCCAAAGGAGAGGGAGAAGTACATCTGGATCCCACAGCCAGTAAAAGAGATTGTCTTTTTCTTCCCTACCATATTGGAAAGCATTTGTGGGACACTGGTGGTGGTATAACAGATATCTAAGAAGGCCAAGTTAGTCAGGAAAAAGTACATGGGAGTCTGGAGGCGGGGTTCAATCTGGATTACTGTGATGATAATGAGATTGCCAAGCACTGTTAATAAGTAGAACAATAAAAACATGATGAAAAGGATGAGTTGATTCCTTGGTTGAGAAGAGAGCCCCAAGAAAATTAATTCAGTCACAAAGGTTATATTTGCCTCTACCATATTGGTTATTCAGTCAACTAAATTTCTCCCAGAGGAAGAGGCAGCTTCCCTTCAAAGGATCAATCAACCTTACCTAGTCTGAAAAGGAAACACCCCACACAACACATTGTAGACAAAGAGATTACAAATAAGAACCATGGGTGGACTTTTGCTTTAGCATTCTGCAAAGAGTTTGAAGTTTGCAATGATTTTTAAGGTTTTCTTTTCCATGTTAGAGTTAGGAAATTATTTTCCTATCAAACTGTAAACATGAATGCTAAACTAAATATACTTAACATTCAAAAAATAACACATAATAAGAAAGATGATAGGAATGTCTTACACATCTTTTTGCCTATCCTTCAAAATCCTTCTTAAGTCTCCTCCCTTCCATGAAGCCTTACAAAACTTTATCTACTCACATCCAACTTTCCCTTCTCTGAATTATTAAATTATTTGTAATAAGTCTCATATAGTCTAAACCAAATGAACAATATAAGAGGATATAGAATAAAATAAGCTTATGTCCCCTACCAGGTGACAAGCTCTTTAAGGACAGGGATTCTTATCATTCTTTTGTATCTCACAGCACCTGGCATCATACTTTGGTTGGTGGCTCCATTTTTAGTCTCCAGGAACCCTGAAGAAAAAACAAGCAAAATTCCTGAGTACAGCCAATGAAGTAATTTAGCAAACCATCTATATACATATGTAGTGTATGTTGTAATTCTGTCAAACTGTAAGCAGCGTTTTGAATCTTGGGGACTGCCATACAAATAAAGAGATAAATGAGGTCATTTGCCAAATGAAAACACATGAGGTTTTATGACCTCATTGCTCTGGAATCTTCCTCCACTGATTAATTTAATAGGTAAGACCTAAAGAATTTCCTGAGGTTCCGAGAGGTGGACTTGTCCATGGTCCTACAGCTGGTAAATATCAGAGGTTGGATTCAGATCCTCTTCTCATTAACTCTATGTCCAGAGCTTTAGTCATTATGTGACACTTGGCTCTAACATCACCACCACCAATAATGCAAGCAACAATAATAAAAACAGGTGACACAAATAGGGGGCTTTCAGGTTGCCAAAGAGTTTCGTATATTAAGTCGCTCACCTTACACAAAACCCCAGTAAGATGCATATTAACAGTTCTTCTTATCCCTATGTAACACATGAGAAACAGATGAGGAAAATGCAGTGATCTGGCAAGAGTCACACAATTACTATGTAAAGTATGTAGCCTTACAGGGATTGATCTAAGAAAAAACAGTTTGCAAAACTTAATATATTTTATGTGGTTGCGAGTTTTTTTTCTGTTTTGTTTATAGTTACTTTTAAGTGAGATAGTCAAAAAGGAAAAAAGAAAAAGGCTTTCTTTTTAGGTAAGCCAAAATAAGCATTTGCCGGGGTGTTGGACTTGGAGTCAGGAATACTTTAGCTCAAATTCTGCCTTAGACATTTACCAACTGTGTGACCTTAGGCAAATAATTTAACCTCCCACAGCCTCAGTTTTCTCATCTGAAGAATCAAGTTAAAAATAGCACCTACCTCATAAGCTTATTGTGAGGAACAAATGAAATCACATGTGAAATATTGGACATACATTAAAGCACTATACAAATGATAGGTGTTATTATTATTAATCAGCCTACACATTAAAACACATGCAATTTACTAATTCTGGAAACATTTAGGACCTTACAAGCTTGGTTCTCTTGTTTCCCATCTGTCAACAGAATAGAAGCAGGAATTTATAAAGGATAATATGGAGAAGTAGGAGGGTGAGAACAAAAGCACTGAGAAGTGGTTGCTGATGGTCTAATGGCAACCTAAAAAGAGAAGATATAATGTAGGAGTAAATATCCAACAAAGATGATGCCACAATATGGATAACTGATATTCATAATGACCCCAATGTCACTAAGCAAAAGCTAAATTATATTCAATTTCATTCCTTCCTCTTTCTCTCCCTTCCTTTTTCCCTTCCCTTTCTCCCTCCATTCCATCCTTCCGATTTCCTTCCTTCCTCCCCTCATTCACTTCACTTCACTCCTTTCCTAACACATATTCAGTGCTTTTTCTTTTTTTAGGTGCTTTCTAAATCTTAATTGTTGTAGAAATGTGAGTTATATGAATGATAACTATGCCCCACTTAAGTCATCCTCTGAAATTTCATCTTAATGGGAAGGATACCCCGGCATGTTGAAAGCTGTGACCATAGAACAGATATGATAGCAGATCCTGGCAAGCTGCAAAGGTTTGTTCATAGACTGTTTGGCAATCTTTGGATCACCCTAGCTAAATTCAGAGAGGCTCATAATTAGGTTTGATGCAGGGTGATAGATTATTCAGCCATGGAAATTCCCTAAAGATCAGCTCCCCAGTCACAGGAGGTTAGGTTGGAGATGGGGGTGAGGACAGCTCTGTGATCCTTATCAATAGACAAAGCTCCCACACCAACTACATCTTAGACTCAGGGAAATGTACTCCTCTGTGAAATGACCTTTTTTAGGTGCTGGAAGAGGAATGAAGATGAATAAAATTTTTATTCCTGTCACCAAGGAGACAAAAAGATAAATGGATAGGTGGAATAGTCAGATAGAGATACACTGTGAGATGGGTGGATATATAAAGAAATACCAATGATATATAGATATAGATAGAAATGTGAATATAGCAAAACACATTTGTAAAAAAATCACATACTAATGAATTATCTGATATGTAAGCTATATGGAAAAGTATGAAAAGAATCATCCCAAATGACAAGGCAAAGAAGGATTTCAATGTTAATCATTAGCAGGAATGCCCCAACTCACAAGATCACAAATTTTTATAACCATTGATGTGTACATATCTATATCTATATCTATATCTATATCTATATCTATATCTATATCTATATCTATATCTATATCTATATCTATATCTATATCTATATCTATATCTATCTATCTATCTATCTATCTATCTATCTATCTATCTATCTATCTATCTATCTATCTATCTATCTATCTATATCCGTGCTTGGATACTTCCATGGATCTGTCATCTCCTCAGTACAAATACTCTTTTCACTCCAACTCAGCTCATAATACATCCATGCCTTATCTTTCCAGGTGAGTCTTATATTTATCTACTATAATGTCATGACAGAAAGTTCCCTGAATGATAGAAGAAAGCTATTTCATAGATTTATAATCCATCTACATACATCCCCATTATGTTATATTCCCATATATAAATATATATATATACACACACACACACACACACACACATATATATATACATACATATATTTTTCACAGTTCAATTTCTAAACCAAGGTCTACAAATAGTGTATATTTTGTTAAATAGTGAAAATTCATTTAACTCTCTCATATTCACCAGCATTGTTAATTCTCCATAACTTATAACCATTTAATCCAAATAATTGAGATGCCTCAGTAATATGGTTCTTTAAATGTCAGAAGCTCAGAGGTATGGTGGAATTTTACGTTATGTTGTCTGCTACCATCCCACAGATATATAACTTACCTCCACTCCCTAACATGGAGTCTATTACTATAGTCTACTTAAAATATAAATTAAGTTATATATGTATATGTTTCCTTCCTAGTTCCTAACTCATATTTCTGCTTCATTTTTTCCTGTCCATTCAATCCATTCTTTGTATTACAGTTGCAAAAATAATCTTCATAAGGTTTCACATCTGGCCATATCACTACTCCACTCAAAACTCTTTGGTGATTCCTTATCACCTCTAGGATAAAGTGAAAACTACTCAACTAAGACTTCAAGACCTTCTGCATTCACCTTGCAACTTACCTTTTCAGACTAGTTACACATTCCTTCTCTTCATCCACCATAAATTCCAGCCAAATTAGAAATGCTGAGTGATCCTTAACCTCTTCTAATCTCTCTCCTTCCTCTATGTGCTTGTACAAGCTGTATTTGAAGGCCAAATCATATTTTTTCTTCATTTCCAACTTTGGAAATATTTCTTTTTGAACCCCTAGGGTCATTTCAGCTATGACCTCCTCCTCAAAACCCTTCCTGGTTGTTCTCTTATTACTATTAGCTGAAAGTAATCTCTCTTCCTTTTTTTTATAGAACTGGGTCTGGACCTCTTCTTTGTCCTTATCCCATCCTATCTGTTGCTGAACTATTTTTTCCTAAGCTCCCTGAGGGCAAATATTAAGACACATATATATGGAATAGGGTGATGGGATATGTAGCTTGCTTTTTTAATCTTTTTTTTTTCTATTGCCAGAACCTAGTATAGTACCTTGTACATGCTAAGAGTATTATCAAATGTTTGCTATTCTAAATGAAGGCATTAAATTGAATCTAATATAGTTGGGAGAGAAGAATATAAGAGAAGAAGAAATTGAAGATATCCCAGGACAAATCAAATGGCTCAGTCAATCAAATTATTAAACATAGATTAATGAAAGAGTAAGAGATTTATAGTTCCTTGTCCTGGGCTGACGATTCAGCTCTTTAACTAATAGCTGTGTAACCTCAGAAAAGTCATTCTCTGGTTCTTTGTTTACTCTTCCTTAAAATAACTGGATGAAATTACATAGTATCTTAAGTTTTCTCTGGCTCAAAATTGAAGATAATAGAGATCCAGTTAGCCAGAAACATTCCCTTATGATACAAAAGTTCAAATACAGAATGGAGTACAGATATTAAAAGGAACGGCAGGGAGAGGGTAGGTACAGACTTAGTTTAGTTTAAAATAGGCTTTCTTTTTAACTTCAAATTATTCCTGGTACTACCTCTTAAGGCCTAATGGGATGTTTAATGCCTTTTCCTTAAATTAATCCCCCAAACTTTTGAAACCAGAACTCAGCATGGCTTCCTTTTAGTTTTCTCCATATCAAAAGTCCCTAGTTCTTTCATCAATTCTTATGTGGCATGCTTTCCAGTCATCTCTCCAAACTGGTTGCTTTCCTCTTGATAGGCTGGAGTTCTTCATAACTTTTTGTGTGTGGTTCCCTTTGACAGTTTGATGAAGCCTATGGGTCCCTTCTCAGAATAATATGATAAAATACATAGGATTACAAAGAAAATCAATTGTTTCTAAAGATTCATTAAAATATATTTCCTTCTCTCTTTCTTTTTTAGTGAGGCAATTTCGGTTAAGTGACTTGCCTAGGGTCACACAGCTAGTAAGTGTTAAGTGTCTGAGGCCGGATTTGAACTCAGGTACTCCTGACTCCAGGGCTAGTGCTCTATCCACTGCATCACCTAGCTGCCCCTCAGAGTAGTTTAAAGGAAACTAAAAGTTAGATGATAATTTTATCTCCCTGCCTCATGCTCCAACTCCAGTTCACCTACCCAGTTGTCAAGAATATTTTCCTAAGTATAGGCCTGACAATGTTATTTCCTTTCTCAATAAATAATGATTCTGTATTACTTCCAGGTACGAATACTCTAGCTGGAATAATTTTTCAATCGTCAAACATATTTTTTCTCCCTTCCACCTTTTTCCACCACTAAAAGATCAAACTTGTTTTTAAATTTTATTTTTCAATTTATGAAATAAAACAAGAATTTCCATAACATAGTAGAAAAAAGATGATTGCACATGAAATTGCAAATCTGCTATGTAAAACTTGATATTCCTTTCAAATATAAAATAAAGTTATCACGCAAATTTCTTTTTTCCCTTTTTTCTTCCCTCTCCCCCACCCCAGAGATAGCTATCATTAGATACAAATAAGTGTGTGTGTGTGTGTATGTGTGTGTGTGTGTGTGTGTAAAACCATTCAATATATATTCAATACATCTTCCATCATATGTTCTTTGTAGTTATTTTGGGTATTTATCACAGTCAAAATGACATAGTCTCTTAAACACTTGCTAAGAATAAGCATTATCAAACAAAACAAATACCCACAATGTTCATATCCAAAAAGTGTGTCTTATAAGTCCATCAACTCTCTCATAGAAGATGGGCAGAATTCTTTAACCTTAGTCCTCTGAAATCATGGTTGGTCATTGTATTGATCAGTTCTGTAGTCTGTCCAAATTGTTGATTTTCCAGTATTGATATTCCAGTACAAATTGTTTTCCTTCTTCTGTTGAATCTACTTTCATTCATATAAGTCTTCCCAGGTTTCTCAGAAACCGCCTCTTCATTTCTCGCAAGACAATATCCCATTATAATCATGTGCTATATTTTGTTTAGCTATTTCCCAATTGATGGTTACACCCTTACTTTCCAGATGTTTTCTACTAGATAAAAAAGAGATTTAGGACATTTTCTTTTTCTTCATTCTCTTTGAGGCATAAGTCTAGTTGTGGTTTCCAATAAGTATTATTTATTATTTTTCTAGTTCTATAAAGTCATTTTAAGATAATATGATTGGTGTAGCACTTAATAAGAAAATTAATTTAGGTGGTATTGCCATTTTATTGTATTGTCTGACTATATCTACGAATAAATAATAATTCTCCACTTATTTATCTTTCTCTTTTTCTGTAAGCACTGTAGTTTTCTTCAGATAGTTCTTGTATTTTTACTTTCATATAGACACCTAAGTATTTTATACATTTGGTCATTGTTTTTAATGGAATTTCTCTATAATTTTCACTGGATTTTGTTGGTAATATGTTGGAATGAGGATGATTTTTGCTTATTATTTTTAAATACTAAAAGTTTACTAAATTATTTTTATTAATTTTATTTGATTCTCTAGAATTATCTAAGTAAATAATCAAATAATATGAAAAAAGATATGGTTCTGTTTTTTCCTTTGCCTATGCTTTTTTCCCTTCATTTTTTTCTTCTTGGTTTATTGCTGTAGCTAACAGCTATACATTTATATCAAAGAGAACTGTTGAGAGTGGACATCCTTGATTCACCTTTGATCTTATTGGAGAAAACTGTAGTTAATTTTCATTATAGATGATGTTGACTCTTTGCTTGAGTTACATACTATCTAAGATGCTAAGGACATTTTGTTTATTCTTACTTTCTAGTGGGCTTTTAAAAATATATAAATGGGTCTCTTTATGTAATCATGTATTTTTGCTGTTCTTTATATTAATGTGGTCAATTATTTTATAGTTTTCTAATAAACCAACTTTACACTCCTGGCATAAGTTCAGCTTGGTCATATTGTATAATCTTTGTGATGGGAATCTATATCCTCTTTCATAACATTTTTTTTTTTTTTTGCAGGGCAATGGGGGTTAAGTGACTTGCCCAGGGTCACACAGCTAGTAAGTGTCAAATGTCTGAGGCCGGATTTCAACTCAGGTACTCCTGAATCCAGGGCTGGTGGTTTATCCACTACACCACCTAGCTGCCCCCTAACATTTTATTTGAAATTTTGGCGTCAATGTTCATTAGATATTTGTTTATACTTTTCTTTTTCTCACTTCACTCTTCTCCCAGTTTCACTCCTAATTCTCCTAATTTCTTACACTTTACCTGGGCTCTTCTCGACTTGAAAGATACATTTGCCTCCATAACCCCCTCCCTTCACTGGTCACTCCCTGGAGCATCTATTTGGAGAAAGAGCCTAGGGAAGCTATGCTCATTCCTACACTCCTGACTCTACTCTTTTTTTTGGGAGGGGTGGGGCAATGAGGGTTAAGTGATTTGCCCAGGATCACACAGCTAGTAAATGTCAAGTGTCTCAGGCCGGATTTAAACTCAGGTCCTCCTGAATCCAGGGCCAGTGCTTTATCCTCTGAACCACCTTGTTTCCCTCCCCCTTTTTTTGCAGGGCAATGGGGATTAAGTGACTTGTCCAGGGTCACACAGCTAGTACGTGTCAAGTGTCTGAAGCCAGGTTTGAACTCAGGTCCTCCTGACTCCAGGACCAGTGCTTTATCCATTATGCCATCTAGCCGCCCCGAGCCACTTCTACACACTCCTTTTCACCCTCATCAAGAGGCTTCTTAAATCTTCACTTTATGCCATTAGAATGATATTGCCTAAAATTGTTGCTATTTCTCTTGGCAACCTTAATTCTGGCTTTTTAATTCATCCAGCCTGTCATTTCATGTTACATTCTCTGTATATAAGTTAAATAAATGCAGCCTTGTCATACTCCTTTTTTGATCGTAAACCAATCAATCAGTTCTTCCATGTTCTATTCTAACTGTTACTTCTTGACCCACAAGCAGATTTCTCAGCAGATAAGCAAGATGATCTGATACTACCTTGAAGACTTGCCACATTTTGTTGTGACCCACACATTCAAAGGCTTTAGTGTATTGAATGAAGTAAAAGTAGTAGTAGTAGTAGTAGTAGTTATTGTTGTTGTTTTTTCTGTAACCCCCTTGTTTTCTCCTTAATTCAGAGAATGCTGGAAATTTGGTTTATAGTTCCTCTGCCTCTGAAAACTAACACACACACTTCTGGTAATTCTTAGTTCTCATATTGCTGAAGCCTAGATTGCGGAATCTTAAGCATAGCCTTGCTGGAGTGGGAGATGAGTAGAATTGTACAGTAACTTGAACATTCTTTGACATTACCTTTCTTTAAGACTGGAAGTCAATGAAGGAGTAGTTCTTTTTTCTTCTGGAACTCCCTTGTTTTTTTCCCCCCATATTTCAGAGAATATCGGTAATTTGGTTCATAGTTTCTTTGCCTCTGAAAACTAGCCTGCATTTCTGATAATTCTCAGCTCACGTATTGCTGAAGCGTATCTTGGAGCATCTTAAGCATGACCTTGTTGGGATGTGAAATGACCACAGTTGTTCAGTGCTTTGAACATCTTTGATATTTCCATTCTTAAGGACTAGAATGTAACCTCATCTTTTCTAATCCAGTAGCCACTATTGAGTTTTCCAAGTTTTCTGGACTATTATATTTTAAATAGCTTAGCTGGAATTCCATCAACTCCACTAGCTTTATTGTTTTTGGTTTTTTGTTGTTGTTGTTGTTTTTTAGGATTTTGTTTTGTGGGGAAATGAGGGTTAAGTGACTTGCCCAGGGTCACACAGCTAGTAAGTGTCAAGTGTCTGAGGCTGGATTTGAACTCAGGTCCTTCTGAATCCAGGGCCAGTGCTTTATCCACTGTGCCACCTAGCTGCCCCCTACTAGCTTTATTGTTAGCAATGCTTTCTAAGGCCCACAACTTTATTCTCCAGGATGAATAGCTCTAGATAAATAACTACAACACCTTGATTATTGGGAATGTTAAGCTCTTTCTTCTGTAGTTCTGTATATTCTTGCCACCTCTTAATCTTTTTTTATTTTTGTTCAGTATTTTATCATGCCTGTTTTAACATGATCCATTCCCTTGACATGTCTGGTTTTCTTTAAGAGATCTTTTGTCTTTCCCATTCTATGATTTTCTTCTATTTCTTTGAATCACTCCTTTGAGAAAACTTTCTATGCTCCTTTAGCTATTCTTTGGAATTCTGCATTCAGTTAGGTATATCTTTGCATTTCTTCTTTCCCTTTCCCTCTTTCCTCAGCTGTTTGTAAAGTCTCATTAGACAGCCATTTTGATTTCTTGCTCTTTTTTCTTTGGGATTTTTTTTGTTGTTGTTGCTTCCTGTACAATATTGCCAATCTCTGTCCATAGTTCTTTAAATACTCTATCTACCAGATTTAATACCTTTAATATATTTTCTCACTTCCACTTCATATTGATAAGGGATGTTATTTAGATCATACCTATATTGTCTAATGTCTTTTTCTATTTTTTTTTTCATTTAAGAACGAATTATGTAATAAGAAGCTCATGATCTGAGCCATAGTCATTCTCAGGCCTTATTTGAACTGACTGTATAGAGTTTCTTCACCTTTGGCCACAAAGAACATAATCAGTCTGATTTTAATATTGACCATCTATTGAAGTTCATGTGTAGAGTAAACTTTTGGGTTGTGGAAAAGAATATTTGCAATGACCAGTGAGTTGTCTTGAAAAAAACTATTATTCTATGCCCTTCTTCATTTTGTAGTCCAAGGTCAAACTTGCCTGTTATCACCATTATCTTTTAATTTCCTACTTTAGCATTCCAATCCCTTTTTACTGACTATGAGGGCTACTCCATTTCTTCTAAGGGATTCTTGCCTAAGGTAGTATATGTAATAATATCATTTATTAAACTCACCCATTCCTGTCCATTAAAGTTCACAGATACCCAAGATGTTGATCTTTTTATCTCCCTCTTGACCCCATCCAGCTTGCCTTCATGCATAGATCTTACATTATAGGTTCCTATGCAATATTGATCTTTATAGCATCAAACTTTTCTTTAGTCACCAGACACATTTGCTGTTGAGCTTCCCTTCAGCTTTGGTCCAATTCCTTCATAATTTCTGGCACGACTTGTAGTTGTCCTCTACTCTTTCCTGGTAGTGTTGGTCAGCTTTCAATATGATGGGCTTATCTTCCAATGTCATCTCTTTTATCATTTTAGTACTGTTCATGAGGCTTTTATTTTTGGCAAAGATATTGGAGTGGTTTGCCATTTATTTTTCCAGTGGATCACCTTTTCTTTTTTGAACTCTCCATTATGATCTCTTAGTCTTGGGCAAACCTTCATAGCTTAGATGATAGTTCCATTGAGCTACACAAACCCCTTTGTTACAGTCTGGGAGAATACAACTCTTAGTTTCTTTAATTCAATCTTTTTCTTTCACCATTAATATTACTCTTTTCGAAGGCATGGCAAAGCAACTAGGTAACATAATGGTTGGTCTGTTGGGTCTGAAGTCAGGAAGATCAAAATTAAAACTTGGCCTCAGACATTTATTAGTTATGTGACTTTAGGCAAGCCATTTAACCTCTGTAAAGTTCTGTTATTTTCATCTGTACGATCATAGTAATAATACCACCTATTCCCATGATAGTTGCAAATATTAAAATGCTATATAAATCCTGATCTTTATTACTATCAGAATACAAGCTTCTTGAGAGCAGTTAATGATTTGATTTTGTCACGGTATCCCCCACTGGTTAGCACAGTCCCAAATGTTTAGTAAGTGCTTATGAAATGCTTGTTAAGTGATTCATTGATTAATTAATTTTCCACTACTAATAAGGAATGAAAAGGGAGAAAGAGTTATTAAGGGTAAACTCTAAAAAAATCTCTGAATAGAAAAGGATGGTCATATGTAAGACATATAGATGGAGTAGGATTTTCCTTCTTCCTCTTTTTTTGGTAAATGTAGCACTCCTTCCGAGCTCACTGTCTCAACTCACACTACATACTGGGAGGCAAGATTCCCATAGAAGAAAATGGCACCTATCTTCTCAGGTTTCCAGGAATAACACTAAGAATATGGGGCTTCTAATACTATTGTTCACTAGTGTCTATACAATACACCTGCCTCTAATCAAGCAATTTTTCTAATTGAGGAGGTACACACACACTTTACACAAGGTCCCTGGGGAGAATGGGGCCAAATGTTTAGCACAAATTTATGGAGGCAAACCTGGAGAGAACCCATAGAACCAACTCCTTGTCCTAGAACTCCTGTGTTCCCTTCGCACAATTTCTACCTAGTTTACTTCTAGGGAAAAAAACAAACAAAACAAAAAACAAAACATTAGAGATTGATGAATTGCTTTCTCAGATAGAGTGGATCCTTTCAGGATGTAGTATCTGCTGGGGAGGACAATCCATTAGTTGTTTGAGTTAATAGGTTACTTGGCACCATACCAGTTTTTAATGTGTGTTGGTTGCCACTACTATAAACTCTGGTTGCCAGTTATACCTCTCTGATAGGTCCCCCATGTACAGTATTTTGAGCACTTTCATCTAAGAATATTCATACATTTGAAATCTGGAAAAAATAAACACAAAAGAAAGAGAGGCATGATGGGAAATGAGAGAACTGCTGTTTTGTTACCTCCTTTTCAAAAGTCACCAAGGAAGAGAATGAGAACTCATCTGCCAACATGTTTTTATGCACGATTCTGGTGATAAAACTCATTCATCTCTGAAATCATTGAAGACTATTCATCATCACAAAGTGTAACGTTAGTCACCATGGCCAAAACCATGTTCCACAGTTACAGTTTTTGGATTGATAGCAGAGAGAGAAAATGTGTGCATGTTCTATATTTAGCAAGAAAACCAAATCCAGTCCAAACTTCCTGCTGGTTGCTTTGGTTTTGTTTGATTCCACAGGAAGATGGGGTTGCAGCAGGGAATTATGTTCTCCAAAGTTAATGCATCCATGACTTTCTTCTTTAATGAGACTTAGAGATTACAGGAAAGTAATAGTAACAATGAGCTCCCATTGCACCAAAGCCCATTAGAATCAGTAGATTGGGGTTAAGATAGGGGAGACTTCTATTCAAATGCAAGGGACATAGCTTCTCACGTTATTTTAGGGGTCTATATTTATTTTCATGAGTAACAGAAAGGGGAAAAAATCTAAATTGTAGAGAAAGGAAGGAACAAGATGAAAAATTTTACTTCATTTGAAAATTACATGAATTTTCTCTGGTAGACTACTTGAAGAGGAGAAGGAGGAGGAGAAGGAGGAAGAGGAGGAGCAGATAAAGAAGAATATAGTCCTGGTCCTCAAGAAGTTTCTAAAGAGAAAGACAATATATAAATAACAACTAGGTAGATAACACACACACACACACACACACACACACACAAACAACAACATCAGGTCAATTTAGAATCTTGGGGTATATTTTCAGTTAATTGACAGGTGTGATTTCAAACTGTTTTGTATAACTTTATATGCATTTCTTAGTGTGGGCCAGCTGGAATTTCTGGGGGAATTGGAATTGGAAGCTGAATGCTTAAGGGAGCTTGTTATCAGATAAGTCTCAAAAGTAAAGGAGACAGGGGATTCCAATTCTTTAAGGAAGCAGAGCAAAAGTTTATATTGGGAATTATTACCACATGTCTAAAAAAGGGAAATGTGATTTTATGGATAATAATATTTTTCTTTTAGAGTGCCAAGACTATTGGGCCTCAGATATTAAGATGTTATCATTAGCAATTATAAATCTGGATTGGATTTTATTTAAACCAAGATCTGTTCTAAAAGAAATCAGATGGTGGTCTGAGTGTGTTCTCCTATCAGGATAATTATGGTAAATTAGAATGGAACATAAAAGACATTTGCTATTTGACATTAAGAAACTTATTAGCTATATGACTCCAGGAAAGTTCTATGTACTACAGTTTACCGTCCTGTAAGAGGATTATAATAGAACCTACTTCCCAAGGTTGTTGTGAGGATCACATGATTGTAAAGTGCTTACCACAGGCCAAACATTACATAAGAATGTTAACTGTTTTTTGAAAATTATTTCTTTAATTAGATGCAATTTCTTCATACTTATGACTTTATATGAGTTTTTAGATGAGAATGTTGATGATATGAATAATTTTTTGTAAGGCAAATTGGAAGCACATTCAACCAAATCAAGGTCACCTGATTGGTAATTAATTGGTTTTATTTCAAATTTTAAATATGTAATATTGTTTATGGTGTTGTTATGTTTCTAAATTTTTTATGGTTATATAATTTGGTAAACAATTGTATCAGTTATGTTGTTAGAAATGCAATTTCTCTTAGAATTTAGATGTTATTAGATTAAGCGTTGTACTGTTAAAAAAAGAGAAATGGCGGGAATGGGTTTGGAAGCTGGTAGGTCATTTTATCAGCCTTGCTGACCATGTGTTGGTAATGTCCTAAAGTACTATAATTTAAGGACTTAGGAAGTTTTTGTCTATATTTAAAGGAAGTTCATCTAAAATTATTTGACTATTATGTGTGAAAATTATGAGATTGTTTAAATTATTTGGAGTTATTTTAAAAATATTTGCATAGATATTTTTAAAAGGAAAATTGGTAATTATAAAAAGAAAAGACCTTGTAAAATATCCCTTTTTAAATTTACAAGGATTCTTAGTTCCATCTAGTCATAAATTCTTATCAACCCTGTGCAAGAGTTTTCTGTGTTATAGAATTCCTATTGAGTAAATGGAAATACTTGAACAAAATGGGGGTGTAATTTTCAAACTTGCTTCATCAAAGGATATATTTATATGTATGTTAATATGGGGGTTTGCAACAACTGGTCAGTGTAGTTTTCTAGGGGTTTAATTCAATATCTATGTGGGATCCCAGAATGTAATTTTTTTAAAGATTTATGAAATCTTCTTCCCATTGCAAAAATCTTTTGATGAGAGGGTGGCTAATGGTACTTAGGAATTTTGTGATGAATAGGAATTTGTTTTATGATAGTGTGTTTGGGATTTATTTATGTTACTTAAAAACGTTTCACACCAACTTAATTATGATAAATTCTGGTTTTAAAGATTTACTTTTGCTTTAAGGTTGAATAAGAGATATGTGCCATTCTGGTTTCCAATGAATTCACTTCATGAAATTTTAGTGATTTCTCCTTTTAACATCAGGATAAATTTTAAGCTGTTCTTAAGAAAGAAAAATACTTTAAGGAAGAAACATTTATGTTAAAAAAAAAAAAACATTTGTAGGGGGCAGCTCGGTGGCACAGTAGATAAAGCACAGGCCCTGGATTCAGGAAGACCTGAATTCCAATCTGGCCTCAGGCACTTGACTCTTACTAGCTGTGTGACCCTGGGCAAGTCACTTAACCCTCACTGCCCCACAAAAAACCAAACCAAAACAAAAACACATTTGTATAAAAAATTGTGTGTCTGTTTAAGTAAGAGTTCTTCTGTGTGATTTTTGGAAGGCCTACTAAATTTTATTTGAAAGCTAATTTGTTGCAACAGTTTGATATTGATGACAATTATGTCCATACCTACTGTGATTAGTGAGACTTTATTATATGAAGGGAAAGCTTTTCTGGGACTCTAAAAATATTTTTGAGTTTCATTCTTTGGTTATTTGTGTACTTAGATTATCCTTAAATAGGCTCTTTAAGAGAAACTTCAGCAGTCAGCAACTTAATGGAAATGACACCTGAGATGTTGTTATAACCATGTTCTTGCCTATAACTCTCATAGTTTATTTCTATTATCAGGATAGACAAAAGGGAAGTTTGCAGTTGCTATACTGAATTTATTAATTACTCGATTAATTCTAAAACATCTGAATTACTATAATAAGTTATATTTGAGAAATATCTTTCATTTTGATCTGAATTTATTATCAGTTCATGGCCTAAGCAATAGCTAAATTGGTACTTGTGCTTGGTGAATATTATTTAATCTGGATTTATAACATATATAGAAATGTATGCAAACTATGTAAGAATCACCTTAAAGATGTACCCATTGTTTAAAGGGATTCTGAGAGCAGTAGTTTGTGTTCATGTCCATTTGAACATGGTTAATAACTGAACATGTTTTACTATATATACTACTAAAACATATTTTATTACATGAAACACTTTTTATTAGGCATTTTAAAGCAAAGTCACTTGTACAATATTGAATTTAGGGACAAAAAGAATCTACTTTCTTTTATCAGTTACTATCTTGCCCACCTTGGTCTTTGTTTACAAGGCCTACAGCACCTTTTCTTTTCCATGGAAAACATTCTAGGGACCTCATTCATTTATGGGTTGGGGGAGACTAGGTGGCCACCAAGGTCCCTTCTAACTTTCAGATTTTGTGGTTCTGTGACCCCTGTGTTTCACTTTCAGGTCACTTAAAGTCTCCCTCTGCCCCTGCCTCTATTTCAAGTGGGCTGTTTACTTTGTTTTTTGTTTTTGCTGAGGCAATTGGGGTTAAGTGACTTGCCCAGGGTCACATGGCTAGTGTCAAGGGTCGGATTTGAACGCAAGACCTCCTGAATCCAGGGCCAGTGCTCTATCCATTGCGCCACCTAGCTGCCCCAAGTGGGCTGTTTTCTTTAACTAATGAGTTAAGTAAGCTTTTCTCAAAATTTGTGGCTGTGAAACTATAAGAGGACTAGTATTTTATTATTTAAATATATCAATAGTTTGAATTGTTGTTGTTGTTTTCAGGGAGGTTTGAATATTTACAAAACATGCTGTGAAATGCCCAAAACAATTAAGATACTAGGACTCTTTTTTTGTTTGTTTTTGTTTTTGCAGGGCGATGGGGTTAAGTGACTTGCCCAGGGTCACACAGCTAGTAAGTGTCAAGTGTCTGATGCCAGATTTGAACTCAGGTCCTCCTGTATCCAGGGCAGGTGCTTTATCCACTGCACCACCTAGCTGCCCCTGATACTTGGACTCTTAAGAGAAAAACAACATTGTCTAGAGAGAGCCCTGGTCATTGATGCAGGAAAGCCAGATTGCAAGCCGGACTTCTGATACCTGTCTTCTCTATGACCCTGGACAAGGCAATTCACTCCTTAGAGGCCCAGGAAATGCTCTAAAACTGTCCTCATTGGGGCAGCTAGGTGGCACAGTGGATAAAGCACTTGCCCTGGATTCAGGAGGACCTGAGTTCAAAGCCGGCCTCAGACACTTGACACTTACTAGCTATGTGACTCTGGGCAAGTCGCTTAACCCTCATTGCCCTGAAAAAAACAAAACAAAAAACTGTCCTCATCACCAATAGTAAAACGTTTCCCTCAGCAGCATTTCTCCATGTCTTTGAAATCATAGATCTAGTCTAAAACAAACAAAAGAACCAAATCTCTGACATACAAAGAAAAAAGTTTCTTCCAAGTCCCCTCCATCCATGAGGGACTTCTTTCCGGAATTTTACCATGGGAAATGCATTGCTTTGATTAAATATGCTAAGCCTGTGAAACTAGAAGAAACACTGTGTGTACTTGCATGTATGTATATACATGCGTGTGTGAAATAGCAGACAGAGCCCTGAATTGGGTGTTGGAGATCCCAGTTTATCTCTGCTTGGACACTAACAGGCTAAACTTGGCTAAGATAACTCTACCTTATGGACATTCAGTTTCATTACCTAGAAAATGGAAATCCTAGCACCTGTGTTTAGTTCTGGACAGTACATTTTAGGAAGAATATTCAAAGTCTCAGATAGCACAACAATAAAAAAGACATGGTTAAAAGATAAGTAGGGAAATTATAGTATGCTTAAAAGCACCATCCATAATGAAATATTATAATTTCTTAACGTAAATGTGATTAATGTCATTTAATGTGAAAGCTCATACAAGTAAATAGAGATTAGCCAACAATAATTCAGTACTTGGAATCTCAGCATACCCATTTCAGACCTCGACAAATCTCCCCAAAACATAAACTAAATAATTAATAACCTGATAAGACTATGATAAGCCAAAGAATATAAGATATACTATACAGTTATCCCTTCCACATTGCAACTTTCCCTATTACAGTTTCAATATATTGTGGGTTGGCATAAGAAATTAAATGGGCACTTTTGGGGAGGTTTGTTCAAGTGAAAGATGATATGTAAAGGTCAGTAGATGATATAGAAATTTTAGGAACTCAGAAATTAACAAAATATACAGAGAGTATTGCATAATATCAACATATTTTATCTTTCAATACCATAATAATTCAGACCTTTTCTCTGGTGTGAAGGGAGGGCCTAAGCATTCTACATAAATTTTCCAGATTGCGGGGGCACTGCTCCCCTAGCCCCTATGATATGGAAGGGATAACTATAATATAAGCACATAATATATAATCAGAATATAAAAATATTAAACACTTCCTTACAATTAAAAAAGGGGTATTGAACAAAGGACTCAAACTTGAATGGAGATTAAATAATATAATCTTAAGCAATATATGAGTCAAAGGACAATTTATACAAATAAGAAATAATGTCATCAAAGAAAATCATGGAAAGCCTACCAACTATTTTCAGACATAGCCAGCAAAATTCTTAAATTTTATATTTCAGTATTTTCAGTAGGAGAATAGAGGAAGCAAAAATAAATATATTGGTCAATCAACTTAAAAAATGAAAATTCCCAACTAAATTGAAAAATATACATTTAGATAATAAAAAAATGAGACAAACAAATTGAAACATCCTTTCAAATGAATTGATTAGTAAAACCAGGAGGTGTCTAAAAACTTGCAAAAACAAATTAAAAAAACAACAACAAATTTTATAAAAGGAAGAAAACTAACAAAATAAAACTAACAAATAAAACTAACAAAATAAAAAAGAATTTATAATGTGAAAAGGATAGTCAAGAAATATTTACAAACTATTTTTTGCCTAATTTTGCCTAATTATAGGCCCCCCCCCAACTGGAAATTAATATGCAATACATGAATATTTTCACAAATAAAATATTTATACTATGGAATAATAAATAGACCACTTAAATAAGCAAAGCTCATAGAAAATAACCTCAGAGCACTCCTATGACATAGGTGTCAGTGTTATTGAATTTAAAAGTGACTTCTATCAGATATTCAAAGTACATTTAAAGGGGCAGCTAGGCGGCGCAGTGGATAAAGCACTGGATCTGGATTCAGGAGTACCTGAGTTCGAATCCAGCCTCAGACGCTTGACACTTACTAGCTGTGTGACCCTGGGCAAGTCACTTAACCCCTGTTGCCCCTCAAAAACAACAAAAAAAGTACATAAAAAAATTCAGAAACAGCACATTCTGCCCAACTACTTTTAGGAGGAAAATATAGCCCTACAATAGGAAACACTTAAAGCAGATAATAGAATCATAAATGTAGTTCAATATATTTAATGGTATAACAATTATAGATATTGATATTGGATACTGATGCAAATAGATTAAATAAGATATTAATGAATATGCTACAAGAAAATGTTAACAAGACCTGGTTAGATTTACACATGAGAAATGGATGTTTAATTCAATATTAGGGAAACTTATCATGGATTAAATTAATTTTACAGATGTAATTATTTCAATCGATGTAGAAAATCTTTTGACAAAATATAAATCCATTTGTGCTAAAACAACTGAAAATAATGGGAAAGGGAATCTTCTTATACTATTGTAATTATTATCTATAAAAACCCAGCATTTTCAGGAATACAGACTAGAAGGCTTTTTAATAATCTAGTGGTAAAGCAAATCTTCATTATTTAAGATTATTCAAAAATATTAGTTATTTTGATTCAGGAAGGACAGACTTTAAAAGTCCATATATAATTCTTACCTTGTATATTTTTACTGTTTGTATATAAACATTTTAAATAGTTTCTTTCAAGATTCCTGTTCATCTTAATTGTACTCTAACAATCAAACTTGTTTTTATCTATCAACTGAAACAATTGCTGATTCTAATTGATCATTAACTACTCAGAATTTTAAAAAAATAACTAGATATGTGCACACTTTATATCAGTTTTCTAGTTAGCATGTAGGGGTTGGTTTGTTCTAACCATTCCTTTCCAATAACAAAATGATTCATATTCAGTATTCTTCCTCTCCTTTGATAGTGTTTGTTCATTGAATCTATTTCCTCTTGCTTTCTTCATTTTCTTTGTCCATATGTGCCACTCTTGGTCCATATCCCTCTCTTTTGCTGTTTGTGTGCTAATCTATAGTCATATCATATCAGCATTACTCATCTCCGAGATCACTTTTTCTCTTTCTCATTCATTTTAACACTTTTGTATTGTGACTTTAATAAAGACTCTGATGATCTTATTGGTTAGATCTGTAACCATGAAAGGATGAACAGGACTTTGTTCAAGAACAATAAAATTTTGATGGAACTGGCATTACTTAGACCCCTTCAGGAGAGCAGAAACAACTGAGCTTAGCACACAGGCTCTAAGAATAATGATATAAAAAAGGATAAAATGCAGAATGAAGAATGATGGTGACAATAAAAGCTAGATACATGACTATACCTTTGCAAGTTTTGAAATGCATTGGAAACATTTCATCTCATTTGTTCTTCAAAATACTCCTATGACACGAGTGCTAGTATATCCCTATATTAGAGATGAGGAAACTGTTAAGTGATTTAACCAAGGTCACAGAGCTTGATGGATACAAAGTTTCCTAATTCCAGCTCCAGCTCCTAAATACTGGAAACAGGATTAAAATGTATTTGAACTGGGGCAGCTCAGTGGCGCAGTGGATAGAGCACTGGCCCTGGAGTCAGGAGTACCTGAGTTCAACTCCGACCTCAGCCACCAGCTGTGTGACGCTGGGCAAGTCACTTAACCCCAATTGCCTCACTAAAAAAAGTGTATTTGAACAATTGGAAACTCACACCTGTTCTGCGTTTAATTTGAACTCGTTTTCCTCTCCTTAAGCCACTATACCCCTCCCTCCCCAACCCTGAAACAAACTATATTGGTACCTCACTTGGTCTTGACACTGAACGGATGCTCAGTCACTTAGTGATAGTATTTAGCCCTACTGAGAGCAGTGTTCCATCAGTGTCAGCCTCCCCAGGAACACACATTATAGGTTTGTACCACTGTGCCCAACAGGATGTCTGATGAGCCAGGCAAAGAACACACAAGGAGAAAGTTTGGTTTAGAAACATTAAATTCAACAGAAAAATAGTTGGGAATAGGGAGAAGGGACATGGGATTTAAGAGGGACAATAGAGGTGGGGAGATTAGTTACAAACAAAAAACCAAACAAAACTTGGATACAGATGGATCATAAAGGAAGGATTAACAAGAGAAAAAGGAAATAGGAAGTAGGAACCAGAGATCTGGTTCTGAACAGGGTGAAGTAGGGAAGGGCAGAAGAGAAAGATTAGACCCTTCCAATTATAAATCACTAGTACTGAGCCAATTCCCTTTCTTTCCCCACCACCATCATTGTAAAGGGCTGGGAGAGGAAGAGAGGAAAAATATACATAGCATATTATGTAAAAAAAAATAAACATAACAATAACTACCACGAATGTGAATGGAATAAGCTTATTACTCAATTTGCAGAAAGTACCTGAAAATATCAAAATCCAACATTACATTGTTTACCAGAAAAACACTTGAAAAATAATGATTCATGTAGTTAGAGTGAAGGGCTGGAGCACATGTCAGGAGAGCAAAAATACAACAGCAGCAACGGCAAAAACAAAACAAAACAGTGATGACATCTAGTCTCAGAGAACACAACAGTAAAAATAACCGAGGAAAAGGGACAAACAGGGAAACTGTTCACTTAGTGGCACACAGTGGATAAAGCACTGGGCCTGGAACTGAGCTCAAATTCGACCTCAGATTCTTATCAGCTGTGTGATCCTGGGCAACTCGCTTAATGTCTGTTTGACTTTGTTTCCTCAAATATAAAATGGATATAATGGTAGCACCTATTTCCTAGGTTGCTGTGAAGATCGAATGAGATGATAATTGTAAAATAGCACAGTGCCTGGCATAGAATGTTGCTATATACAAGTTATTATTATTGAGTGAAAACTAATGCAGAGAGATGGGGAAATAGAGAAAATTATTACCATAGTTGGGGGCTCAGTATACCAATTTCAGATGTTGACCAATCTCCCTAAGAGATAAAGTAATTAAGAAACTGAAATGGAACTTAAATATAATATATCTCTGATATTTGATAAATGGGAGTCAGAAAGAATATACATTTAAATGAGCTTAATATTGCACATTTATTATAAAATGGCATATGGTTGGCCACAAAAATTCACAAATAAATGTCCAAAGCAGAAATATTAAGCATTCTTACAAAAATAATGACAGCTAGGTGGTACAGTAGATAAAACACTGACCTTGGATTCAGGAGGCCCTGGGTTCAAATCCAGACTCAGACAATTGACACTTACTAGCTGTGTGACTGACTGTGAGCAAGTCACTTAGCCCTCATTGCCCCACCCAATAAAATTGAGAAATACTTAACAAAATAATTAAGAATATAATAAAATATAAATGATATCACATTTAAAAATAATTACCAATAAAGGATTTAAAATCAAGGATTCCAACTTAACTGGAAACTAAATAATCTTAAAGGATGTCTATGTCAAAGAACAAATGATAGAAAGAAGAAATGATTTTATTAAAAAAATTATAAGGTAAGGTAGCAGTAGAGATGACACTAAAGAAGAGAATGTACCTTCTGCTTTGGTGCTATACCCTGTGGATCCTGGGACCTTTCCATCTGACTTGTAGCTGAAACCTTCCATATGTGTTGTCTCTTACATTAGAATGGAAAATCCTTGAGAAAAGGGCCATGTTACTTATCTGTTTGAATCTCCAGTGTTTAGCCAGGCACCTTGTAGATGCTTAATAAAGGCTTAATTAATTAATTAATTAATTATTAGATTTATGCAACATCACATATTGTACATGTTTTGCTACACTGGATGGGTAAAATAATTCTGATAATCAGTTTTGTCACAGGATGGCACCATTGCTCCAAGGTAGTCAGCCAATGATGATTAAAAAATCAACACACAAATTTTTGTGACATTCTTTCTGATTAAAAATAAAGAAAATAAAAATAAATATTTCAAGATGAAAAGATTCCAACTTGTTTTAAGCAATAGAATAATTTATTTAAAAAGATGTATTTTCTCACACACTGCTTTCTTGGCTTTCTCCCATAAAACTGATAATTTGGGTACTGTGTTCTTCAATTAGTTTTTTTTTCTTTTTAGATTTATGAGCAACATGTCCAAGATAAATGGTTTTGATGCTTCCTGGCCATATCCTTAATATAGTTTCTCACAAACTTCACAGTAAATCTCAACATCAGGCTTCAATTGGATCATAGAATCATAGATTTAGAGGTGGGAACACCATAAAAGAAAATCTAATCTATCTTCCTTATATTACAGATCAGAGAACTGGGGACTAGCAAAAGGTAGTTACTGCTTTATTGTAGAGAAAAGCAGTACAGTATAGTGGAAAGAATATTTTACTAGATATACTACCTGTAGAGTTATGGTGTCACTTAATCTGGCTATTAGTCTCCATATCTTAACAGTAAGGTTGCTACTTAGCATGCTCTATTTCCAAAAGTTGTAACAAATAAGACATTTTTCAAACCTTAAAGTTCTATTGAAATAGGAGTTTTAATGGTGCACTGAATTGAATATTAAAGATACCGATTGACCTCAAGAGACTTTGATTTAATGCACAGGAATTTGAACATTCTAAAAATGGTTCAACAATTAAATAAAAATAATTTCTTGTTAAAGAAAGAAAACATTGCATGTTAAGTGGAATCCCTATAGACCAGATTAAGTTATGGAAATGGTTAAGTCCCATTTAATTAATTTGTTGCTTAGTAGCATAACTCCCAAGGAAGGGCACACTTGAGGGAGAATAATACCTGAAAAAAAAGGAGATAAAACTATGCTACTTGGGAACAAAATACTCAATCTTTTCCCCAAAGAAGTCTTCCAATTCTACCATGAAATTAGCTCTTTTCTGTTCTGAGTTAGTAATGCACGAATGGTGAAGAGTAAGGAAAGAGGGGTAAGACAGAGACATCTGAGAAATAGAAGACTGGACAATCCATTCTGACCCCCTCTTGCTACCTTTAAAGGGAAAAAAAATCAAGAGCATGTAAGTTGAAACATTTTAAACTTTTCCCTTCTTTATACATTCTAAGAAAGTCAAGGTGTTCATTAGAAAATAGTTGGACCTAATAAGGCATCCCCATCAAATTAAGGTATTCAATAATGAAGCAGTAGGGACCATGTACAGTGATAATGTGGTTGGTTTATAGACAATTAAACACCGGAATAGTGTTATTTACTGACTATAGCTTGGCTTGGCCATTAGCCAGTTCAAAGACTACAACTGGTTCAATGGATGGTCTGTTTAATTTCTTATTCTTGATTGTTGTGATTGCTTAGAAAGAAGAGCGATTTTTATAGACATGATGGTGGTAAGGTCAACCAAGGCAGAGAAAATACAGGGTGTGACCCCAAGTTTGCAAAGCTAAAATTTTAGTTAAACTATCTAAAGTCTATCAAGTATATTTGCACAAATATTCCAGCATCCTTTCTTCCCCCCATCCAACGATCTATCCCTTCTGAAGGCAATAGAAATAACAAAGTGATGTCAGTATCCTTGAAAGGTTTGATAGCAAGAAGTCAAGTAAAAAAGCACTTTGCCTACTATGTGTCAAGCACTATGATAAGTTAAGGAGATACAAAGGGAGGCAAAAAACAGCCCTTATTTTGAAGACTTTACAGCATAATGAGGGACACAACATGTGAAACAACTATGTCCACGCACTACATATGTACATATGTATATATATATATATATATATATATACTCTATAAAAATATATATACATATATAAATTCTATATTCATACATATATACACTAAATTGGGCATCATTTCTTTTTTTTTCTTTTTTTTTGCAGGGCAATGAGGGTTAAGTCACTTGCCCAGGGTCACCCAGATAGTAAGTGTCAAGTGTCTGAAGCCAGATTTGAACTCAGGTCCTCCTGAATCCAGGGCCAGTGCTTTATCCACTGCTCCACCTAGCTGCCCCCTAAATTGGAGATAGTTTCCAAGGGAAATTCTTAGTATTAAGGGGGATGAAGAGAAGTTTCTCATGGAAGGTAGTGTTTTAGCTGAAATTTAAAGAAGCCAAAGAATCCAGGAGGTGGAGGTGAGGAGGGAGAAAAATTCCAGGCAAGGGGTACAGGCAGGGAAAGAAATCGCTACTTTATTTATTTTGTTTGTTTTTTGTTTTTGGTGAGGGTTAACTGGGGTTAAGTGACTTGCCCAGGGTCACACAGCCAGTAAGTGTTAAGTGTCTGAGGCCGGATTTGAACTCAGGTCCTCCTGACTCCAGGGCCAGTGCTGTATCCACTGCACCACCTAGCTTCTCCGGAAGTCACTACTTTAAAACCAACCTTCCTTCTTTGCTTGAAGGAATTTCACATTGCATTTTTACAAATGAGGAAACTGAGGCTTGCCCAAGTGCATCCAGCTAGGAAGCATCACGTTTGGATTTGATCCCAGATCTTGTTCTGAAGTCTAATTCTGCAGTGCTGCATCAGCCACCCTTTTCTCTATAGCACCATGTGTGACATGTGTTTCAGGGAGTCCAGTTTCACAGTTTAATGATGTATACATATTCACCATTTAAAAAAGAGCAATCTACAACAATATCTGCCCTTCATATTAGGGCTTCCTGCTAGGAGAGGAAGCACCTCTCCCTCTCTCTTCCTTACCTTACTCCCTTAGACAATTGACTGTGGTAGGGTTGCCAGAATGTTCCAAAGGAATGGTCCCTTAACAGGAAACATTGAGATATGATCTAGACTTTGATTTCAGGTTTCAGCCCTGGAAAACACTGGTTGAACATAACTCCTTGAAGTACAGGGAACCAAGTAAGGGAGATGATAGTGCCACCCTGCTCTTTTGTACTAAGACATTGTGTGGGGTCTCCTGATGAAGTCTAAGTTCCCCATTTTAGATGGGACAAAAAGGCAGTATGAAGTATGCTTTTTGTCTATCATGGACTACTTTGCCAGTCTGGAAGAACCTATGAAGTCCTCAATAATGTTCTTTATGCGATTATAACAAAATATATAGAATGACAAAGGAAGCCAATTATATTGGAATACTCATACACATATATGACACATACATACACATATGTAAATACATAATTTACATAAAAAGGTTCACAAATCACAAGTTAGGAATTCCTGGACTAGATAAGGATCTTTTTTACTCTGAATTTTTTGATGTTGTGACCTGGACAAGATGTGGATTGGCAACCACCTTTGACAAGGATTTGTTGAAGGAAATGGGAATTTTTAGCCTATAATCAGAGGAGACTTGTTCAGTGTCTTCAAAGGGCTTTCATACATTAGAGGGATTACGTTTGTTTTGTTTGACCCTTGAGGAAAGTTCTAATAACAACAAGGAAGAGCTGCAATGAAGAAGAATTGGGCTTTCTATCAGCAATTGAAATTCTTATGAACTGGAAACTGCTACCTTGGGGAATATAGAATAGAGTAGGGAGGAAGAAGGGAGTAGAGAGGGTCTTTAAGCAGGGGCTGGATGAGAAATCACTCATTAAGTATTTGGTGTAAGTAATTCAGATATGGCTTAGACCAGATGACAGCTGAGGTCCCTTCTAATGCTGAGATTTTGTGATTCTGGGTGAGATAATATAGAAAATAGTCACATTTCCATCAGTGAGGCATGTGAATGATTAGCCATGCTTCAAGGAATACTAGTGTTCCTATAATTGCCAAGCTGAATATGCTGCACTTTTATAATTCATCAGTTATTCTTTGAGAGTTTCTCTGGCCAAGAATTCGTCACTCTGTCACCAGTTTTGTGATGAGTCTATCTCTGGTCCTGGGAGGCCAGGTCCACAGTCTATCTCTGGGCTTGTACTCAAAATCTTTGTAGCTTTGAAGGCCCTGCCAGAGATCGTCCTTTGACAGTGAAGTCTAAGAGGAAGAGTAATAAGGAAGGTGAAGGAAAAATGACTATTTTTTTTTCTGGCCTTTTAAAAAGTTAGCAAACACTTTACAAACATTATCATCCTCACAGTAACTCTGTATGGTAGACACTATAGCTGTTGGAAGGCCCATTTCAGAAATGTGGAAACTGAGTTTCAGAGAAGTGAAGTAACTTACTCCTGTTACTTAGCAAGTGTTAGAAAAAGGATCCCAATTTAGATCTCATCCACGGCATTAATCCAATTAGATCTAGGGAATCTAATCTCTAATCCAACCCTGGAATTCTCTCTACTACTTTACATTGCCTCTCTTAAAGAAAGAGACCATGTCACTTTAAATAAACAACAAGAAAAAAAAATAACCACAACCCCAAAATGTTTCATGTCCCCAGAACCTAGCACAGAGCTGATGTTAAGAAGAATTTTGAATTAAATAAAATTGAATTGAATTAACTTCAATTATAAAATGGTTGGGCTGGTCAATAAAAGTGTAGAAGTGTACCCTATATCACAATTTATTTGACTAATATTTCTTTGCTCCTGGCCTTCCTTCCTTCCTTCCTTCCTTCCTTCCTTCCTTCCTTCCTTCCTTCCTTCCTTCCTTCCTTCCTTCCTTCCTTCCTTCCTTCCTTCCTTCCTTCCTTCCTTCCTTCCTTCCTTCCTCCCCTCTTTCCCAGTAGTTATTTGATCTTTTGATTTTGATAGCAGAGACAACAGGTGCCTTTTTTGCTCTGAAATACACATTCTTTGTACCTGTATGTATTTTTATAAATACATGGTTCATTACAGTTTTGTTGTGATTTCCTCAGGACCTTTGAGCCAGTGACAACTTTTCCCTGGGCTCTAACATTGCCCCAGTTTCTCCAACATGAAGGTCATTAAATTGGTGCTAACTTTGGAGATGAGTTCTAGCTGATAGGCAGCAGGGAGAGCTTATTCACTCTGTAGAGTTGCCAAGTTGGGATTCCTGAAGCTCAGATTTTATTGTCACATTTTGCCCAGGAAGCTCAGGTGCCTCCTGATTTGTCTCTGGGATCAATATAGGATGGCACTTAAGAAATACTAATTTGATGAATGGGCTGCTTGGGGCCATGGAGCAGGTAAATGATTTACTTGTCCTTATACTGCTAGTTTGTTTCAGAAGCAGAAACCTCTTTTATGCGAGAAAAATTTCCACATTCTATCTCCCCCTTCCCCCTTCTACCCCCTCATACTTCTTTCTCACTTGATTTTTTTTTATCTCATACCAATGTAACTGACTTATACTCATGCTCTCTGCCTATGGAGACCCCTGTCAACTTCCCTAATAATGGTAAATTTCTTAGCACTTACTTAAAATCAGGCCTTCTTGACCATGAGTCATATATTCCATCACCTGTAACAGGCTGCCCACCTTGAAGTTTTTGATTTTGGAATTTCAAGGAAAGGGTAACACAATTTCACATTGCTATAGTATTCTAAATATATATTAATATTGACTAATTTTTTACCTAGCATTGACAGTTTCTGAAGTAATTTTCATGTTATCTCATTTGATCCATATAAGGGAGATTTTTTATTATTCCTATTTTACAGAAGAGGAAACTGAGGCTGAAATAGGGTAAATGACTTGCTTTAGGTCATACAGATAATACGTGTTTAAATTCAGGTCTTTCTAGTGCCAAGTCAAACCCTCTCTCCACTACACTGAAGTTGACATAAAAAAAGGTGAAAAGTACTTATCAGAGAAACTTGCTATAAAATTTTAAAATATTACTTCATTGTTTATGGTTCCTCTTAGCAAAATATTGCTCCTCTTTCAATTAGGTCTATTTTTACTTTTGCTTAGTCTGAGATTATGATTGTTACCCCTGCCCCACATTTTTTTTAGTCTTTATTTTAAAAGTGAGGCAATTGGGGTTAAGTGACTTGCCTAGGGTCATACAGCTAGTAAGTGTTAAGTGTCTGAGGCCAGATATGAACTCAGGTTCTCCTGACTCTAGAGCCAGTGATCTATCCACTGTGCCACCTAGCTGCCCCACAATGTTCTTTACCTTCATTTTTTTTAGGTGGGGCAATGAGGGTTAAGTGACTTGCCCAAGGTCACATAGCTAGTGTCAGGTGTATGAGGCTCGCTTTGAACTCCTGAATTCAGAGCAAGCACTCTAACCACTGTGCCACTTAGCTTCCCTCTCCCGCTTTTTAACTTCAGCTGAAGCATAACAGATTCTGATCCAGATCTTTATTTTAACTCTGTGTGTCTCTTGTAAACAATATATTGTTAGATTCTGGTTTCTAATCCATTCTGCTATCTGTTTCTGTTTTATGGGTGAGCTCATCCCATTCACATTCACTGGGATAATTACTAATTGTGTAGTTTCCTCTATCCTATTTTCCTCTGTTTATCCTTCCTCTTTTTATCCTTTCCCTGCCTGAAATTCTGTTTTGCTTCTGAGCACTGTTTCCCTTAATCTGCCCTCCTTTTTATCATTACCCCCCTCCCTGCAACAAAAATCTTAACCCCTTTCCCTCCTTTTCCCTTTTGGGTGGACATTTCAATGTGCAACTGAGTATGATTACAAACATATTTATATATATTTGTATGTATATCTATAGGTGCATGTACATATAATATACACATATATACATATATGTATGTATAACTTTGTGTGTGGTATAACTATATATGTGTATAAGTATGTATGTGTACATATACATATACACAATCACAATCACATACACTCAAATATCTTTGAACCAAATCTGATGAGAGTGAGGTTCAGGCATTGCCCTTCCCTATTTTCCCTTCTCTTATAAAACTCTTCCTTGTACACTTCATTTATGTGGAAATTTTCCCATTATACTCTTCCTTCACACTTTTCTCTGTGTGCCCCTCTTTCTCACTCCAAATTTAAAATCTTGTATCAACACAATTGACTCACATTCATGCCCTGTCTATATAGACTCCTGTCAACTACTCTAATGCAGATCAAATTCTTAGGAGTTACATGAATCATCTTTCCATATAGGAAAGTAAACACTTTAACTTTATCAAGTTTCTTATAATTATTCTGTCATGTTTAACTTTTTATTCTTCCCTTGTGCCATCTGTTTGAATGTCATATTGTCTATTCAGCTCTGGTCTTTTCATCAGGAATGTTTCAAAGTTCTCTATTTTATTAAATATCCATTTTCTTCCCTAAAGGATTATACACAGGTTTTTTTCTGGGTTGGTTTTTCTTGGTTGTAATACTAGCTCCTTTGTCTTCTGGCATATCATATTTGAAGTCCTCTGCTCCTTTAACATGGTAGCTGCTAAATCCTGTGTGATCGTGACTTTGTATCCATGATATTTGAATTATCTCTTTCTGGACACTTGCATTACTTTTCCTTGATATGGTGATATTATAGCTATATTCCTGGGAGTTTTCATTATGGGATCTCTTTCAGGAGGTGATCAATAGATTCTTGAAATTTTTATTTTACCCTTTGGGTCTAGGATATTGGATCAGTCCTTCATAAATTCTTGAAATGTGTTATAAAATATTATGAAGTATGCTATTTAATAATTTGTTGAAATATGTTATGAATACTGTTTTTTTTAAATCATGGCTTTCAAGTAGTCCAATTATTCTTTTTGGGGGGCGGGCAAGGAGGGTTAAGTGACTTGTCCAGGTTCACACAGCTAGTAAGTGTTAAGTGTCTGAGGTCGGATTTGAACTCAGGTCCTCCTGAATCTAGAGCCAGTGCTTTATCTATTGTGCCACCTAGCCACTCCACAATCATTCCTAAACTATCCTTTCTTGAACTATTTTTCATTTTTGTTGTCTTTCCTATGAGATATTTCAAATAGTCTTCTTTTTTTTCATTCTTTTGACTGTTGTATTGTTTCTTGTTGTTTCAGGGAATTATTAACTCCTACTTGCCCAATTCTGCATGCTATGTAATTCTTTTCTTTCAGTGAGCTTGTGTATTTATTTAGTCATTTAGCCAACTGTACTTTTTTGGGATAATAAACATTTTTATTTAAAATTTTGAATTCCAAATTCTATCCTTCTTTCTCTCCTCCCTCCCTCTTCCCTGAGTTGTAAGCAATCAGATATAGGTTATACATGTGCAATTATGTAAAACATTACAATATTAGTCATTTTGTACAAGAAAACTCAAAAGAAAAAAGGAAAGAAAGAAAATGAAAGATAACATGCTTTAGTCTGTGTTCAATAAATATCATTCATTTCTTTGGAGGTCGATAATATGCTTTATCATTAATTCTTTGAGATTATCTTGGATCATTTTATTGCTGAGAATAGTTGTCACTCCCAGGTCTTCATCAAACAATATTGTTGTTATTGTGCATAATGTTATCCTGGTTCTGCTCACTTCAATATACATCAATTCACTTAAGTCTTTCCAAGACTTTCTGAAATAATCCTGTTTGTTATTTCTTATAGCACAATATATATAATATAATATAATATAATATAATATAATATAATATAATATAATATAATATAATATAATATAATATAATATAATATAATATAATATAATATAATATAATATAATATAATATAATATTTTGTTCTATAGCCCTTTGGGCATAGTTTCAACCAACTGTACTTTTCAAGGAATTCTTTCTTTAGTGAATTTTTGTCCTGTACTATTTGGATTTTTTTTCTTTTTAAGGAGTTCTTGGTTTCAGTGGATTTTTATGGCTATTTTACTATTAGGCCAATTCTGTTTTTTCAACATGTTATTTTCTTTAGCTGTGTGTGTGTGTGTGTGTGTGCCTCCTTTGTCATGCTGTTGCCTTTCCATAATTTTCTTATTTCACTCTCATTACTTCCCTATTTTTTCTATTACTCATCTTTTCCTTTATTTTTTTTCCAGGAATTCTCATTAGGCTTGTGTCCAATTAGCTTTTATCGTTGAACTTTCATTGCTGTTATTTTCACACTTTTGTCATCTTTGGAGTTAATGCCTTGGTCTTCCCTGCCATTGTAATATTCTTTTTATTTTCTGTTCTTTGCTCATTTTTGATCCTATTTGTTGACTCTGAATTTTATGTTAATGCTGGGCTCTGCTCTCCTTGGTGTGGAGAAGCACTGTCCCAAGCTTTAGGCTTTTTCATGCTGCTGTTTTCAGAGGTATGTCTGGTCATCTACAAGTTTTCAGTGCTTCTAAGGTAGTGTGATGCAGGGAGAAGTGTGGTCACTACTTTCCTGGTCTATGCTCTGGTCTTTACCCAGGAAGGGCCCCTGTTCCTCTTCAGTCAGAAGCATTTCTTTTGCTCCACAGTGACCAAGCACAAACTCCCGTTTCTGCCATAGAAATCCAACTTGCAAGTAATTATGGTCACTTAAGTAGCCAATCAGCACTAGCTGCACTCAGTGTCATTGGGGTTTTATTTTAAAGTTGTTTGATGAGGAATGTTGAGACAGTTCATTTGGGTTGCTGCCTCTACTGCAACATCTTGGATCTACCCTCTCTATTGGTATTTCAAGGATTCTGACATTTCAGGATCAACTAGTCTTTGTACCCAGTTAGTAAGAATTATTACAAGTAGGAAACTATCAAATAATTATTTTCCTCTTCCCCCATACTCCATCTAATACATTATGGAAAAATCACAGCAGTAGCATTATGTGAAGTTTAACCTGGTGGCAAGAATAAAAAAAAAAGTATAGCTATGCATTTTACTAGGAGAAAGAAATCATTGGAAAGAAAATTATGTTCCATAGGTAAGATTTTTTTTTGTGGTGCAATGAGGGTTAAGTGACTTGCCCAGGATCACACAGGCCAGATTTGAACTCAGGTCCTCCTGAATCCAGGGATGGTGCTTTATCCACTGTGCCACCTAGCTTCCCCTCTATAGGTAAGACTTCTTATGAATTATTACACAGTTTATTTGGTTGTGATCCTAGGTAAGATTCCTTAAGACTCATTCCTCTGTGGATTTGGTTGTGATCCTATATCCTTTTGACCCACCCAATGATGCTGGTATTCCAACTCCACTCTTGATTGTTTCTCTATTCCCAGGGAATAGAAGTTCATACATATCCAACTTTATTCCTGAATTATGAGCTAAGATGGGGCAGAAAAGCAGTATGGAAGACAAAAATCTGCATTTGGAGGCTAGAAATTGGAGTTCAATGTCAGTTTCTTATATAGTAGCTGAGTGATCTCAGGTAAGCCATTTTCTCTTTCTGGGCCTTGGTTTCTCTACTTGTAACATGAGGGGTTTGGACAAGATGCTCTTGAACATCTTTTTCAGTTATAGATCACATGATACTACAGCTTTGCATGAATTACTCGGGACCTAGTACAATGATTAAATTTGTTGACACCCAATAAATCTTACATATTTTTACATCTTAAAAACATTTTAATATGCAGCATGTCTTTTATTACAATCAGTTGTTTTGAGCTGATTTGAAACTACATTTATAATACTTTAGGGCATATTCTTCAATTCTTTATCATGAAATTGTTGTTTTATTGTATTGAATATTAAGCTCACCTGTGAAGAATAGCACAGTATTTATTTCCAAGTGTAGACGTGATTATTGTCCATAGGCTTTTTTTCGGTGGATCAACGAGTGTTAAGTGACTTGCCCACGGTCACACAGCTAGTGTCTGTCAAGTGTCTGAGGTTGGATTTGAACTCAGGTCCTCCTGAATCCAGGTCCAATGCTTTATCCACTGTGCAGCCTAAGCTGCCCCCTTCACAGGCTTTCAATTGGAAATTGAGTTCCTAGACCAATGATACATAATTTTTATCTATCTATTAGATATTTTTCTTAACCTTTCCTGACATGTGGTATTGTGAAAGATCATATTACAATATTTCATCTCCATTTTCCATCTCTATAATTTAGAAACAATTCTGCTTTTCTACATATAAAGATTTTTAGCAGAATTCATCATTCCCTCATTATTGTCTCATTATTGTGTCATTACTCATCATTGTCTCATTATGAGACAAGATTTTAGACCCAGGAAAATTACAATAAAATACTCCTGGTTGAGATTTGGTTAGACGAATGTTTTACAGTCTGATGAAGATGCCCATATCTTATAGTTTCAAGTAGACTTCTTTTGATAGCAATTTTGGCATAGCCTTGAAGGAAAAAGTGAGTTTTGTGTTTAAAAAGTACCATTTTTCAATCTTCTGTAGTCCAGTCTCTTAATTTCCTTACCTGTCATTTGATAGTTCCCCTTGATAACAATGGCTAACAACTGTTTTGTTGTTGTGTTATTGTTTTACTGTCTTAAACCTTCAAGAAGATTGTGACATGTTAAAAAATAATTGATAATAACGACTTCATCTTCATAGCAGCACCCAATGTCTTTAATTATTTTATGGGGATTAAATAGACTACTTCATGTTAGTGTGTCAGTTTTTGCATTTTTGATGAATCATTCTTTTTTGTTGAATTGCAACTGCTTTGGTCATCATCGTGAGTTTGAATGATTCTTGAAATATTTGCCTTTTCCATAAGCAAAGCCACTGCAATATCTCTAACAGTCACGGACAGATGTTCCTGGAGAGTTGTAAACTTTGCTTATCACCTAGAAGTAGTATCCTTTCTTAAAAACCACATAACTTAAAATCCAGTAAAATAAATCAATAAAACAAATGCTGCATATTATGAATTCTAGGTTCAACTTATTCAGAACTAATTACCTGTGGACAAACCAGATCAAACTGCGTTCATCTGGATAAGTTCAATTGACTTGAGTCAACCTTGTTTCAATAGAAACACACACATGTTATAATTGCTATGAGAAAATGAAATCACAGACAAACCATTGCTGGTCTCAAGTAATTCACAATCTACAGTATTTTTGGAATGTAGGGCAAGACCACAAATTTCTGTGGATTTCTTAGCATTAAATCAGTTGTTCCAAACTAATTGTCATTTATTATCTTTCTTGTTATATTTAAAAAATGAAAGTACTGAGTCATCTTTGACCTCATAAATTTGCAGAAGTCAAGGCTCAAGACAACACCATCATCACCCCCCCCCACAACAATAGCATAAAGAAATTAAAACAAAGCCGCTCTCTTCCTCCTGTCAAGTGATGATGGCTATGTCTTCATAGATATAAATTCATATGATTGAAGATGTTGATTCAAATGACAGGGCAGCAGAGTAGATCTGAAATTAAGGCTCCTAGATTTAAATCTTTACTCTTCTTCATAGTAATGATGGAATATTTATTGTCAGAAGCCGCAGTTTTCTCAACTGCAAAATGAAGAGGTTGAAGTACTTGACTTCTAGGTTATTTTCCACCTCTACAATTTGAACCATAAGATCCCTTCTAAATCAAAATCCTATGGTAGTATATTTTTCTTTCCTTCAGCAGAAAGCACCAGGAATAAATGGCCAGTGGAAACTACACCAGAGTCACTGAGTTTGTTTTGGTCGGCTTGAAGTGTCACCCTAAACTGCAGGTCATCCTTTTCCTTCTAGTTCTATTTTTTTATCTCATCAATGTGACAGGCAATCTGGGAATGATCATCCTCATATGGGTTGATGCCCGCCTTCACACCCCCATGTATTTTTTCCTCCGTCACCTGTCTTTTGTGGACATGAGCTTCTCATCCATAGTGGCTCCCAAAATGCTTAGAGACTTCTTTGAGGAGAAAAAGACCATCTCTTTCCTAGGGTGCTTCTTCCAGCAGTGGTTCTTTGGGCTTTTTGTGGCCATTGAATGTTTCCTCTTGACATCCATGGCCTATGACCACTATGTTGCAATCTGTAACCCACTACTTTACTCCATCATAATGTCCCAGAAACACTGCAACCAGCTGGTGGCCATCAACTACGTTGCTGGGTTCATAAATGCCATGATTCATGCTCCTTCTGCCTTCCGTCTCCCCTTCTGTGGCCCAAATGTCATCAATCACTTCTTCTGTGACATTATCCCCATTTTCTCCCTCATATGTGCTGATACCAGCATCAATAAGTTAGTACTTTTCATTGTTTCTGGGATTGTTGGTGTCTTCAGTGGCCTGATCATCCTTGTTTCCTATATCTACATCCTCTCAGCCATCCTCAGAATCCAATCTGCTGAAGGAAGACGGAAAGCCTTCTCTACCTGCTCTTCCCATCTCACTGCTGTAACCATCTTATATGGGACGCTTTTCTTTGTCTATGTGCAGCCTAAATCAAGTTTCTCCGTGGATACCAATAAACTCGTCTCTGTGTTTTATACTTCTGTGACTCCCATGTTGAATCCCCTCATCTATAGCCTAAGGAATAAGGAAGTCAAAGATGCTATCCATAGGACTATTGCTAAAAGGAAGTTTTGTATTAGGACATGAATTCTCTAGAATGAGAAATGTAATAACATAACATTAGCATGACAGCTATATCAGAGGAATACAAAACAAATATGGAAAACACACACAAACTACTTGGTTCAAGGGAGGGGAAAGTGTATCACTATCAAGAAAAAGATTCTTAAATGATCGCAACATCACAGACCTGGAGCTGCAAGAGGCCTCACAGGTCATTTGCACATTTACAAGTAAAGATCCTAAAGTCCAGTGGCTGTAATTGATTTGCTTAAAGTCATAAAAGTAGTGTCAGCTTGACCATTCAAATTTACATCTTGTGATTCCATGTTCAAAAGTGGTGTCACTTGAGTTGAAGTCTTAAGGATATATAGAAATTTACCTGATGAACAAGAGGAGAATAAGGAATTTTGGGTATTGAGGATATTATGAGTAAAAGGTATTCTACAAGGCATGTTGGAGGGGCTAGGACTGAGGGCAATCCTGAAACAAAGAATGCTTGGAGGAAAGTAATTTGTGATGAGCCTGAAAAAGTTACTTGTCACCAAATGGTGAATGGCTTTGAATTCCAGATAAAAGGGTCTCTGATTTTTTGTAAATTTAGTAGCATAAGCAAGGGGCAGTCAGGTGGCACAGTGGAGAGAATGCCAGGCTTGGAATCAGGAATATTAATTTTCCTGAGATCAAATCCTGTCTCAGGTGTTTACTAGCTGTGTGACCCTGGGCACGCCACTTTTTCCTGCTTGCCTTAGTTTCCTTATTTGTGAGAAGAGCTTGAGAAGAAAATAGCATCTTTGCCAAGAAAACCTAAAATGGAGTCATGAAGAGTCAGACAAAACCTAAGCAAAGGATGGCACAGGAAGGAGACAAAATTAAAAGTATGTTCTCGTATGGACATAACTCAGGTAAGTAGTGATTGGCTGGACTCTACTGTAGTATATAAATGTTACAAACTCCATTTAATGGCCACCAGTAAGAAATTTACTTGTTAAAAAAGATCCAAATGCTGTCATTCAGATAAAGCGTCTGACCCTTACTTCTAGGAAAGGCAATGGAAGGTCAATGAATAATAATACTTAATAGATTATTTCAAAACATTATTCTGGAAGGGGCATGGAGGATGGATTAGAGTTTTGGGCTAGTAGAGGCAAGAATGAGAAAAGAAATACCTGTAAGGAAGCTTTAGTAAAAGTCTAGGTGGGCGGTAGTGATAAAAGGGGAATTGAGAGGAGGAGGCAAATCTAGACACATTGCTGAAGTGGGATCAATCAAACTTGATCAGAGTGAAGTTTATGGCTAAGTTGGAATTAATATGAAACATCTAGGGCTTTGCCCTATATTCTGACTGGGGGAATGCACTATTTCTGTTTCTATGGGATGGATTTCTCCATCTATTACCCACCTCCTACCTCTTCCTTATCCTGCCCTGGCCTGATGCATCTGATAAACCCTATCTCAATACTAGAACCTGGTAAGCTGCAGTACACCCCACTTAGGTCCTATACCTGATGTAAAGAATTAATTGTTATGGGGGCAACTAGGTGGTGCAGTGGATAGAGCACCGGCCCTGGAGTCAGGAGTACCTGAGTTCAAATCCGGCTTCAGACACTTGACACTAACTAGCTGTGTGACCCTGGGCAAGTCACTTAACCCCAATTGCCTCACTAAAAAAAAAAAGAATTAATTGTTATTTGAGGTTTTTATGGCCCCATCTTTTGGCTGGAGTTTGAGGAGACCTTGGAGTGCATACTGGCCTGGGGCTCCACAGGTGGTATGGTGCTCCACCCACTGGTTGTAGCTGTCTCCATGGTGTTGGCACCTCACATCGTCACCACTGGCTGATGCCTACATGGGCCTGGGAAAATTATAATGATTGGAAGCCTAGTGAGGGCAGTCGTGTGACTATCAGAGTGGCCAGCCAATTGGCTGGGGGCTGTGTGTGGTCAGCCTGGGGTCTGCTGGGAAGAAGGGAGGGTTTCTGGCATTCTAGCTTGAAGCTGGAAGGTGACAGAATGCTGCTGTGTATTCTCAGCTGATTCCTGGGAAGTGGTGTTGTTCAGGTTGTATAATTTCCCTTTCCCCATTTTATTTCCTTTCCCTTGATCCTACTGATCTGCTTGTGTTTTTTTAAGTTCGTTCTTGTTAAATAAATCCTGCTCTGTTTTGAGGGAGGTTGTCTGACTCCTTCCTTGTGCCAATATTGTAACAAGCTGCTTAGCTAACACTCCCCAATTAAAAACTGGTCCCCACACTATATCCTGGGGTGCCTTTCACCAATGTGGAAAGGTTACAAACACTGCCTTTTCTTTTTTCAAAGAGTCATATAGACTAGAAATATGCTTAGATTGGAAGGATTAAGTTCAGGAACAGGTGTGGGGTTAGAAGCAAAGGCAGATGATCCCTGGACATAGGGTACTGCTTTTCTTCTCCAACCCTCAAATATTCAATACAACCTTACCCATACCCCAGGCACTATTGACCTTTGATCTCCCTCTTTCCTTTGACTAAAGGGAATCTTCCTCTTTTGTGGTTCTGGGGAATGAAGACAGGATTTATAGAAAGAGGACCTGAATTTACTCATTGGTTCTGACTCTTTCTACCTACATGTCACTATACACATTTGATTATAACCTTTTCTGTAACTTCTTTTCTGAGAATTGACCCACCTGTCCCCCAACCCCATTTATCTTGATTGATAACTCCCTTAGTTGACCACTATTTCAGGAAAGCTTCAGTTATTCTTCATTTTATTACTTCCTCCTTTGACATATTCTTGACAATTGTTTTGATTCTTAGCAACAACAGAAAGAACTTCTATAAATATTTTTGTACACATAGGTCCTCTTTTCCTTTGATTTCTTTGTGATATAGATCTAATCGTGCCATTTCTGGGTAAAGTATATACAGTTTTATAGCCCTTTTGGTGTAGTTAAAAATTCTTCTTCAGAATTGTTGCGCTAATTTACAATTCCACCAACAGTTCATTTGTGTACTAATTTTCCCTCATTCCCTCCAACATTTGTTATTTACTTTTAGCCAATCTGATAGGTGTGATGTGATGCCTCAGAATTGTTTTAATTTGCATTTCTCTAATCAATATTGATTTAGATTAGTTTACAAAATATCAGTTATATAGCTTTTCTTTCTTCTTCTGAAAACTGCTTATTCATATCCTTTGGCCATTTATTAATTGGGGGATGGCTCTTATTTTTATAAATTTGCATCACTTCCCTACATATTTGAGAAATGAGGCCTTTATCAGAGAAATTTAATGCTAATTTCCCCCCACTTTCCTGTTTTCTTTCTAATTTTGCCCTGATTAGCTTTATTTATGTGAAAGCTTTTTAATTTATGCAACCAAAATTATGTGTTTTACCTCCTGTGATATTCTCTATCTCTTATTTCATCCTAAACTCTTCCCTTATCCACAGAATTGAAAGAAAATTTTTCTATTAAGACATTACCCTTTATGTATAAAGCGTGTACCCATTTTAATCTTATTTTGGTATATAGGGCACCTAGGCTGTGCGGTAGATAGAGTACTGGCCCAGGAGTCAGGAGTATGTGACTCGAAATCAAGTCTCAGACATTTGACTCTTACTAGCTGTGTGAACCATAAGTTACTTAACCCCAATTGCCTCAAAACAGCCAGAGCCATCTCCATTCATACTGATGTATATTTTGCTACTTGGAACAATATAGCTCTGGAGGTGAGCGATACTGGTGGCTTTGCACAGCCCTCTCTTTTTTTCTATTGATTCCCTAGATATTCTTGACCTTTTGTTTTCCCAGATGAATTTTATTATTTTTTTGAGCTTTATAAAATAATTCTTTTTTTGTTTGATTTTTTTGTTTTGATTGATTTGTTTGATTGGTATGACACTCAGTAAGAAAAGTTATAGGTAGAATTATCATTTTTATTATATTGACTCAGCCTACCCATTAGCAATGAGTATTTCGACAATTGTTTAGATCTGTTCTATTTGTGTGAAAAGTGTTTTGTAATTGTGTTCATCTAATGCCTGGGTTTTTCTTGGCAGTTAGATTCCCAAGTATTTTATATTATCTGTAATTATTTAAAATGGAATTTCTCTTTCTATATAGTAGATCTGGTTGGTAGTATGTTCAAATGCTGATAATTTTTGTTGGTTTAACATATTCTTCAACTTTGCTGAAGTTGTTATTTTAACTAGTTTTTAGTTGATTCTCTAATGTGATGATTAAACAATTGGAAGACATAATGTCTGGGTAATTTAATTATTGTATTAATAAGGCCAGAGTTTATCAATAAAAGGTTGGTCATTTGGCTATCTCTCTTAGACTAAAAACAATTATGGTGGGGACTCACAGTTTATATACCCTTCAAAATAGTAGGTGCTGCCTAAAACAGCACTCAAATTAATTGATTAACATGACTGGAAGTGTGCTATATTAAAGTGAAAGCCTGTATCTATAACAGACCACCCATAGCTTTAGGCTATCAGTTCAAGGAATGCATATCTTTTTCTTTTTCTTTCTTTTTTTTTTTTTTTTAGTGAGGCAATTGGGGTTAAGTGACTTGCCCAGGGTCACACAGCTAGTAAGTGTTAAGTGTCTGAGGCCGGATTTTAATTCAGGTACTCCTGACTCCAGGGCCGGTGCTCTATCCACTGCACCACCTAGCTGCCCCTATATATCTTTTTCAATGGGGGGGGGTATGACCCCTTAACAGAGAGATAATTGCTAGTTAGACCACCCAAAGTTTTCAGGCTCTCCAAATCTAGAAAAAATTACTGTGGAATCTAGATGCAGATTGAACCATACTATTTCTACTTTTTTGTTTTTCTTTTTTGAGGTTTTTCCATTTTACTCTAATTCTTCTTTCACAGCATGACTAATGCAGAAATATGTTTAATGTGATTGTACTCATATAACCTATATCAGATTGCTTGCTGTCTTGGGGAGGGAGTGGAGGGAGGAAGAAAAATTTGAAACTAGAAATCATATAAAAACAAACATTGAAAACTATCTCTACATGTAACTAGAAAATAATAAAATACTTTTATGATAAAAAAGAACAAAAGCTCAAGGATATCAAGAAAATCAATGGAAAAAATCATGAAAAAAGGTGATCTAACCATACCCAATTTCAAACTGTATTATAATGTGGTGATTGTCAAAACAATCTGATACTGGCTAAGAAATAGGTTGGTGGATCAGTGGAATAAAATAGGTATGACTCACAGTAGAGGAAATGACCATAGAATTCTAGTGTTTTATAAACACAAATTTCTAAGTTTTGGGGACAAAAGCTTGACAAAAAAACTAAGAAAACTGCAAAATAATATGGCAGAAACTAGGTAGAGACCAACATCTCACATGGTATACTAAGATAAGGTCAAAATGGATACATGATTTACACATAAAGGATAATACCATAAACAAATTAGGAGAGCTTTGCATAGTGCATCTGTCAGATTTATGGACAGGCAAGAAATTAGGACCAAAGAAGGCAAAGAGAGCATTACGAAATATAAAATAGATAAATGGTCAAAGGCTATGAACAGGTAGTGTTCAGACAAATCAAAACTATCTACAGTCATATAAAAATGCTCCAGATCACTAATGTTCAGAGAAATGCAAATTAAAACAACTCTGAGGTACTGCCTCACACTTATCAGACTGTCTAATATGACAAAAAGGAAAATGTTGGATGTTAGAGGGAATGTGGGAAAACTGGGCCATTAATCTACTGCTGTTGGAGCAGTGAATGGATCCAACCATCCTGGAGAGCAATTTGGAAAAATACCCAAAGGGCTATCAAACTGCTTACCCTTTGATTCAGAAATGCCACTCCTAGGTCTATATCCTAAAGACACCCAAAAAAGGGGAAAGGACCTGTTTGTACAAAAATATTTATAGCAGTTCTTTTTGTGGTGGCTAAGAAATGGAAATTGAAGGGATACCCATTAATTGGGGGATGGCTAAACAAGCTATGGTATATGATTGTAATGGAATATTTTTGTCCTATAAGAAATGACAAGCAGAATCTTGGGGAGGGGGGAAGGAAGGGAGAAAAATTTGGAACGTGAAATCTTATAAAAATGAATGTTTAAAACTATCTTTACATGTAATTGGAAAAACTAAAATATTATTAAGAAAAAAAATAATTGCACATGTATAACCTTTACCTGATTGCTTACTGACTCAGGGAGGAGTGAGGCAATGATGAGAGGGAGGGGTAGAATTTGGAACTCAAAATTTTAAATATATATTTTTTGCAGGGCAATGAGGGCTAAGTGATTTGCCCAGGGTCAAGCTAGTAAGTGTTAAGTGTCTGAGGTTGGATTTGAACTCAGGTTCTTCTGAATCCAAGGACACCTGCACCACCTAGCTGCCCCCTGAAAATGTTTCTCTTTAATTACCTATGTAAATACTTGGTTAAAACAGTAACTCCCAAATTACTTAGTTAATAATCTCATAATTTTCAAAAGTGATAGGCAAATAACTTTGGGTGAAGTTCCTCTTAAATATAGACAAAATTTACAAGTTCTTAAATTATAGTAATCCAGAATATTACAAATATATGGTCAGCAGGGATGATGGAATGACCTATTTCCCAACCCATTCATTTTTTGAAATGATACAATTCTTAATCTAACAATATCCAGGTTATAAAAATTACTTTTCTAATAACATAGCTAATATAGTTGTCCACCAATTTACACGAAATAAGAACATTTAGAAACGACAATATGATAAAAATATTATGTATTTAAAATTTGAAACAACCCCATTAAAAACTCTCAATCATTGTTTTTTGTTGCCTGTCTCTTATAGAGAAAAATAAACAAATCAGAGAAATCATTTTCAGAATGTCTCCTACACGAAAAACCAGATCAGAGACAGACGGGAAAAATGTAGTACCAGTTCATTTGTCCCAAGAAGTAGCAGGATGAATCACATGGAGACCCCTTCCAAAGAAAGAACTTGAAGACTCCTTCTTTCTAAGATTTATAAGGGTATATAAGGTTTCTTTGCTCACTGGTTACAGGGTGTTATCAATTTCATTAACATGATACAAATCAACCCAAAAGGAAATACGAGAATGGATGTAATGCAAAGCAGTTTTAACAATTTCAGTTATAACAAGTATGTAGGAAATACAGAAATACCATGATAAAATTACATGATTCCAAAAAGGAGTTTGGCAAGGATGAGGATGCCCAGATGCCCCCACAAGATAGGGACTTATTATCCTGGGAAAAGAAGTCACCACATAGGAACTTATCTGCTGGCTATCTGGGTTCAGTTTGGAGTTCAGTCAAAGGGCATTTTGTTCCTATTAATCTAGGGTTTCATAAAATATTTTTGGATGATAAGGCAGCTCCATAAAATCCAGGTGGTCCATACATTCATCTTAATATAACCGATCAGGTGACCTTGATTTTAGTTGAATGTGCTTCCAAATTACCTTAACTTTGTCACACACATGTTACAATCTAAACCCAGAGAATCATTGTCATCCTTTTTGTACAGCAAGGAGAGGCTTATGCTGTGATAAATCAGCTGCTTCCAAATCAACATTGGTGGCACGATAGGCAGAAATGTCCTATGAAGAAACAATGCTGCTAGGCTCTTTCTATGCTAGCAGTGACTGCTATGAGGTGAGTCTTCATGGTTTTCCATGACTGAATTTATGGTATCATAGACATTGTGTCTTCTATTCTTTGAACTCTGCTTTCCTCAATTTAGTCAATATTATTGAGTGTGATTTTCCTCTTTGTGTACCTCATTTTCCTCTTTTGGAGAGCTGAATGACTTCCAAGTTGCTTTGCTCCTCTAAATGCCATGTTCCTAAGCTAGGGTTTACTCTAGGGTGGATGTCCCATTGTGGGTTGACCTTAGACTCAATCTCTGCCAAGATCTTGTTAATTTCTCCTCCACCAGTTAAGACCCTTGAGGTTCACCAGGCAGCTGGATCCCAACCAAGGGAAAAAAACAGTGTTTAAGAAGTTAATATTCCATAATTTGGAACTATGCCCAAAGGGCTATGGGACTGTATATACCCTTTGACCCAGTAATACTACCAGGTCTGTATCCCAAAAAGTTCATAGAAAAGGGAAAAAGGATTCACATGTACAACAAATATTTATAGCAGTTCTCTTTGTGGTGGCAAAGAATTGGAAATCTAGGGAATGCCCATCAATTGAGGAATGGCTGAACAAGTGGTTTATGAATGTAATGGAATACTTTGTTCTGTAAGAAATGATGAGCAGGTAGATTTCATAAAAATCTGTAAATACTTAAGTGGACTGATGCTGAGTGAAGTGAGCAGAACCAGGAGAACATTGTATACAGTAACAGCAATATTGTGTGATGATCAACTGTGATAGACTTGGCTATTCTCAGCAGTGCAATGATCCAAGACATTCCAAAGAATACATGATGGAATATGTTCTCTAAATTCAGGAAAAGGAAGTGTGGATTATGAATGCAGATTGAACCATACTGTTTCTACTTTTGGACTCTTTTTTTGAGGTTTTTCCCTTTTGCTCTGATTCTTCTTTCACATGACTAATGTAGAAATATGTTTAATGTGATTGTACATATATAACCTGTAAGGGGTTAAAATTCTAGCTAGTGTGTCTAAAAATCTAATGAGTGGTAGCCAATAAATTAGAAGCTTTAGCAAGAGTTTAGACTTTTAAGCATTTATTAAAGAATATTAGAATCTAATGATCAGAGAGAAAGGTAAAAATCTAAGTATTTCTAAGAGACCCCATCATCGGACCTGCCATGGCGAGGTCAGGAAACAGAAAGGACCTAATGCTTCCTTCTTCCTCCCAAAAGCCTCTTCTAAAATTGGGAATATCCCATCCACGTGCACACACAGCTCCAAGCTAATTGGCTTGTAGCTTTGATAGACAGTACCCACGAGCAAATGTCACTTCCTGACACCAAGAAACTGACCACATGGCTTGCCCTCAGATGCCTTCTCTTCATGGTGGAGCTTTCCTACAGTAACTCTCCAGCAGGTGGCATCCCAACCATCACTTCAATTGTTACAAACCTATGTTGGATGGCTTTCTGTCTTGGGGAGGGTGAAGGGAAGGGAAGGAGGGAGAAAAAATTTGGAACTAAAATCTTATAAAAACAAATGTTGAAAACTATCTTTACATGTAACTGGAAAATAATAAAAAATTTTTTATGATTAAAAAAGAAGTCAATCTCCCTTATACTGCCCATATTTAAGATCAGTGCAGAGATAATAATTCTCTTTTTTTCAGAGGGGTTGTAGAACCCTAGGTTTTCTGAGGAAGAGAAAGATCCAACCTCTTTTATGCAATGAATAAGAATCTATGATGCTTGGAAAGAGTCTCCTTAGGGAAAGGATATGATCTTCCTTCCTGTTGTCTAGCTTTTGAGCAGGCAGCTTTGAGTTATCTTCCCTTGAAAGAGTCAAATAAAAGTAATAAAGAATTCCCTCAAAGCATTGGGTTCCATACATTTTGGATAAGCTGAATTTTACAATATAGTTTAATGATCACTAAAAAGAATTGATAAAAACAATACCTGACATTCCTTAAAGTGGTTCAATCCAACTGATGGAATTTCATCTATAAGACTAAGAGCTAGACTTGACTAACAATTATAATTTACATTTATATTGTGATATAAGCTTTACAAAGTGCCTTACATTTGTCTCTGATGTCAACCGTGTGAGGTAAGTGCTACAGACATATGTATTCCCATTTTACAGATGAGGAAAATGAGACTGAGAGAGATTAATTGATTTTCTTAGGGTCAGTGATACAGAATTAGAAACCACTCCTTTTAAACTGTAAATCCAAGTCTTTATGCACCATGTCAAGATGACTCTAACTATATAATTTCTTACAAATACTTAGAGTTGGAAGGAACCTTAGATCTCACCTAATGGAAGCCTGCTAGTTTCTAGAGGAGGAAAGAGTACTGCTGTGTGGTTTTAATATCATGGAGATGTCAGTACTCCTATGGAGAGAATGCTTTAATTCCAGCAGTCTTTTTATGGAGAGAAAAAACAAACAGCAATACTCTCTGTAATGAATGATAACAAAAGAATCAAGAATTGTGCAAGTCATCACATTTTCTGCAAATGTAAAATATGCCCAATTTGGATTTGAGTCACCTGAGCTCAAGTGAAAGTTCTGTCTTAATTCCTTAGGACCTTGGTGATCTTGGTTGAATTATATCATGTCTCTAAGCTTCATCTTCCTCATCTGTAAAACACGGGATAACATAGATGTGTTGGACTTTCTAGTCTCTAAAGTTCTTTCTTTTTTAAATATCAAATGCCCTTTAATTTTTATAGGAACAAGACAAAACAAGACATATTATATTAGGAGCGGATAATATTTTTGTAGGTAAGCTCAAAAATGAGTAGTTTGATAACAGAAGTACTGGTGTACTAACGGCATGTTTTGGTTTTCAGCTAATCATACCGAAATGCACACAATTCAAATACTTACAATTCAGAAAAGTCCAACATCCTTTCTAGCTCAGAAAGATATTCCTCATCTGGATCCCAAATAAGGAAATGCTAGTGCATTAAGGTGTATATCACCTTTATGTTACCATGCTTAAGGCTAATGCAGGGATACCAATTCTCTTTTTCAGAGGCATTGCAGAAACCTAGATTTTTTTTTTTTACAGGAAAAGACACTGTCCAACTTCTTCATGTAATGAATAGTAAACTATGATACTTGGAGATGGTCCACATAAGGAAGGTAGATTATCTTCCTTCCTGTCATCTAGGTTTTGAGAAGGCACCCTAGAGTTCTCTTACTTGCTTTTAAAGAGTCAAAGGAGAGCAATGAAGAATTCCCTCAAATAGGTGGATTTCACACATTTTGAATAAACTGCATTTTTCAAAATTGTCTAGAGATCATTAAACAGAATGGGTAAAAACAAAATCTGGTACAGTCTTCAAAGTAAGTGGTGCTCTCCAATTAATGCAACTGAGTCTGTGCCTTTATGACACCAAGCAATAGATGTGATTGGTAAGAATTGTAATTGACATTTATATAGTGCTTTAAGCTTTGTAAAGTGGAGTATTTTTGTTGCTGATGTCAACCCTGTGAGGTAAGTACTGCACATACACTTATATCCATTTTGCAGATGAGGAAAGTGAGGTTGAGAGAGGTTAAGTGACTTGCTTAAGGTCACATAAATGTTTAGGACAGGATTTGGAAACGATTCTTCCCAATCACAAATCTAGGACTTTATGCACCTTGCTAAGCTTCTGCTAACCAGCTAGCTAGCTAACTAACTATATAAATGTACATGTATTTATATACATACATATATGTATATGAGAGAAAAGACCATATTCAGACTCTTCTCAAAGCCATGAAAACAGAGATCAAGTTTAGTTTCAAATCCCTGACCTAAATTTTGTTTCTTGAAAGTTACATAAGGTATGCTTATACAGAGTATTGTTATAAGGAGAAGTGATTGGTCAATGTTAATATGTTAATGCCTGGTATTGTATTTGGTGCAATCTGATTGGTCAATATTTGTTGTAATGTGATTGGTTGATGCTCTATGTAAATACAGGAATGGAAATGCTAAAATATGAATGGTTAAAATTAGGTAGTGACATATAGGGAAGATTGCAAACTCTGAGTACTAGACCAATGAGGAAAAGAGGGAGGGACTCTTAGTAGGTATAAATATCTGTGTGAAACTTCACTTTGGTTCACTCTCTGACACATTCAGGAGAGTGCCTACCTTTGTGAAGATGCCTAATGTACTTTGAAGTGGTTTACTGTCCAAGTAGTGTTGGGTACACATGAGGACACCATTTGTTTCTCTCAGCAGTTACTATCTTGCCCACCTGGGTCTTTGTTTACAAGGCATACAGCACTTTTTCTTTTCCATGGAAAACATTCTATGGACCTCATTCACTTACGGGTTGCAGGAGACTAGATGGCCATCAAGTTCTCTTACAACTCTCAGATTCTGTAGTTCTGTGACCCTGTGTTTCACTCTCAGGTCACTTAAAGTCTTCTTCTGCCCCTGCCCCCAAACTTCTATTTCAACTGGGCTATTTTCTTCTTTAACTAATGAGTTAGGAAAATAAACTTTTTCTGGCTGTGAAACTATATGATTAAATTTAAATATCTCAATAGGTTGAATTTTTCTTATTCTTGTTTTTAGGGGTGGGGGAGCTTTGAATATTTACAGAACATGGTGTGAAATGCCCCAATTAGTTAAGATACTTTGACTCTTAAGATAGAAACCACATTGCCTAGAGGAGAGAGCCCTGGCCATTGAGGCAGGAAAGCCAGATTTCAAGTCCCACTTCTTATACCTCTCATCTCTATGACCCTGAGCTAGGCAATTCACTCCTCAAAGGCACAAGAAAAACTCTAAAACTGTCCTCATCAACATTAGTAAAAAGTTTTCCTCAGCAGCATTTCTCCATGTCTATGAAATCACAGACCTGGTTTAAAACAAACAAAAGAACCAGATCTCTGACATACATACAAAATTTTTTTTTCCTATTCCTCTCCATCCATGAGGAACTTATTTCTGGAATTTTACCAGTAGAAATTCATTGCTTTGGTTAAATATCCCATGAAACTAGAAGAAACACTCCATGTATCCATGCATATATATATATGCATGTTTGAGTGTATTGTGTATTTGTACATGTGTGTGCATGCATGCATGCATGTGTGTGTGTGTGAGAGAGAGAGAGAGAGAGAGAGAGAGAGAGAGAGAGAGAGAGAGAGAGAGAGAGAGAGAGAGAGAAATAGTGGACAGAGCCCTGAATTGGTTGTTGAAGATCCCAGTTTATCAAACTTAGGACACTAGCAAGCTCAACTTTGCTAAGACATCTCTCTACCTCACTAGCTCTGTTTCCTTATCTAGAAAATGGAAATCCTAGTACCTGTGCTTAGTATATTTTAGGAAGTATATTTTAGGAAGAACATGCAGTCTCAGATAGCATAAGAGAGAAAATAGACATGAGTAAAAGATAGGCAGGGAAATTGCATTATGCTTAAAAGTACCATTTCTAATGAAATATTGTCATTTCTTAAAATAAATGCGAATAAGGTCATTTAATGTGAAAGTTCATGCAAGTAAATAGAGATTAGACAATAATATTTTGATACTTGGAATCTCAGCATGCCCATTTCAGATCTTGACAAATATCCCCAAAAGATAAACTCAGTAATTAGGAACCTGAAAAGAATGTTAGGATATGATATACTAAAGAATATGATATACTATACAGTTATCCCTTCCACATTGTAACTTTCCCCATTGCAGTTTCAATATATTGTGGGTTGGCATAAGAAGTTAAACGGGCATTTTAGGGGAGTTTTGTGCAAACCACTGATAATATACAAAGGCCAGAAGATGACACAGAAAAAAGTTTAGAAACTCAGAAATGCATGTCTAGTATTATGTAATATCAACATATTTTATTTTTTAATGTCATAAGAATTCAGACTTTTGGGGGCAGGTAGATGGCACAGTGGATAGAGCACTGGCCCTGGCGTCAGGAATACCTGAGTTCAAATCCAGCCTCAGACACTTAACACTTACTAGCTGTGTGACTTTGGGCAAGTCACTTAACCCCAAATGCCTCACTAAAAAAACCCAAAAAAACAACCAAACAAAAAAAAGAATTCAGACTTTTTCTCTGGCATAAAGGGAGGGCTAGCAAATTTTAAATGAATTTCCAGATCATGGGGACACTGCAACTCTAACCCTTGTGATGTAGAAGGGAAACTGTAATATATCATAAACATAAAATATAACTACACTAAAAGATATACTAATTAGGAACCCAAAAGGAGTATATACATGCATACATATGTATATATACACACATATATGTATATACATATATATATATATATGTATGTATATATAAAAGCAAGTTTAGTATGACACTTGTTAGAAACGGTCCAAAAATTCATAAACAAAGGCAGAAAAGCAGAAATATCAAACACTTCCTTATAATTTATAAAAGGTATTGAAAAAACTAAACTCAGACTACATAATCTTAGATAATGTATGGGTCAAAGGACAAATTATACAAATAAGAAATAATGCCATCAAATAAAATTATGAGAAAACATACCAAACATCTTGAGATAGTACTTTCTTTTTCTTTCTTTCTTTCTTTCTTTTTGCCTGGCAATTGTGGTTAAGTGACTTGCCCAGGGTCACCCAGCTAGTAAGTGTTAAGTGTCTGAGGCTGGATTTGAACTCAGGTACTCCTGAATCCAGGGCTGGTGCTCTAGCCACTGTGCCACCTAGCTTCCCCAAGACAGTACTTTCAATAGAAGAAAGAACAAATAAGTAAATTGGTCAATTAACTTAAAAAGAAACAAATGAAAATTCCCAACTAAATTGAAAAAAAAAAGTCACGCAATCAAAAATAAGATAAACAAATTGAAACATCCTCCCCAAATGAATTGATCAATAAAACCAGGCAGTGTCTAAAATCTAAAAAACAAAAACAAATAAAAATTACCAAATTTTATAAAAAATAGAAAAGTAATTGTATTAAGAATTAAAAGAAGAATTAACAACATATGAAAAGGAAATCCACCGAATGGTTAGAAACTATTGTTTTTTGCCTAATTATAGGTCAACAAAACTGGAAATTAAAGTGCAATGCATAATTATTTTAAAAAATAAGATATTTTTAATTATACAGTAAGAAATAGAGCATCTAAATAAACAAACCTTATAGAAAATATACTCAAATGTTCCTATGACATATGTGTCATTGTTACTGAATTTACAAGTGACTTCTATCTATCTAATATTTAAAGAACATTTAATTACAATATCACTCTTTTTTGGGTAAAAATAAAGAAAGAGAACATTCTACGCAACTCCTTTTAGGAGGCAAAAATGGCCATATAATAGAGAACATTTAAAGCCAATGATATAGTCATAAATGTAATCCAATGTATTTAATGTTATATCAATAGACAAATATTATTATTGGATAATGATACCAATATATTAAATTATTAATGAACAGTTTATAAGAAAATGTTAAGACCAGTTTAGATTTTTAGAGGAAGGACATTTAATTCAACATTAGAAAAATGATTAACATAATAGATAATATTTTGTCAAATGATTTTCTACCTCTATTGATATAATTAAGTTTAGTGTAATTATTATCTATTAAAAACCAAACAAAACCCAGACAGCATTTTCAGTAATGGAAAGAGACTAGAAGCCTTTTTAGTAATTCTAGAGGTAAAGCAAGTATGTCCATTTTTATGTTCATCTTTTACAATTATTTTAAAAAATACAAGTTATTTTGATTAAGAAGGGACAGACTTTAAAAGTCTTCATACAATACTTGCCATGTATATATTTTTTACTATTTGTATGTAATTTTTAAATAGTTTGGTTCAAGAATTCTATCCATCCTGACTATAAGAATCAAACTTGTTCTTATCTATTAACTAAAACAGTTGCTGATTCTAATTGACTACTAATTAACTGCTCAGAACTCCAAAAGAAAATGATCAGATATGTGAACACTTTACATCAATTTTTTCATTGGTGTACAGAGTTTGGCTTCTTCTATACACTCTTCCCAACATAACAAAATTATTCATATTCATATTCTCTCTCTCTTTTTTGTTTTGTTTTGTTTTGTTTTGCTTTGTTTTGGTGAGGCAATTGGGGTTAAATGACTTGCCCAGGGTCACACAGCTAGTAAGTCTTAAGTGTCTGAGGCTGGATTTGAACTCAGATCCTCCTGCATCCAGGGCCAGTGCTCTATCCACTGTACCAGCTAGCTGCCCCACGATGAGTCTTTTAATGAATATTTTTTCTTTTTTAGAATCATGAATGCTATGAACAAGATCAAGGGTTTAAACACTTGCTGGCTATACCCTTAATATCATTTTTTTTCACAAACATCACAGTAAATCTCAATCTGATGCTGGAATTGGATCATGGGACCATAGATTTAGAGGTGGAAACATCCTAAGAGAATATCTACTCTGTCTTCCTTATATTACAGATCAGAGAACTGTGTACCAACAAAGGGGAGTGACTTCTTTATTACAAAGCAAAGCAGTATAGTATTGTGGGAAGAATATTTTATTAGATATAGGACCTGTAGAGTTGGGCTGTCACTTAATCTGGCTAAATATTAGTCTCCTCACCTTAATTATGAGGGTCCTATTTAGCTCTCTCTACTTCAAAAAGTTGTCACAAATAAACGATCCTTTTAAACTTTAAAGTTATGTTATAGGAGGAACTTTAATGATGGACTGAATTGAATATTAGAGGTACCAATTGACCCCAAGAGACTTTGGTTTAGTGCACAGGAATTTGAACATTCAAAAAATAGTTCAACACGGAAATAAAAATAATTCCTTCAGTTAAAGAAAGAAAACATTGCATATTAAAGGCAATCCCTAGAGACCAGTTTAAGTCATGAAAATGGTAAGTCCCATCTAATTAGTGTGTTGCTTAATAGCATAACTCCCAAGGAAGGGCACACTTGAGGGAGAATATTGTCCCAAGAAAAGGAGATAAAACTATCCTTCTTTGTAAGAAAATACTCCATCTTTTCCACAAAGAAGTCTTAAAATTCTGCTATAAAATTGATACTTCTAAGTTCTGCAGTAGTAATAGGAGGGGGTTGAAGGCTAAAAGGAGGAGGGGTGAGACAGAGACATCTCATAAACAGAGGACTGGGGAACCCAATCTGTTCTTCCCCTTGCTACCTTCAAAGGGGAAACAATCAAGTACATGTAAGTTGAGACTTTTTTAGTTTCCCCTTTTTTATACATTTTAAGTAAGTTAAGGTGTTTATTACAAAAGAATTGCACTTAGCAAGGCATCCCCACCAATCTATGGCATTTAATAATGAAGCAGTAAAGAACATGGGCAGTGATAATGTAAGCCCCAGAATAGTGTTTTTTCATGACCACAACTTGACTTGGCCATTAGCCAGTCTAAGGACTACGTTTGGTCCCATTGCTGGTCTATTTAATTTCTAACTCTTGATGGTCTTAATTGCTTAGAATGAAGAGGGATTTTTGTCGTCATTATGGTATTAAGGCCAACCAAGACAGAGAGAATACTGGATGTGACTCCATGTTTGCAAAGATAAGTACCTTTGAAGTACTAGATACTTGAAAAATAGATAATGAAAAATTTTAGTTAAAGTGTCTAAAGTCTATCAATCACATCTGTACAAATCTACCAGCGTCCCTTCGTTTTTTCCTCCCATATCACAAGCTATCCCTTCTGAAGGCAGTAGAAATAGCAAAATATGATAACAAGAAGTCAAGTGTACAAGCACTTATTTTGAGCCTACTATACACTATGCAAGGGAAAGGACATATAAAGAAAGGTATATATGTACATATATACATATAATCTATAAATATATATGTACATATATTAAATTGGAGATAATTTCAAAGGGAAATTCTTAGCATTGAGTGGGATGAGGAAAGACTTCTTGGAGAAATGTGTATTTTAGATAAGATTCAAAGGAGCTAGCAAATTCAGCAGGTGAAGGCAAGGAGAGAGAAAATTACAGACATTGGGTACAGGAAGAGAAAGAAGTCAATACTTTTAAACTAACTTTTCGTCCTTGATTGAAGGACTTTCATATTGTATTACACTTTTACAAATGAGGAAACTGAGGTTTGCCCAAGCTCATCCAGCTAGGAAGTACCAAATTTGGATTTGATCCCACATCTTGTTTTAAATTTGGAATTATGCCCAAAGGGCTATAAAGCTGTGCATACTCTTTGACCCAGCAATACCACTATTGGGTCTTTTCCCCAAAGAGATCATAAAAAAGAGAAAAGGACTCACATACAAAAATATTTATAGCTGCTCTTGTTGTGGTGGCAAGGAATTGGAAATTGAGGGGCTGCCTATCAATTGGGGAATGGCTGAACAAGTTGTGGTATATGAATGTATTAGAATTCTATTGTGTTGTAAGAAATGATGAGCATGCAGATTTCAGAGAAACCTGGAAGGACTTGCATTAACTGATTATGAGTGAGATGAGCAGAACCAGGTTAAACTTTGCATTATGCTACTGAGGCAGTTTTTGCATAATGTATTTGATAGGGTGTGAAGGAAGAGGAAAAGAATTATCTGATAATTTCCTACTTAAAATAATCACTCTTACTAACTGGGTACAAAGCTTAGTTGATCCTGAAATGTCAGAATCCTTGAAGTGCCAATATAGATGCTGGATCCAAGAGCAGCCCAAATGAATTATCCCAACATTCTCATTCAAACAAATTTAAAATAAAACCTCACTTACACTGGGTGCTGATTGTCAATTATATTGCCCATAAACAGTTCTGAGTTGGATTTCCACGGCAGGGAGGAGAGCTTGTGCTTGGTCACTATGGAGCAAGTACCCTGGTTACAGTTCCTGGGGCAAGAGGTGTCCTTGTGATAGTAAGGGAACAGGGGTCCTTCCTGGGGGGAAACCAGAGCATGGACCAGTAAATAAGTGACAATGTCTCTCCCTGAATCACACCACCTTGGAAGCACTGAAAACTTGTAGACACCCAGAGCTACCTTTGAAAACAGCACCATGAAAAAAAGCCTGAAGCTTGAGACAGTGCCTCCCCACAGCTGGAGGAGCAGAGCCCAACATTAACATAAAATTCAAAGTGAACAAAAATCCTGGAAAATGAGAACACAACAAAAAATTAAAAGATGACCATAAAAAGCTACCACAGATGTGGGGAAGACCATAACTTAAATTCAGAAGATGACAACAGTGTGAAAATAGCAACAATGAAAACCTCAAAGAAAAAGGCTAATTGGACAGAAGCCCAATAAGGACACTCCTTTTCTCCCTCTCTCCATCTCTCCCTTCCTTTCTTCCTTCCTTCCTTCCTTCCTTCCTTCCTTCCTTCCTTCCTTCCTTCCTTCCTTCCTTCCTTCCTTCCTTCCTTCCTTCCTTCCTTCCTTCCTTCCTGCCTCCTTCCCAGTACTTTTTGATCTTTTGATTTTTACAGGAAAGACAACAGGTGCCTTCTTTTGCTCTGAAATACACATTCTTTGTACCTTTATGTATTTATATAAATATATGGTTCATCATAGTTTCATTGTGATTTCCTCAGAACCTTTGATCCGGTGACAACTTTTCCCTGGGCCCTGACTTTGCCCCAGTTTTCTCCCAAATGGGGGTCATTAAATTGGTGCTAACTTTGGAGATGAGTTCCAGCTGATAGGCAGCAGGAAGAGCTCATTCTCTCTGTAGAGTTGCCAAGGTGGGATTCCTAAAGTTCAGGTTTTACTGTGTCACATTTTGCTCAAGAAGCTCTAGTTTCTCCTGATTTGTCTCTGGGATCAGTACATGATCCATGATCCATCATGGATCCTTTGGAATCAGCTTGGATCATTATATTGATTGACTCTAGAGGAAAAAGTGAGGCTGGTGACTTTGCACAGACCTGCCTCACTTAAATCCAATTCACTGAAAGTCAAGCCATCACCTCTCCAATGTCATGGTTTTGTCTGAGAACAAAGGACCAATGACAACCATCACAATCACAAGGTACAACTTGTTCTGTCCTTCCCCAATTGATTCCCCCAATTTCCAATTCTTTGTCACCACAAAAAGAGCTGCTAAAATATGTTTATCCATATAGACCCTTTTTGTTTTTCCTTTGATTTCTTTGGAGGTACAGGCTTAATAGTGGTATTGCTGAGTCACAAGGTATGCAGAGTTTGCTAGCCCTTTGGGCATAATTTCAGTTCACAACTCCACTGAGTTTTTTAGTATATCTATTTCCCCTCCTTCCCTTAGCATTTCTTATTTATGATATATGTGAAGAGGTACTTTAGAGTTGTTTTGATTTTCATTCTTTAATCAGTACAGATTTAGAGCATTGTTTTCATATAACTGTAAATAGCTTGGATTTCTTCTTTTGAAAACTGATTGTTCACATCCCTTATGTTATCTAGGCACTGTTTTTTAATTAAGTCTTTCAAGTAGTCCAATCACTCTTAAATTATCTTTTCTTGAATTATTTTTCAGGTTATTTGTTTACCTATGAGTATTTCAATTTTTTTCTTTTTTTCATTCTCTTGATTTTGTTTTATTGTTTTATTGTTTTTTGACATCTCGTGGAGTCATTAGCTCCCACATGTCCAATTCTGCATTTAGAGTAATTGTTTTCTTCAATGAGTTTTTATTCTTATTTCATCATTTAGCCAATTGTACTTTTTAGGGAATTATTTCTTCAGTAAAATTTTCTACTTTGTTTACCAGTTGGCTTTTTCTGCTATTAAAGAAATTCTTGTCTTCAGTGAGATTTTTGTATCTCTTCTACCATTAGGCTAATTCTTCTTTTTTTAAAAAACAAGTTCTTTTCTTTATATTTTTGGGGGTGCCTCTTTTATCATGCTGTTGTCTTTTCATAATTTTCTTGCTTTGCTCTCATTTTTCTTCCCATTTTTTTCTCTACCACTTTTATCTTTTTCTTTAATTGTTCCATGAATACTTATTGGGCTTCTGTCCAATTAGCCTTTTTCTTTGAGGTTTTCATTGTTGCTATTTTCACACTGTTGTCATCTTCTGAATTTAAGTTGTGGTCTTTCCTGCATCTGCGGTAGCTTTTTATGGTCATCTTTTAATTTTTTGTTGTGTTCTCATTTTCCAGGATTTTTGTTCACTTTGAATTTTATGTTAATGTTGGGCTCTGCTCCTCCAGCTGTGGGGAGGCACTGTCTCAAGCTTCAGGCTTTTTTTCATGGTGCTGTTTTCAAAGGTAGCTCTGGGTGTCTACAAGTTTTCAGTGCTTCCAAGGTGGTGTGATTCAGGGAGAGACATTGTCACTTATTTACTGGTCCATGCTCTGGTTTCCCCCCAGGAAGGACCCCTGTTCCCTTACTATCACAAGGACACCTCTTGCCCCAGGAACTGTAACCAGGGTACTTGCTCCATAGTGACCAAGCACAAGCTCTCCTCCCTGCCATGGAAATCCAACTCAGAACTGTTTATGGGCAATATAATTGACAATCAGCACCCAGTGTAAGTGAGGTTTTATTTTAAATTTGTTTGAATGAGAATGTTGGGATAATTCATTTGGGTTGCTCTTGGATCCAGCATCTATATTGGCACTTCAAGGATTCTGACATTTCAGGATCAACTAAGCTTTGTACCCAGTTAGTAAGAATGATTATTTTAAGTAGGAAATTATCAGATAATTCTTTTCCTCTTCCTTCACACCCTATCAAACACATTATGCAAAAACTGCCTCAGTAGCGTAATGCAAAGTTTAACCTGGTAGTAAAAGAGTTCTTCTTACACCTCTGAACCTTACTGGAAGAAAGAAATCATTAGGAAGGAAATGATGTTCGCTAGGTAAAATTCCTTAGGACTCACTCCCCATTGGATTTGGTTGTGATCATATATCTGTTTGACCCACCCAATGCTGCTGGTTTTCCCATTCCACCCTTGATTGTTTCTCTGTCCCCAGGGAAAAGAAGTAACATAGAAGACAAGAAACAGTCCTGCATTTGAAGACTAGAAATTGGAGTTCAATATCAGTTTCTCATTTAATAGCTGGGTGACCTCAGGCAAGCCACTTCCCCTTTCTGGGCCTCAGTTTCTCTATTTATAAAATGAGGGGTTTGGAACATCTTGTACAGTTATAGATCATATGATACTACAGCTTTGCAAAAATTACTTGGGACCTAATGCAATAATTAAATTTGTTGACATCTAATATCCCATATAGATTTTTATATGTTAAAAACATTTTAATATTCAGTATGTCCATTTATTACAGTCACTTGTTTTGAGCTGATTTGAAATTGAATTTATATTATTTTAATACACATTCTTCAATTCTTCATCATGAAATTGAGGTTTTATTATATTGAATATTAAGTTCATCTGTGAATAATAGTACATATTTCCAAGTATAGACTTGATTACAGTCCATAGGCTTTCAATTGGAAATTGAATTCATAGACCAATGATACATTATTTTTATCCATCTATTGGATATATTTCTTTTTTTTTTTGCGGGACAATGAGGGTTAAGTGACTTGCCCAGGGTCACACAGCTAGTAACTGTCAAGTGTCTGAGGCCAGATTTGAACTAAGGTGCTCCTGAATCCAGGGTTCGTGCTTTATCCACTGCACCACCTACCTGTCCCTTGGCTATATTTCTTAATCTTTCATGACATATGGTATTTTGAAAGATCATATTACAATGTTTCATCTCCATTTATCAATCTCTATAAATTTGAAACAATTCTGCTTTTTAATACATCAATATAATCAGAATTTATTATTTCCCCATTATGGGACAAGATTTTAGATTCAAGGCAATTACAATAAAATACCCCAAGTGACAATTTGGTTAGGTAAATGTTTTACAGTCTGATGAAGATACCCATATCTTATAGTTTCACATAGACTTGACAGAAATTTTGGGATTGCCTTGAAGAAAAAAGTGCCTAAATCATTTGATATTTTCCCTTCATAACAATGGTAAACAACTGTTTCATTGTTGCAAGAATTATTGTTATTGTTTTACTACCTTAAACCTTCAAGAAGCTTATGTCATGTTGAAAAATAATTGATAATAACCACTCCATCTGCATAGCCCCACCAATGTCTTTAATTATTTTATGGGGATTAAATAGACTGCTTCATGTTAGTATGTCAGTTTCGCATTTTCTATTGTTCATTTTATTTTTTGTCAAATTGCCACTATTTTGGTCATTTTGTGGGTTTGAATGATTATTGAAAGGCTTTACTTTTTCTATAGCCAAAGCTACTGCAGTATGTCTGACAATCACTGAAATTTACTACTGAAGATTTGTTACCTTTGCATATCACCTAGAAGTAGCATCCATTCTTTTTTTGCGGGGGGTGGGGGTAGGGAAGGGGGGGCAGGGCAATGAGGGTTAAGTGACTTGCCCAGGGTCACACAGCTAGTAAGTGTCAAGTGTCTGCGGTCATATATGAACTCAGGTCCTCCTGAATCCAGGACCGGTGTTTTATCCACTGTGCCACCTAGTAGCCCTTAGTAGCATCCATTCTTAAAAACAACAACAACAACAACAAAAACACTTATAATTTAAAACACAGCAAAAGAAATGAATAAAATAATGGTGCACATAATGAATACCAGACTCAACTGATATAGAAATAAGTAACTATGGACAAACTAGAAAAAATTGCTTTCATCTGGATAAGATATAATTGCCACAGAAAATGAAATCATAGCCAAATCATTGCTGGTCTCTAGTAATTCATACTCTACAGGACTTTTGGAATTTAGAGAACTGGGCAAGACCATGAATTCCTATCCTTTCTTTGCATTAAATCAGTTGTTCCAAACTAATTGCCATTTATTCTCCTTCTTTTTATATATATATTTTAAAATCAATGTAAGTACTGAGTAAACTTTGACCTCATAAGTTTGCAGAGGCCAGGGCTAAAAGCACCACCACCACCACCATCACCACCATCAAAAACAAAAAACAAAACAAAACAAAAATAGTGGCAGAAACTAATCAAAACAAAGTAACTCTCTCCTTCCTCTCAAGTGATGGCACATATGTCTTAATAGATATAGCTTCATATGATTGAAAATGTTGATTCAAATGACAAGCTAGTAGAGAAGATCTGAAATTAAGGTGCCTAGATTTAAATTTTTATTCTTTTATATAGTAATTATGGAATATTAGGTGCCATAAGCTTCTGTTTCCTCCAATGCTAAATAAAAGGGTTGAACTAGATGACTTCTAAGATGTTTTCCAGCTCTCCAATTTGAACCATAAGATACCTTCTAATTAAAAATCTTAAAATCTTATAATAGTATATTTTTTGTTTTTCCCTCAGCAGAAAGTACCAGGAGTAAATGGCCAGTGGAAACTACACCAGAGTCACTGAGTTCATTTTGTTGGGTTTGCAGTATCACCCGAAACTGCAGGTCATCCTTTTCCTTCTAGTGCTATTATTTTATCTCATTAGCGTGACAGGCAACCTGGGAATGATCATCCTCATACGGATTGATGCCCGCCTTCATACCCCCATGTATTTTTTCCTCAGTCACCTGTCTTTTGTGGACATGAGCTTCTCTTCCTCAGTGGCTCCCAAAATGCTTAGAGATTTCTTTGAGGAGAGAAAGACCATCTCTTTCATAGGGTGTTTCTTACAGCAGTGGTTATTTGGGCTTTTTGTGGCCATTGAATGTTTCCTGTTGACATCCATGGCCTATGATCGCTATGTTGCAATCTGTAACCCACTACTTTACTCCTTGGTAATGTCCCAGAAACGCTGCAACCAGCTGGTGGCCATCAACTATGTTGCTGGGTTCATAAATGCCATGATTCATGCTCCTTCTGCCTTCCGTCTCCCCTTCTGTGGCCCAAATGTCATCAATCACTTCTTCTGTGACATTTTCCCCATTTTCTCTCTCATATGTGCTGATACCAGCATCAATAAGTTATTAGTTTTTGTTATTGCTGGAATTGTTGGTGTCTTCAGTGGCCTGATCATCCTTGTCTCCTATATCTACATCCTCACAGCCATTCTCAGGATTCAATCTGCAGAAGGGAGACGGAAAGCCTTCTCTACCTGCTCTTCCCATCTCAGTGCTGTCACCATCTTCTATGGGACCCTCTTCTTTGTCTATGTGCGGCCTAGCTCAAGTTTCTCCATGGATACCAATAAACTTGTTGCTGTGTTTTATACTTCAGTAACCCCCATGTTGAATCCCCTCATCTATAGCCTAAGGAACAAGGAGGTCAAAGATGCCTTCCACAGGACCATTGCTAAAAGGAAGTTTTGTATCAGGACATGAATTCTCTAGAATGGGAAATGTAATAACAAAATTAGCATGGCAGTCAGACAGTCATACCAGAGAAGTACAAAAAACCAACCAAACAAAAGTACATAACCTATTTATTTGGTTCAAGGGAGGGGTCAGTACATCACCTTCGAGAAAAGGATTCTTGAATGTAAGTCTACAACATCACAGATTTGTAGCTGGAAGAGACCTCAGGGTTCATTTCCACATTTAAAATCCTAAAGTCCAAAGGATGTAAATGATTTGCTTAAAGTCACAATTGTAGTAAGCGTCAGCTTGAGCATTCAAATTTAGATCTTGTGATTCTATGTTCAATTGGTCTCACTTGAGTTGAGGTTTCAAGGATACATAGAAATTCACCTGATGAACAAGAGGAGAGTAAGCATTGTAGACATTGAGCATTTTATAAGTAAAAGGGGTTCACAAAGCATGTTGGAGCCAGGCCCAGAATACTGTCCTGAAACAAAGAATGCTTAGAGGACAGCAATGTGAGATGAGCTTGGAAAAGTTGCTTGCCAGCAGATTGTAAAGGACTTTGAATAATAGATAAAAAGGTGTGTGTGTGTGTGTGTGTGTGTGTGTGTTTTATTTTAGAAACATACACAAGGGGAAGTCAGGTTGCACAGTGTAGAGAGTGCCAGGCTTGGAGTCAGACTCATCTTCCTGAGTTGAATTAATTAATTAATTAATTAATTTTTAGTGAGGTACTTGGGGTTAAGTGACTTGCCCAGGGTCACACAGCTAGTAAGTGTTAAATGTCTGAGACTGGATTTGAACTCAAGTCCTCCTGACTCCAGGGCCGGTGCCCTATCCACTGCGCCACCTAGCTGCCCCATCTTTCTGAGTTTAAATCCAGCCTCAGACACTTATTATTTGTGTGATCCTGGGCAAGTCACTTAACCCTGCTTGCCCTTGGTTTCTTCTATTGTGAGATGAGCTGGAGAAGAAAATGGCAAACCATTCCAGAATCTTTGCCAAGAAAACCTAAAATGTGGTCATGGAGAGTTGGACACAAATAAAAAAAGATGTTTGAACAACAACGAGAACCTAAGCAAAGGATAGCACAGGAAGCAGACATAATTAAAAGTATATTCTCACATGGAGGACAACTCAGGTAAGTAGTGAGTGGTTGGACTCTACTGTAGTATACAAATGTCCATTTAATGACCACCAATAAGAAATTTGCTTGTTAAAAAAGATCCAAATGCTGTCATTTAGATAAAGTGTCTGATCCTTACTTCTAGGAAAGGCAATGGGAAGTCATTGAACAGTAAAAGGTGAAATGATCAATAGATGAGTTCAGAAGATTATTCTGGAAGGAGCATGGAAGATGGATTAGAGTTTACAGGGAGTAGAGGAAGGAGTTACAAAAGGAATACCTGTGAGGAGGCTTTAGTAAAAGTCTAGGTGAACAGCTATGGTAAAATGGGAATTGAGAGGAGGAACCAAATCTGGACACATTGCAGAGGTGGAATCAACCAAACTTGGTGATTGATCAGAGTGAAGTTTATGGCTAAGTTGGAATTAATATGAGACATCAGGGGCTTTGCACCAGATTCTTTATTTTAAATGTAAAACATGACCTTATTAATACTTTTCTATAAGAAAACTTGAATAAAGGGAAAAATGAAAGAAAGTGAAAAATAGCATGCTTTAGTCTGTGTTCAATCAATACCAATTCTTTCTTTGGAGGTGAATAGTATGCTTCAGCATTAATCCTATGGGATTGTCTTGGATCGTTGCATTGCTGAGAATAATTAAGCCCTTCACAATTCTTCATTAAACAATATGGCTGTCACTGTGTGCAACATTCTCTTTGTTCTGCTCACTTCACTATACATCGGTTCATACAAGCCTTTCCATGCCTTTCTGAAATTATCCTGCTTATCATTTCTTATAGCACAACAATATTCCATCACTGTCATATACCACAGCTTTAGACATTCCCCAATTGATGGGCATTCCTTTGATTTCCAATTTTTAGCCACCACAAAAAGAGCTGCTATAAATATTTTTGTACAAATAGGTTTTTGTCTCTTTTTGGGGATGTCTTTGGGATAGAAACCTAGCAGTGGGTATTGCTGGATCAAAGGGTATGCATAGTTTTATAGCCCTTTGGGCATTTGCCCTAGATTCTGGTTGGGGTAATGAACTATTCCTCTCTCCAGGGAATGGACTTCTTCATCTTTGCACCCCTCCCAATCCCAACCACTCTCCCCTGCTGGGAAAGATCTGACAAACTCCTTCTCAGTGCTAGAGCTTACCAGACCCCAGGCTGCACTTCAACGCACTTGGGTCCTATGCCTATATCATGCGAATGCCTTGTCACTAATGTGGAAAGATAACAAACACTACCTTCTCTCTTTTCAGAGTCATACAGCCCAGAAATCTGCTTTGATTGGGATGCCTAATTTCAGGAGCATGTATGGGGTTAGCAGAAAAGGCAGATGGTTCCCTGGACACAGGGAACCTCAAATAGTAATAGGCCTATCCCCACACTAATGATTTTTGACCTTCCTTCCTCTTTTGACCTTAGGAAATCTTCCTCTTTTGTGGTTCAGGGGAATGAGAACTGGGTTTATAGAAAATACCTGAATTTACTTGCTGGTTCTGACACTTTTTACCTATGTGTCACTAGGCATGTGTGATTCTAACCTTTTCTTTTCTTTCTTTCTCTTTTTTGTTCTTTTTGGTGGGGAAAGGAGGGTTAAGTGACTTGCCCAGCATTGCACATATATACATATACCCATACATATGCACATACAAACATGCATATACATATATATTCCCAGGTCCAAATTTCATTTTCTAATAGTAGAGAATAATAATGTAAATAAATATATATATAAATTTCATTCACTTCCCCATGTATTTTGGAAAAGAGGCCTTTCTCAGAGAAATTCAGTGTATTTTCCCCAAGTTTCTTGTTTTCTTTATAATTTTGATTTCATTAGTTTTGTTTGTGTAAATGCTTTATAATTTCATTCAAACAAAATTATCTATTTTACTTCCTGTGATCTACTCTATTACTTGGTGTTCCTAAACTCTTCCCTTATCCACAGATTTGAAAGAAACATTTTCCCATGCTTCTTTAATTTAATTATGATATCACCATTTAAGTATAAATCATGTACCCACTTTGACCTTATTTTTGTATACAGTGTGAAATGTTGGTCTATGCCTACTTTTTGCCAATCTGCTTTCCAGTTTTCCCAATAGATAATTTTTGTCAAAAAGTGTGCTCTTACTCCAAAAGTTTGGATCTTTGTGTTATCAAACACTTGATTATTATTATAATGTGCACATGCATGCATGTATATATGTATACACGTGCATCCATACATATGTATATACATATATGTATACATGGAAGGGAATAATTCCAAGTATAAATATTTGGGTCCTAATTTTTTCTGTTTATATGTTTCATTCATGCTAATATGAATATATATGAATAAAAGAGATACAAACAGAAAAAATTAGAACCCACATTTTTATGTTTGTAATTATTTATTCCCCTATTAGGATGAAGAGATTCCACTAAGGAATTACTAACAGAACACTTTTTATAAGAAGATAGACTTTAACACACAAAAAAATTAATTCATTCAAAAGATGTCAGAGTAACTTCGGTTGTAACAACAGGTTCTGGGATGAAATGTATAAATACTCTGAGTAACCAATATTAGAACTGTTCATGTCAAGTAAGTTATTTATAATAAAATCATTTCCAGCTTCCATCCATGCTCAGATGAATAATTCTTAACAAAAATGGATGTCTCTTTAAGCCATTTATAAGATAGATCACAAACCATTCTTCTAATATAGCTAATTGTTCTGATGTTCCTTTCTGTAACACTGAGACAGTTGTAATTATTCAATAAGAGAATCTTCTCTTGGTTTCACAAATATTTGCATCATTTGCCTAATTATCCTCATGTCATTGTGAGAAATTAAAGGACCTTGACTTACATAGAAATATACAATTAGTTAGAGATGCCAAGGCTAAATACTTAGTTGTTTAGAGTATAGAAAAGTCTAAAATCCTATGCCAAATAGCTCAAATTGTATACCTGCATTTTATTATGGTAATTCAGATGCATTCCAGTATTAGTCTAATACGATAAAAATTCAATATTACATTCCTACTGATTATCTGACTTGATTATGGAAACTTGCCATAGAAGAAGCATAAGAACATAAGAAAAAGTGTTCCCTTTTTCTTGATGCCAATTCCAGGCAAAAGCCATCTGGTTGGTTAATTGCATTGAGCCAGTCAGTCAGGTGGGATTTTTACCCTTCCATGTGTCATATTGGGGAAACTGGGTAAGGAGAATCCTGCCTTAGCCCTTGCCAGTAGTCATTCTCCCTGCCCTTCCTATGAGAAACCCACTCATAGTTCACAGATATAAAACCCCATAGGGTTGCTGGAATCATGGATCATTGAATCAATAGCGTTGTTTTATTATTTTACCTGGAGTCAGACTCAGAATAATATACATTACAGTCCCATAAGGTCTTAAATAGCAAGTTCAAATAATGAGAGCTTCAGGTCTCAGGGATCATATATTCTAGATAACAAGTATTGACTACAATTTCACATTGGTAATAAGAGATTCATCCCAAGAAAAATCACATCTTATCTTTTTGTTTTTGTTTGTTTGTGTTTTTGTTTTTTGTTTTTTTTTTTAGTGAGGCAATTGGGGTTAAGTGACTTGCCCAGGGTCACACAGCTGGTAAGTGTCTGAGGCTGGATTTGAACTCAGGTCTTCCTGACTCCAGGGCCAGTGCTCTATCCACTATGCCACCGAGCTGCCCCACATCTTATCTTGATATAACTAGTACTCATTGTAGGCAGATTTTTTTTTCATTCCTGAGTTCAACATTCTACAAATGATTTTGCTTTAAGATGCTTAGTAACAAACAACAAAAGACTTGAGGTGGGGTGTATAAATACAATAATCCTAACTTGTATACAGAGAATAGATTATATGAAATATTATCTATAGCAAAACATATTCAGTTATTAACCATGTTCACATGGGCATAAACAGACTATTGCTCTCAGAATTCCTTTAAACCATGGGAACATCTTTCAGGTGACTCTTAAGTAGGTTTGAAATTAAATAACAAACAAAATCAGATTTCCTGAATATAGCTCATAAATTACTACTTTTTATTATCATAACGGCCTATACTGAAATCTTTTTCCTTAAAACAAAAAATAGGTTCTTAACTTTAACCTCACAACTTAATAAATTTTGTCTTTGTTTCACAAGCTTGTTTACCTTTGTCTAATTATGCTCAGATCATTCTAAAAGAATCAGATACTTCAGGAATTGAATCTTATACATCTGATAAGTTTAATCACTAATTTAACTTTTGCTTAGGCCATGAATGACAATGAATTCAGATCAAAAAAGGCAAGATCGTTCCCATTTATTTCTTATTACAAGAATTTAAATGATTTAGTATTAATCTAATAACTGATGCATTCAGTACTGCAATGGCAAACTTCCACTTTTTTTCTCCCCTAATAATAAAAATTGGCTTATAAGAGTTATAAGCAGAGACATGGTTATAACAGCATCAAAACTGATCCTCAAGGCCTATACCAATATAAGTAGTTTAGCATATGGAACCAAGTATTCTAGTATGGGAAAATGTCCTAAGAAGAGTCCTCCTTAGCCTTCTCAAGGTAACTTCCCTCCTGTGGACACTAGCCTTAGATCTCAGATGTTACGCCCATTCAGCTGATGACTGCTTATGTTTCTCTTAAAGTGACCATTTAAAGCCTGACATAAAAAAACCTAAGAATGAAACTCAAAAAATGTTTGTTGACAAAAGAGCTTTCCCCTCACACAATAAATTCTCATCAATTGTAGTAGGTCTAGACATGATTGTTATCAGTGTCAAATTATTGCAATAAATTATCTTACAAATGACATTTACTAGGCATAAAAATCACAGGAAAGATCTTTTACTTAAACATACATGCAAGTTTTTTCACAAGTTTTTTTTAATATTTTTAAACATTCCTTCTTAAAAGTATTTCTCTTTCTTAAAAAAAGCTTAAAATTTATCCTGATGTTAAAAGGAATAACCACTAAACTTTCATGAAGTAAATTAGGGAAACTTCTAAAATGACAGATATCTCTCTTATTCAACGTTAAAGTAAAAATAAATCTTTAAAACTGGAATTTATCAAGACTAATGGTTTAAAATGTGTTTAAGTAACATACATAAGTTCAAAAGTATTACAACAAAATAAATTCCTTATTACCACAAAATTCCTAGCTACCATCTCCCGTTCACAAAAGGTGTTTGCAATGAAGAGGAAGTTCAATTGTCCTAAGTGTAAAAAGAACATACCCAATTAAATTAGCCTTATCACAATTACAAAATTTACCAGGACTTTAAATAATGATTCAATATTTTTTTATTCCCTTTGTCTTTAAATATTTTACTAGAAATAAAGAAAAATAAATAAATTCCATGATACCTCATAATGAATATGGTAGTAAATATATATATATGTATATGTGTGTGTATATATAGATACACACACACACACACATATAAAGGTATTATGTATTCACCCCTTAAAGCAAAATTAATCTTTAAGAGTGGAAATTGTTAAGAATAATTCATTTTGGGGCAGCTAGGTGGTGCAGTGGATAGAGCACCATCCCTGGATTCAGGAGAACCTGAGTTCAAATCCAGCCTCAGACACTTAATACTTACTAGCTGTGTGACCCTGGGCAAGTCACTTAACGCCAATTGCCCCACCAAAGAAAAAGACTAATTCATTTTAAGATATATATATACTCCATAATTAAATAGACAAATTACCTTAAATAAAACTCACTCTATATTATAAGGAGGCTTGAATATTTCAATTCCATTTTGTGCAAGGATTGCCATTTTGTATCCCATTTACTCAGCAGGAATTCACAACAGAAAAACTTCTGAGTACTTGTAGGTTTGCAAAGGAGATTTTACAAGTTTTTTTTTGTACAATTATCAATTTTCCTTTTAAAATAACTATGTAAATACTTGATTTAAAACAATAATGCCAAATAAATTAATAATCTCATAAGTGATAATCAAATATTTGTAGGTCAACTTCCTTTAAATATAGGCAAAACTTGGAAGTTTTAAAATATAGCCTGTGGTGAGCAGTACTGATAGAATGACCTAATGGCTTCCTAATCCATTCATTCTTAAAAAAACAAACAGGGGCAGCTAGGTGGCAAAGTGGATAGAGCACCGGCCCTGGAGTCAGGAGGACCTGAGCTCAAATCCGGCCTCAGACACTTAACATTTACTAGCTGTGTGACCCTGGGCAAGTCACTTAACCCCAATTGCCTCACTAAAACAAAACAAAACACACACACACACACACACACACACACACACACACAAACCAAGCACACTTTTTAATCTAACATCTAGATTATAAGTGAAATTGTTTTTCTAACAATATAGATGATATAGTTATTTACCAAATTATACATTCTAAGAAAATTCAGTAATATAACAATACCCTAAGCAATATTATGTATTTAAAACTTGAAATACATCTATTGCTAATCAGGAGACCTTAATTTAGCTGAATGTGCTTCCAAATGACCTTACATAGAAAATCATTCTTCTTATACATATTGGAATTGTATACTGATGCCATCTTAAAAAAAGACATATAAAATTATCAAGTATGAAGTAATTACATCTAAAAACAGTTAACATCCACAGAGCATTTGCACTTTTCCAAGCACTTTACAATCATGTGACCCTCACGATAATCCTGGAAGGTGGGTTTCATTATTATCCCCTTATGGAATAGTAAACTGAGGTAAATAGAAATTTCTTGGGCCATACAGCTAATAAATTTATTATATTTTTGTTAAGAAAATTGTCATGGTTTTATTGTATAATGAGGCATTGGAACATATGAACAAATCAAGATCTGGGCTGCACACGCAGCTGCTGCTTTCTCCTTCATTTCTTTGGGTTACTAGAGCAACTTGTCAGTACATTAAAAAAAAAAAAAGACAACCTTTTGCATTACTTAGTCTTTCTAAGGCATGCGTTGGTACAACACAAACTTCTGTCAGATACGGCTAGTCTAACATCCAAACATCATGGACAACACACTCAAACAGCAATGTCACTGCCACCACAGCGGCGTCCACCCACCATGTCCTTGCAGGCTTCTGTAGGATATTTAGTGTTCTGAGGGGCTGGGGGGAGAGGAAGTGTGAATAATATCAGGAAGAGTAGAGAGAAGCAAACAGCTTGGGAAGAGGAAGCTCAGTTGAAGTTGTGCAACACTAGCCTGAACATGTCATTGGTGCATACCCAAGCATCATTGATGTTTTCTAATAGAAATATCTGGTGGAATGCCATCATCCTTTAGCTGCTCCACCACCATAGTGAATATACAGCTGTCAGGGATGGGCTGGTGGTCCTGAGCTGTGATACTGTGCTGGATTTTCTGAAATGGAAGGCTAGACAATTTCTCCACAATGGCTGCTTTGCCTTGGAATTGCTGCCCTTCCCATGTAAAGCAAGAGTCATCAATATATATTGCTTCTAATTGCATTCTGTCATTATCAAATAACCGGTAGTAATGTTGCACAGAGCGGGATCGAATCTGCTCTCAAATCGGCTTGTCTCCCATTCTGGATCCTTACCTAGCAGCAGAAACTGACAGGCTGGCACGATAGCAGCGGTGGTGGCAACAGAGCACAGTCCCAGACTGAATGTCCCCCCCTCAACAACAAATATCTTTTCATGTTAGGTTGTAATTTACCAAAATAATCCTGATAAGGAGAGACCTCTCAGACCCCATTCTTCTTTCCTTCAGGACAGATTCTGGCTTAAATCAAATAAAATAGGATTTATAATCACTAATGGTAATATTTTAATTTCTAAGGCCCAATACTCTTAGAAACTTAAAAGAAAAATATCATCATCCATAAATTCATATATTTCCTTTTAAGAAAAGACATATGGTAACAATTCCCAGCTCCATATAAACTTTTTTCTTAAAGGGCTACATCAATTCCCAATCCCTTGCCTCTTTTACTTTTCTTTGAGACTTATATTACAAACTGGCCAGACAAAGAGCATTCTATCTCTCCATTTGCATCCTCCTAGGAATTTCAAGTTGCATATACTAGGAAATAAAGTTTTACAATTTAAAATCACTCCTGTTATCATCCAGTTAGCTTAAAATGCATTGCGCTAAAATAATCTAAGACTCTAAGGAATTTTCAATTAATGCTGGCAGGTTGTGGCTAGTTTCTCCAAGCAGAAACCAAAAGAGCTTTCACAGAGTTACTTACATAGTTGAATTAAGATGCTAATTAGATAATTAAACAGTACAAGGAAATATTGAGATTTCATATAATGATTGCAAATCCCAATAGTCAATATCTTTACCATATCCAATATTTATTTAGTAGTAGATTTAATAAGGCTATCCTACAGATTTATCCTGAAAGGTGGATGGGCATGATTATTCATCTGATCCATACTTACTCTTAGATTAAAGCTGGTTACAGACTGATTTCTAAAAATCATTTCCTTTGCAATTTCTAATTCTTAATTCATGTCAAGTCATTTAAGTTTGGGGCCAGATGCTGAAATCTTTTTTTTTGGTAGGGAAAAGGGTGTTAAGTGACTTGCCCAAGGTCACACAGCTAGTAAGTGTCAAGTGTTTGAGGCCGGATTTGAACTCAGGTACTCCTGAATCCAGGGCCGGTGCTTTATCCACTGTGCCACCTAGCTCCACCCCCCCCCATCCTGAAATCTTAAAAAAGATACCCCAACTCAGTCACTAATCTTCTATTGATTATTAAAATATTTTTACAGTAGTCTTTTTATTTTATTTTTTTAATCATAAAATTATTTTTATTATTTTCCAGTTACAAAGATAGTTTTTAACATTTGTTTTTTATAAGATTTCTAGTTCCAAATTTTTCTCCCTTCCTCCCTTCCCTCCCCTCTTTCCAAGGCAGAAAGCAATCTGATATAGGCTATATATGTATAATCACATTAAATATATCCGCATTAGTCATGTTGTAAAAGAAGAATCAGAACAAAAGGGAAAAAACCTCAAAAAAGAAAAGAAATAAAAAAAAGTAGAAGCAGCATGGTCCAATCTGCATCCAGATTCCACAGTTCTTCTTTCTGGATGTGGAGAGCATTTTCCATCATGAGTCCTCTGGAATTATCTTAGACCATTGTATTCTACAGCAATCTTTTAGTAGTTAAATCCTCAACTTAGAAGAATTAAAGAATTAACATTTCTAACAATAGTTCGAATACAATAAATTATCAAATTAATGTTAGGCATTATCTTTATACATACTAAATGTCCCACAAATGGGGTAACTTGGCTTAAAACCAACCACACGGCAAACAAGTTTCCTATAGTAAAACGACAACAACAACAACAACAACAATAAACTTCACTTAAAATGAACCCAGAATAAATTCAATTACACTTGGATCTATATTCCAAATGATGCTATATAGAGCCGAAATTTATAATTTCAATTATTTCGCTTTATATTTTATGCAAGGGTTACTTATTCCCGACATTTCACATAATGGGACTCTCTATTTCCAGGTAATCTGCAAAAGATTTAAAAAGTGACATTATAGAACAAGAGGAGCTTGAAATATATGGAGTCTTCCATTGCAATTCCTTCTAATGCTCTGTAATTTTGTATATTGACTTTCAAATCAAGCTAGAACATTTTCGTCCTCAATCTTTCTACTTAAAACATCATCAAACTTCCTCACACTCCTCTTAACATGCTTAAACCACCTGAAATTGGCACAAAGACACTCAGAGCAATTATCTAAGGACAGGAAGGGCTAGGAGCATGTGAGGATGTTCCTCCCTCCCTGTTTTGTTCAGGGTATGTCCCCCAATTTATCCCCAAACCATTTCTACCTCCCATATTTTTGCTCAGGTCTTTATATTTTCTAATCACTCAATCCTGATACTCAGACAACCCAATTTTCCTTTATATTTAAACCATATCCCAGACTGCACATACAATTAAACCAATGTCTTACTAAATACCTACTGTCCCAAGCTATAGAGCTAATTTCAACCCGGGGATTTTCTTTGTAAATCTGTCTATCAAAATATTCAGGTGTTATCTAGGAAATCAACGAGCTCTCAATGTTTCATTCTCCCAAAAGGAGATAGAAACTTGCACTGTCTATTCCTAGTCCCAATACAGAAAGAAGTTTGTTGGACAAATCCTTTAAAAATATCCATTAAGATGTTTTTAGTAATTGCAAAACTTTTAGGAGACATGTAGTGGGTTATGTTCCTCTTAAAACACAAAATTGGAATTCTGGCTACTCAACAACCCAATTATCAGACTGCAAAAGACTTGACTGCCTACTTAGCATAGTTTTCCAAATTAAAAATCATATTCACCCTTCTTTTTGTCTTGCTTCTCTTCACCTTTTTTAATCTAGAGACAGTTAACACTTAATAATTTAGAAATCAAGAGTTATATTTCTCTCACATACTTCAGCAACATTATTTGTAAAAAACCCAGCTTTTACAATGTCAGTATACATTTTAAACAAATCTCTGAATCCTAGAATTACTACATTTAAGGCTATGATATGAAAGCCCTGATCAAAGTGTATTACAAGACAAAAATCCCTTTATTTTTGCAGTTTTAAACACAGTACCTGATGTCAGATATATTTGAGGGGCAAAGACAGTTCTCTAGATTTAATTTAAACATAGTATACCAACTTTAACTTTGGGATTTAATTAAATCTGAATTCATCTATCTATTGAGGAACAAAAAACTCATCAGCCTTGGCTATTTTGGAGCTGCTTGGGCTAGATCTTTATCAGTATAAAGTTGCTGCTAGAGTTTCATTCAAAGAAATAAAAAAAACTTGGCATTTTTACTCAGAGAGAAAGATCCCTTCTTATTACACTTTTCAAACTAACTCCTGGGAGAGTCTCACCCTGCTTTTTCAGATTCCTTACTTAAACTTACCTTAGAAAATCTCATACAGATAAACAGACTAATGGAATAGAGCCTTAGTGACTCAGAAGTTTAAAAGTTGAGATTAAAAATAATTACTTACCTAGAAGGATTTACATGAACTGATGCAGATTGAGAGGAGCAGAACCAGGATAACATTGTACAAAGTAACAGCAACATTGTGTGATAAACAATGGTGATAGACTTGGCTCTTCTCAGCAGTGCAATGATCCAAAACAGTTTCAAAGAACTCAAGGCAGAAAATGTTCTCAATATCCAGAAAAAAAGAACTATGGATTATGAATGCAGATTGCACCATACTGTTTCTACTTTTGGACTGTTTTTTTCCTTCTTTTTTGAGGTTTTCCCCTTGTGCTCTGATTCTTATTTCATAAGATGACTAATGTAGAAATATGTTTAATGTGATTGTACATACATAATCTATATCAGACTGCTTTCTGTCTTGGGAAGGAGGGAGGGAAGAGAGGGCGGGAGAAAAATTTGTAACTAAAAACCCTGTGAAAATGAGTGTTGAAAACTATCCTTATAGGTAACTGGAAAATAATAAAATACTTAAAAAAACAAACTAATTTAATTCCTTGTTTAATATCTCACACACTTCTGCCTGAATAGGACTTCTCTAGGCTCTCTTGGGCAGGCTAACATACCTCTACACATTTATTTCTACTCTACACCTTTACTTAAAGAGTTCTTTTCACACACACACAGTTTAATTTATATAATCCCCAAATCTTGAAAGCAAGGATTATAGCTTTATAAAACCTTTTACAGAGTATTGCCCTAGTCCTGCAGGGAATTTGGGATATGTTACCAGTTTGGGTATCATCAGTAATTAGTTTCATAAACTGAATATCCATAATACCTTGTATTTTCCAGGTGGCCCCTTACTGTCTGCATAGGTTTTCTCTTTCTCATTCCCATATAGCTTTTGTTTTCCCCAGAGGATCTTGTCCAAGTCGATTTATCTACTGGACAATTGTCTACCTGTGAGAGTGAAAATTAGAAAAAAAACCATCTATAGCATAAACACTAAAAGCAGACTTATAGACACAAATATGCTTAAGCAGAGATGATCAAAGTTTAGAATCAGAAGTTTTAGGTTGAGGACAGTCAAAATCTCAACTTAGAGATTCTTAGGAATGGGACTCTCTCTAGGTGAAAAAAAATCTTACTATGAGTGCTCAAAGGAGAGGGAATTTTCCTGGGAGACCCTAAGTTAGATCTGTCTTTTTTCCTCTAAAGTCCCTTTGTAGTTACCATAACTGTGATGATTAAGAAGTTTGAGAGACATAGTTTCTGGGTGATTTAATAATTTTCTTGATAAGACCAGCATTTAACCATTTCTCTTAGGCCCAAAGACAATCATAGCATGAACTCACATTTTATATACCCTTCAAAATAGTAGGTGGCTCATTAAACATCATTCAAATCTAATTGGTTAACATGATTGGATGTGGGCTGCTTTAACATGAAGTGCTGAGTATCTCTTTATCAGGTCACCTATAGTTTTAAACTATCAGTTCAAAGAATGTATACCCTTTTCAGTGGGTGCCTAAGTGACCTCTGGACAGTGAGATTATCTCTACACAGACCACCACAAGCCTTTGGGCTATCTAGACAAAAGAATCTGTCTCTACTCAAGCTTGAGTAGAACACAATGGGCTTCCCCACTTTCAATTAAATTTCTTGGAAGGTTGGATGGCATCTGAGTAAGATGAAGTGAGTAATTCAGTAATGTTCTCCAGGAAAAAGGGACTTTTAAAATGAGGAATTTAGAAAAAGGGGAAGTCTCTGAATCTCCCTCTAAATTATTGGTTATTAATAATAATTTCTCTGACTAATGTGATGTTTAAAATCTAAATGTGTGGTCTCCTTAAATTAGAAGCTTTAGCACCAGTCTTTGGACATTAAGCATTTACTAAAGCATACTCAGTATTATTAAAAGGAGAACACCTGGAGTTCAAAAAGTTAAGAAAAGGCCTATCTAGCCTAGAGTTCCAGCCTGGTCTGGTTTTCTCAAGCTCTCAACCACAAGCCTGCTTCAACCATGAACTGCCTGAGCAAACTGAGTGTGGAAGCTTTATATAGGTCTGGAGGAGAGGTGGTCCTTTCGAACTGCTTCAAGCTGATTGGTTAGTGTCATCCAAAACCATTGGTTCACTGTACTTGAAGGTGGTCTCTTGTTGAGTTCAAAGTCCTTAGCTTTTGAGAACAATACCTTCTTAAGGGCTGGCCAGGTATGGTTACAATCTCATCAACTTTAAGTAGGCCAATCAGCAAAGTCAATCACTCTCACTTAATTCTATCAGTTTAGATTAATCTTCAGGTGGGCCTTTGAGTATCTGCCAAATCCCATTATTTTCTCACACTAAATATATCCTCATATCATCTGCAATGAGTGATAGTTTTGTTTTTTCATTGCCTATTTCTATTCCTTCAATTTATTTTTCATCCTTTTATGCCATAACTAGCATTTCTAGTATAATATTAAATATAGTGGTGATAATGGACATTCTTGCTTTACCCATGATCGTGCTGGAAAGGCTTCAAATTTATTCCCATTACAGATAATGCTTGCTCTTAGTTTTAGATAAATACTTTTATCATTTTAAGAAAGGGCCCACTTATTCCTGTTCTTTCTAGTGTTTTTCATAGGAATGAGTGTTATACTTTGTCAAAGGTTTTTCTGCATCTATTGATTTAATTAAATAATTTCTGTTGGTTTTGTTACTGATATGGTCAGTAATGCTAATAATTTTCCTAATACAGAACCAGTCTTGCATTCCTGGTATAAAACCCATTTGTTCATAGTGTATGATCTTTGTGATATATACTGTAATCTCCTTGATATTATTTTATTTAAATTGTTTATTCATTAAGGAATTTGGTCTAGTTTTCTTCCTCTGTTTTTCCTCCCCCTGATTTAGGCATCCAAGCCATGTTATGTCATAGAATATTAATCCCAATACTCCGTAAACCATTTGAAAAATAGGTAAACAAAACGATTTTTCTTTCTTTATTTTTTTATCTGTGATTTTCTTTGCAACATAGCTAATGCGGAAATGTTTTCCATGACTTCACATGAATAATTGTGCACATGCCTTCTCAAAGAAAGGGTTAGGGTGGGCAAGTGGGAAAGAATTTGGAGCTCAAAATTAAAAAAAATGTTTAATTTTTTACATATAATTGAGTAATGTTTAGTGGAATAAATAAAATATATTAAACATAAGATAAAACAGAATGGAAATGATATTACTGGCACCAGTTCAGAAGGTTGTAATGAGGAATGTGTTTAATGAACCTTAAAGTATGTGTGATTTGCAAATACTATTATTTCTGCACAATTCTTAAGTAATTTGAAAACAGCAATAAGGCTCTCCTGGGAAACTCATCTTCAATTCTTCAGGAAATCAACATGATTACTCTTTTACTTGAGCTTTCTTTATCCTCTGGGGCCAGAGATGCCCAGGAGAACAGGTTCCACTGCCATCAGATTGGTTTATGTGTGCCCACATTTGGAGCATCTGAAGAGATGCCATCTTAGTATGCCAGTCATCCTGGACCTTCTGGAAACAGGAGACCTCAAAGTGATATTACTTCTAAAATGAAGCCGATTTCCCACTATTTCCAAAGAACTATATATGTTTAATGTCTTGGAAGAGAAGAAAAGCCAGGAAGAACAGAGTCAGAGGAACAAAGGGGCTGGTTCTGAGGCTGGGCAGAATCCTTTTACCTCCACCAAAGACACAGTGAAAAAATAGTAGGAGATACTGCTGAAGGGGTGAGCAGGTAGGACTTCTGACATTCTTGAATTCCTGAGTGATCTGCTAGGGGATGAATATATTATTTTTGTGAGTCAGAGTTTTTCAAATCTATAAAGTGTCCTGATAGGGGATCCTGTCTATCCTTTTTATTTTGCAAGAAAGAAACTGAGGCAGCATCTGGATGAGTGCATAGAGTTCTAGACCTGGATCTCAAATTTACACTCTTACTAGCAGTGTGACCTTGGGCAAGTCACAACCTCTATCAGCCTCAGTTTCCTCATTTGTAAAATGGGAAGAAAATAATATCACCTGCCTCTCAAGGGCATTGTGAGGATGAGATAAAGCATTTTGCAAACTATAAGGGGGAAGATAAAAAGGATGTGAAAGAGAATCCATATAGCACCTACTATGTGTCAGGCACTATCCTAAGAACTTTAGAAATATTTTTTATAAAATACCATAATTACTATATAAACATTGTCTTCTAGTATCATTACTAATTCAAAATATAAATAATCCTTAAACAACATCAGGGGGTTAATCTAAAGAACTCTTGAATTCCTTTCAGCTCTAAATCCTATGAATCATTGTGTCCAAATATTTGGCTAGGTCTCAGGGACTTAATAATAAATTTAGAACTCAATTTATCAAGAATTTGCATTTTGTCATTGTTCATCTGAGGTTCAGATATAACAATCAATCATCCAATAAATATTTATTAAGTCCCTACTATGTTCCAGGCACAGATTATTATTGGAAGCTAGTGAATAAAGGAAAGCAAATGAGAGATATGGATGAAGTAGTCTAGGAAAATGTGAAAAGGGAGAAATAATTCCAGTCTGGAATGATAGAGTTGGATTCACAGGGGAGATGTTGCCTGAGGTATGGATGGCAGAGACATAAGGATTCTGAAGGATAACATAAAAAAGGCATTTCATTTTAGGCATCAGAGACTTGTGTATATTCATGGAGGTGGGAGACAGGAGGTTCAGTTTGGGGAATTATCAACAGTGCACTTTAGCTGCGCTACAGAGTGAGTTAAGAGGAATCATGTGAAGTGTGTCTGGAAAGGTAGTTTGGAGCCAGGCTAAGAAGTTATTGTTGAATATACCAGAAAGAGGCAAGAGGGAAGCACTGGCTGTCTTTGAGCAGGCAAGTGACACTGTGGGACCTGGGACTTAAGCAAGTTGTTCTGGTAGCTGGGTAGGGGACATATTAAAGAAGCTAGGTGCTAGAAGCAAAAAGAACCTTTAGCAGGCTATAACAACTATCGAGGCTGAGGTCCATGGGGACCCACACTGCACCAGTGGGTAGAAAGAAGAGGATGTATACAAGAGGAAATCTAGACATAGAACTGACAGGACTCAACAATTAATTGGACATAAGAAATAAAGGAATGGGGAAAGTCAGGCATGTCTTGAGATTTTGAGCCTAGAGACGATGGGGAAGATTGGGACGGGATCAACAGTAACAGGGAAGTTAAAGGGAAGGACAGGTTTGATAGGGAGCACACCTAAGATTGAAACTCCAGATCATCAAGTCTTGACATTAGACCTAGAAGGGATTGTAGAGGCCTTCTAATCCAATGTTTTTATTTTCCAGATGAAGAAACTAAGGTTCAGAAAAGTTAAGTGACTTGCTGAGGGTCACACAGTAAATAAGTATCTGAGTTGAGATTTGAAATCAGGTCTAGGATTCTATCTATACATTCTGCTATGCTGCCTTGAAATACCTTTTTTTTGGGGGGGGGTGGCAATGAGGGTTAAGTGACTTGCCCAGAGTCACACAGCTAGTAAGTGTCAAGTGTCTGAGGCTGGATTTGAACTCAGGTCCTCCGGAATCCATGGCTGGTGCTTTATCCATTGAGCTGCCTCTGCCTTGAAATACTTTTCACTTAACCTACTATAAACAACTAACCTCTCTATAACTATTTTAGGACTATAACTGCTCTAAATACATTTAGGACCCGGAGATGGTATGAGGGGCAAAAATCAATAGGATAGCAGAGTTATGGGATCAGTTGAGTGGCCGTCTGACTATGAGTACAGTCACTAAAGGCTGGTTAACCTGAGGTTGGAGCAGCAGTTCTCTAGAAATGGTGACCGGCAGCCTAATCAGGTCAATCTGGCCATGGTTATAACTGCTGGAACCAAGACAAGACCATGGGTGAGGAAAGAGCAAAGCCCATGAGGCCCAGGAGTTTCCAGACTGACTTAGGGGAGAATTACTCCCCAGTGACCTCAGCAAAGCTCCGGGGTCCCTGCTTCATTAAGGCTCTCTCTCTAGGCCTGATAGTCTGAAAAATTCGGCCTGACAAGGTCATTTCTGAAGTTCTTTCCTGCTCTCAGTACATGATGCTGATGCTCTGACCATAGGATCAGTCTTCTTTCTTGGCACCATAGACCAGGTGCTGTCCCACTTTTTTTTTCCAGAATCAAGACTTTTAGAGATGATTCTGAGAAAAGCACAGACTCTGGTGCTAATGGCACAAACTCCCTTCTCTTAGGAATTTCATTACCCCTTGAGCAAAATAGTAGGAAATAAAGCAAAGAATACTGGTCTGGTTTTCCAGACACCTGAGTTCCCATTCCATGGCTTCAACTGACTCAGGGCTGAGAGAGTGATTTTGGACAAGTCACCTGGCCTCCCAAGGCTCCACATCCCTCATCTCTAGCCCAAAGGAACTGGGAAGGCCTGCTCCCATGTCACCTTTGAGCTGCGCCATTCCACGCTCCATGATTTAGGGCCCCTTTGTTCAACTTTAACTGTCATACAAACTAAGGGCCCTGCCAGCTCTGATCTTTAGGCTTGACTTCCTTAGAGTCTTCCAGCTCTAAAATTCTGTAGTTCTCTGAATATCAATGTCCCTTAAAAACTCTTACTTTCCATCTATTTAGAGGTACAATGACAGAGTGGATAGAGAATGGGCCTTGGAATCTGGACAACTTGGATCCAAGTCTTACCTCTGACACATACTGGCAAAGTGACCCTGGATAAGTCACCTTACACTGTCACTGGTCTCTGCAACTCTCCAAGATTCCCTATTCATTCCAATTTTAATATATGTGTTGCCAAAGTGAGCACTCCAAGATTCTCTATTACAGACAAAGTGTAGTCCTGCATTGTTGGAAGGAGTTTTCTCACCTGGGCTTTCCCTAACCCAATAAAATCACAAAGCCAGTTCCTACCCAGTCAACCAGTCTTGATTAATTCTCTACTGAGCACCATCAGTAGGACTAATTTATTTTAGACATTTTTGGTGACTTTGCCAGATGAGGGGAATCAATACAGTAAGTGAACCAAGTTGTATTTTCTATTCTTAAACTAGAAAGGGAACAATATGGCAAGGGTTCTCCCCTGTCCAATACTGCTTCTGGGGGCCTCCACTCTTATTCAGTCAGGCCCTCCCCTCATCTCCATGCTGCTATTGCTCAGGACCTAAATGATGGGCCTCTGCTCTGGGAATAGCCTTCCAAGCCAAGTTGCCAGATGCAGGGAAATCTCATTGCTTTCCAGACCCACCTCAGAAGGGCCTTATGATTCATCATGATCCATCTCACCCCTCCCTAATTGGTTCCACATGACTATTTACATTCTAAAAGTCAAACCATCCTGCAAAGAAGGAAAGGAAGAGTTTACACCCATTTAATGGTACAGAGATTCTACAGAAAATTCTGATCTATGAGAGCAGTCACATACTAAGGAAATGATCCCTGATTAAAATAAATGCACCACTTCTTATGGAGACTACAGTGAAGGGGGAAGATCTAGTTGTAATGTGTAATTTCCAGTGTATTTGAAAAAAAAACCTAACTTCTGGGTAACCTCAACAGTTCTCCACTATATAGGCCTGTAGTTCTGGTGTAAAGTTCCTATGCTATTCCTCCTCAGAATCCTGAAATCCCTAAGAAATGTTGACTCAGGCCACTGTAATATTGAAAAAGGCAGAAATCCTGAACCTGATTGCCTAATAATAGACTGGAGCTCAGACTCAAGCATAGGAGGTTGTACAAGTTTTCTGAGATAAAAAGACAGAAATATATTTAAGGAAGTAAGGAAGCCTGGTGGTTAGAGTTCTGCAGTTCACATCTGGACTGTGAATATTTATTTAAAGAGGCTTATTAGTTTTTTTTTCTTTTAAATTTGGAAATAGTATGTTAACTAAAAATTAATTTTTAAAATAGCATTTGCATTTGATAGTGGGATTTAGAAATAGGAAAGGCCTTAAAGATCATTTAGTATGATTACTTCTCTTCATAGGAGTGACCCCATTCTAGCTGCAGGAGATGCTGGGAAGTGTAGTTTTCCCAGCCTGAAAGAATGGATGAAGGATTAGACAAGCTGGGATCTGTGTGAGGACTTGGAAATCAGACATGCTGGAGTCTGCTGAGAGGGGACACAGAGGAAAGAATAATGAAGAGTTGAACCGATCCCCAGAGAAGGACATGGCTTCCCTGGAGTGACTATAATAAAAGGCAGCTGGAACCTTTCCTTGTTTCCTGATCTACTTAGGAAATGATGTGCTTAGATAAAACTTCCTGTTTTTATACCTGTCTACCTCACAAAGCTGTTAGGACTTGGTGATTTTAACCACTCTCCATCTTCTCTTCCTTTCTCAAATAAGGTAGTATTTGTAAAGTCCTTGGAACAATCCCTGGAACATAGAAAGCACTAAATAAATGCTTATTCCCTTCCTACTTCCTTCTCCCTTCTCTTAATTACAAAAACAAACAAACAAAAAAACCCAAACCTCAATAGGTAGAGAATGGAGGATGGTAATCTTCATAATTGAAGTTGATATAAAAAAGAAATATCACTAAAAATAAAATTATTTAAACATTAATTAACATCGTAGGAAATGAAATGGTATTTTCATTCACAGCCATGGGTGCCTATTATCTTATCTTTGTCTTCCACTGTGTTTCTTTCATCTGTAGATCACATGCCAGTCATGACACAAGAAAATGGCACCACAGTGACAGAATTCATTCTGCTGGGATTTTTGGTTCAGCCAGAGGTGCAATATGCTCTCTTCCTTGGGTTTCTCATCGTCTATATAATATCTATAGTGGGCAATGCTGGCATGATCCTACTCATCAATATTGATTCCCGCCTTCACACTCCAATGTACTTTTTCCTCCAACATTTGTCCTTTGTTGACCTTTGTTATACCTCTGCTATCACTCCTAAGATGTTACTAAACTTCCTGGTTTCCCACAAATCTATCTCCTTCTCAGGATGTGTTATTCAATTGGAGGTTTATGGAATTTTTGCCAGCACTGAATGTTATCTTCTTGCCGCCATGGCCATAGATCGTTATGTGGCCATTTGTAAACCTCTGCGTTATCCAGTGGTCATGTCCAGAAGAGCCTGCATCCAGCTGGTTGCTGGATCCTACTTCATGGGTTCTGTGACTGCAACCATCCAAATTGCCTTTCTCTTTTCCCTCTCTTTCTGTAATTCTAACATAATCAATCACTTTTTCTGTGATGCTCCTCCACTCCTTGCCCTTTCCTGTTCCAGTATTGATATGAATGTCACAATGTTAATTATCATTTCATGCTTCAACTTGTCAAGCACTGTGATGACTGTATTCTTCTCCTACATATACATCCTGTCTGCCATTTTGAAAATGCACTCTGCCACAGGGAGACACAAGGCCTTCTCCACCTGTGCCTCCCACCTGACGGCTGTCACCATTTTATATGGTACTCTTTTTTACATGTATTTACATCCTTCTTCCAATGAGTCCCAAGAAAATGATAAGCTAGCCTCTGTATTTTATGGCATCATCATCCCCATGCTCAACCCCTTGATCTACAGTTTAAGAAACAAGGAGGTCAAAGAGGCCGTGAAAGTTCTGGGGAAGAGTTGCTCGTGAGTAAGACCTGAAGGGTCTGTATCCACCTGGTCTCTGTATCCTATTTCATGGGATCTATAACTATCATTGTACACGTTTCTTTGCTTTCTTTGCAATGCTTCTGTAATTCCAACAATTAATCACTTTTTTGGTGATGTTTACCCATCCTGGGCCTTTCCTGCTCCAAAATTGACATGGATGTCATGTTGTTAATGGTCAACCTAGGCTTCAACCTGTCAAGCACTTTGCTGGTTGCATTTTTCTCCTATGTGTACATCTTGGCTGCCATCTTGAAAATGCACTCTGCTTTAGGGAGACACAGAACCTTCTTGAATTGTGCATCCCACTTGATGACCATAACCATTACATATGGGACTTTATCTTACATGTATTTGAAATCTTCTTCCGGGGAGTCCAAGGAAAATAACAGGGTAGCCTCCATATTTTATGGCATCATCACACCCATGCTAAACCCCTTGCTCTATATCCTGAGAAACAAAGAGGTCAAAGATGCACTGAAACTCATGGGAAAGAGTTGCTTGTATTTCAGTGGATTGGTCCAGAGAAACATCTAGCTAAAGAATAACCTGCCTCCTTCCTTAATTAGAAACACAAGATCTTGGCTAAAAGGGATGTAACAAACCAGGGGCAAAATTCTTAACATAAGTATTAGAGTAGCAATAATGACGACAATAATGGTGGTGGTGGCTAGAAATAATATTCATCTGTCACTATAATGTTTTCACATGATGGGAGAGGGGGGAGGGTCAGGGCAATACAGGAAATACAGCATTATTTCTCACACCTCATAGTTAAAGGTGTTACCAGAAAAGTCATTGGTCAGCTCATCTTCACTGCACCTCTGCCTAAATTCAAGAACTCTTGGTTTTGTAAAATGGCGGCATCCGAAAGAGAGAGGTGTGAAAAAATAGCTGGGTTGTAAGTTTTACTGAGCTGTAAGTTAAATATGAGTCAGCAGTGGGATGTTGCATCCCTCCCAAAATATCCTACTGTGACCTCAGGCTACAATGAGAGGCACTTTCCAGGAATAAGGAACTGATAGTCTCACTGTGTTCTACCCACATCACATCTCATCAGGAGATTTGTGTTGAGTTGTGAGTGCCACAGTTTAAGGACATGCATAAGCTGGTCGATCTAAGGGAGGGCAACCAGGGTAGTGAAGAACTTTAAATCTCTGAATAAGAGGATCTGATAAAAGAACCGGACATTCTTCTCCAGGAGAAATGGAGACTTGGAGGACATGAGAGCTGCCTTCAAGTGTTTGAAAGACTTCCACGTGCAAGGGGGTAACCAGGAACAATGGGTAAAAGTTACAGAAGGCCAAATTAAGGCTCTATGTCAGAAGAAAAGTTACTCACAATTATCATTTGCCCCCAACAGAACATAACAAAGATCCCTTTAGTTTATGGGTTATGCTAGATGGCACCTGAGGTCCTCTCAAACTCTGAAATTTTGTGATTCTTTGATTCTGTGACCTTGGACCCTGGGCCAGAAGGTTCTCCTGGAGGAAGAGAAAGGTTATCACAACATGGTGAAAAATCAGAAGGCCTAGGCCACCAACCCCTGTGAACAAATAATTCAGGAGACCTTATCATATTTCATGCTTACCTGGGCTGTTACAAAGTGGGTCATCTGGAATTCTCCCATATTAATGAAGCAAACGTGTTACATAAAGTGGCATCGGGAGATGGGCCTCTGTTTTGAGTTCCTTCAAAGATCACTGACAGAACAGAGAGAACAATTTCTACAATAGGCCCACTGGAAAAATAAACAATTTTGAAAGACTTAAGAATGCTGATCAACTTGATGGCTAATCACAATTCCAGAGGACCAATAATGAAGCATTTCCACTTCCTGACAGAATAGTGGCTGATAGATGAGTTGCAGAATGAGACATGGAGAATTTGAATGCAGCCAATGCAAGAATTTGTTTTGTTTGACCAGGAACCTTTGCAAGAAGGAGTTTTTAAAATTTTCTATGTTTTCCTATGAGAGGGGGAAAAGAGAGAGAGGAGAGAGAGAGCTAGAGTAAAATCTTGTTCCCCTGAAAATCAGTTCTAAAAATTCTAATTCTAAAAACCTATTTTCATTCATTAAAAATAAAGTTTAATTTAAATGATGATCACTGATAGAAGCTTGTCAATCACGTCCACCAGTTTTAGGACCTGAGGATGTATTTTGTGGGTTCAAATCCTCTGTCCTTTATTATACTATGAGCTCCTTTGAAGGAGTTGGTTGTTTTAACCTTAATTTTCTCTCTAGAATCTAGCACAGTACCTAGCCCAGTGTTTGTGTGTTTAAGAGTTTTTGTTAAGAGGACTTCATTGCTGTTCAGAAAACCAACATTTTTATATTTCAAGCCATGGTCCAGGCTTATTAGATGTTGGCTTAGTTCTAATTTAATGTAATTTAGCCCATATTGGAATGCTTGATTTCTCTATTATACATGAACACAGCTATAGTATTTGGCTTGACTCTAGGGACTTGATCACTGTCTATGCTGCAATTACAAAAAATTCCATCTATATTCTATTCTCCATACTATCTCATTTTGTTGAGCTTATTAGCCCCTATTAATTCAATGATCATCTCAATTATCACCTTTAATGCAGCGATCCCACTACTGGGTTTATTTCCAAAGATGATTAAAGCAAAAGGAAAAGAACGCATATGTTCTAAAATATTTATAGCACCTCTTTTTGGTAGTAAAGAACTGGACTTTGTAGGGATTCAGGAATAATATTGTGCTATAAGAAATGATGAGCTCAGTTATCTTAGAAAAACATAAAATACCTCAGAAATGTAATTTATAGTCCTTAATACAAAATTCCTAAGTAATTGGAAAACAGCAATACTCCTGGGAAGTCAGAAGGAGAGTAGTTAATGATCACTTTTTCTCATGATCTTTTCTCAAAGCCCAGGAGAATAGGTCCCTATGCTTTGTGGCTGGAATATCTGAGGCACTTGAAGAGACGTCACTTTAGGACTCCAGTCATCCTAGACCTGATGGGAGCAGGAGAGCTTAGAGTGAGATTACTTCCCCGGAAACCAATCCCCAATGAAGTGTGTGTTCTTGGGAAAGTTTCTTAGGGAAGAAACAGAGCCTGTTTGATCAGGCCCCGAGAGACTGAGGGCCTGCTTCTGAGGCTGGACAAGATCCTCTCAGCCCCAGCAAAGCCACAATGCAAAGGGAGTGGGTGGTGGACTGAGTAGGTAGGACTTCTGACATTCCAGAGTTCCTGCCTAGGAGAGATCACCCTCAGGGATTTAGAACCTCAGCAACCTTAGAGATCATCTAGCCCAACCCCTCATTTCTGGGGAGGAAAGATCTAGGGTTCCTATAGCACTTATGGTCTGTAAAGTATTTAACATATATTACCTCATTTGATCCTCATAACAACCCTGGGAGGTAGGTGTCCTCATTCTCCCCATTTTACAGAAACTGAAGCTGAGGGAATTTAAATGACTTGGACAGGTTTACAGTTAGTTTGAGGTAGGATTTGATCTCAGGTCTTCCTGACACCAAATCCAATATTCAACCCACTCTACCACCTTGATTCTGACAGGGGTTTATCAATCCAGTTCATGTTACTAAGTATTTATGGAGTCATATGAGAGGGCTGTCCTTGGTAACCCTCAAGGTTCCTTCCTGCTCTTAATTGACTCTCCTGTGTACTAGTAGATACAAGGACTGGTGCTCAGGGCTTGACATACAAAGACAGAGAGCACACTATCCTGGTGCTTAACATATTTGTCTTCTACTCTAATGGGGAGGGGGCAGGCTATGCATTTACAGAGAATAATATGTAGAAGTAATGAGCGATGGGAAGCAAAGGAAACATAGAGAGGGATGAATGGAGGAAAGGGGAGAGAGTGTAAAAGAGTAAAAGAGGGGAGAGAGACAGAGAGACAGAGAGAGACAGAGAAAGAGAGAGAGACAGAGAGAGAGAGAGAGAGAGAGAGACAGAGAGAGAGAGAGAGAGAGAGAGAGAGAGAGAGAGAGAGAGAGAGGAGTAAAAATTGAAGAAAAAAATGCTTTCAACTGTGTATTTCAGAAAAAAGATTCTTAGAAGGTGTGGGGTGCCTCATATAAACCTCAAAGGAACAATAAAGATTCTGAAAGATAAGGAGGCAGGGCACTGGGGAGATCTTGTTTATATGCATGGAGGCTAGAGAAGGCAGGCTTACTTTGGAAGACAGCCAGCAGTCTAGATTTACTGGAATGTGGTTTATGAAAGATAATAATGAGAAATTAGTCTTTGAAGGAAGCTAGATCCAGGTCCTTAAATACCAGATGAAAGAGTTTGAATGTAATATATATATATATATATATGTATATATATATATATATATGTGTGTGTGTGTGTGTGTGTGTGTGTGTATGCGTGTGTGTGTGTGAGGCAGGTTATTTTTGAAACTTTGTGAAGGATCGTTGAATAAGAAGACAATGGAAAGAAAGAGAAACTTTAGGAAGCAATGTGATAGAATAGACCCAGGGTGATGAGGACCTGAACTCTTCTCAGGGTGGCTTTGTGACTAAAAAGGACAAGATGGAGGCAAGAGTTCTTTTATAGGAAGAATTTAGGATCCAGCGGTTTATAGGATGTGACCAATGAGGGAATGGGAAGAGTAAAATATTACTGAGGTCTTGAGCCTGGGCAATGAAGAACATTGAAATGCCACCAAAAACAAAGAGGTAAGTTGGGAGGAAGGACAGGTTTGGTGGGGGTAGAACTAATATGGATTCAAAATTTATATTTGATAAGTCACTAAATCTTTCACCTGGAGGAATAAAAAGAATTAAGGTGTGGGACAGCAAAGATTAGCTGTAGCAGGTGACAGTGGGACATCAGTTAAGAAACACCAACCCAATGATTTCTATGGGCAAACACTGTCGAAATGTCACTTAGGTACATGTGTATGTACATGACTTAAGTAATGGGGACAGAGAGGTATGTGCAGACACTAGGAAGAAAAGGAGCATGTGGAAGATGAGGGCATAGTGTGGGGATGAGTATAGAGAGGGAGAGAGATGGCTCCACATGCCTGCAATCTCTGTTACTAAGGCAGGCTGAGGATGAGGGATTGCTTGAGTTCAGGAGTTCTGAGCCAAAGAGGGGCTAGAGCCAGTTGAGTGTCCCCAGTAGGGCTGGCACCACTAGAAGGAGCCATGAGGAGCAGTGAGTCACCAGGTGGCAGGAGGATGTGTGGACCAGCCCAAGTCAGAAATGGAATTATCAGTGACATTGGGAGATGAATGGCCACTGTACCTTCAGACTAAGAAAGAAAGGGAAATCCTGTTCTCAAAAGAAAAGAAAAAAAGAAAAGAAATGCACCAGGCACTGGACTGGATGTAAGGACTCCTGGCCTCTAGTTCTAATTCTGTGACTAGCTCATGGTTGGGGGATAGTTTCGTATGACCTTAGACAAATCATGGAAGCTCCCTGTGGCCTCTGTTTTCTGAGATTTGGCGAGATGATCTCCAATACACCTTTCAGTTCTTTAATTCTGAAGTTCCTCACAGGTCTCACATCACTCTGGACTCTAGGGTCCAGGGTCCCTTCACTCAACTCTAACATTTCCTGTTGTGAACACCCTTCTATCCCTGACCTATGCACTAATTTTCCAGCTCCAGCAACCTGTGATTCCCTGGATCTAAATACCTTCCATAAGCATCTTTTCCAATTTAGGCAAAGAAAAAATGTTGCCAGAATACCTCCAGGCTGACCAGCACTACCACTACTACTTCTGAGAACTCTGTGAAATTAAAAAAAATATTAGAGTAGGAGGAGACAGCAAGGTAGTTTAGTCAATAGAGAACTTGTTGTCGATAGAACCTGGAGTCAGGTAGTCTTTAGTTCATATCCTGTCTCATATATGTGTGGTGAGACCTTGGGGAAATCATTTAATTTCTTCCTGCCTAATTTTTTCTTCTGTGAAATGGAGATAAAAGTAACACCAATGTCCCAGGGCAATTATGAGGATTCAATAAAAAAATATGAAGAACCTTTCCAACTTTAGGGTCTTAGATAAATGTTATCAATCAGAGCAGCACTAGGGAAAGTAGATATTTATTCCTCTACCATCATTCCTGAAAACAAACATACCTGGACTCCTTGTGATACTGTCTGTAAGAACCAGGTTAAAAGTCACAAGGAAACCCAGGCTTATAAAACTACCTCACTTGTGGTAACCTTAGAAAACCAAACTCAGAGTGTGGGAGAAGATGTAAGAGCATGCTCAGACAGTTGATTTTTTGGTTGGCTTTGCTGAACTCTTTTCTTCTCTTTCTTTTTTAGTCTTTGTTACAAAGGATGCCTCCTTGGGTTGGGTACTATGGAGGGATAAATTCAGAAATAAAAATGATGTGAAAACGAAATATTTTAATAAAATAAGACCCAACATTAAACTAAATTCTATTTCATTCCTAATTGGAGGTCATTGAAATCTTGTGGTCCTTTTCTCTGTATTCTTCATTTGCAGATACTATGAAAACCATGAATCAAGGAAATGACACCAGAGTGACTGAGTTCATTCTACTGGGATTTGCAGTTCAACAAGAACTGCAGTACATCCTCTTTCTCATATTTCTGGTCATCTACATTATATCTCTAGTGGGAAATGCTGGTATGATTCTGCTCATCAAGTTTGATGCCCACCTTCACACTCCCATGTATTTTTTCCTCCAAAACTTGGCTTTTGTTGACCTCTGCTATACCTCTGCTATCACTCCTAAGATGTTACTAAACTTCCTGGTCTCAGATAAATCTATCTCATTCTCGGGGTGTCTGATACAATTATATGTTTATGGCATATTTGCCACAATTGAATTATACCTTCTGGCTGCCATGGCTGTAGATCGCTATGTGGCCATCTGCAACCCACTCCGATATCCAATAATCATGTCCCAGAGGGTCTGCATCCAGCTGGTCACTGGTTCCTATGTTATGGGTTCTCTGAATGCCACCACACAAATAAGCTTTCTCTTTTCACTGTCCTTCTGCAGTTCCAACAAAATCAATCACTTCTTTTGTGATTTGCCCCCAATCCTTGCCCTTTCTTGTTCCAGTATTGATATCAATGTGATGTTAATCATTATTTTTGTGGGCTTTAACCTGTCAAGCACACTGCTGGTTGTATTCTTCTCCTACGTTTATATCTTGGCTGCCATCTTGAGGATGCCTTCTACTGCAGGGAGGCACAAAGCCTTCTCTACTTGTGCCTCCCACATGACTGCTGTCACCATTTTTTATGGGACACTCTCTTACATGTATTTACAGCCTTCTTCCAGTGAGTCACAAGAGAATGATAAAGTGGCCTCTGTGTTTTATGGTATCATAATACCCATGCTGAATCCCTTGATCTACAGTCTGAGAAACAAGGAGGTAAAAGAAGCCATGAAAATTCTCATAAGAAGTTGGTCATAAATCAAACCTTGGATTTCAGTGGAGTAGTTCAGGGAAGCATCCAAAGAACATCTCATTTCTTTTCTTTAACAATTAATTGGGGGAGCTAAGTGGCACAATGTATAGAACACTGGCCCTGGAGTCAGGAGGACCTGAATTCAAATCCGACCTCAGACACTTAACACTTACTAGCTGTGTGACCCTGGGCAAGTCATTTAACCCCGATTGCCTCACCAAAAAAAAAAAACAAAACCCAAATCAAACCAAAACAATTAACTATTAGATCAGTTCAAAGGGTATTTCATCTTATTGCTTCAATAGATAAACAAGATCTCAACTATGGGGGTATGACAAACTAGAATTGAAATTTAGAAACACATCCACTCTTTGGGTATATTTAGAAATATTCTGAACCAACCATGGTTATCTCCACTGCCCTTTGAGTCACCCAGCCCTCTGATTCATCAGACATTTTGGTGTTTTAAGATTTGTGACCACTCATTATTCTTACAAGAATGTTTGAATTAAGAAGAAAGTCTTTTCAGTAAGGTGCAACTTGTGATCATTAAAAGCACTGGGCAGTTTCCTAAATGCAATACAGACCATATTATTCCTGCCATTCAATTTTGGGCTCATTTCACTGTTCATGTATCATGCTTATACTAGTAATTTGTGTTGATTGGCTAATTAATGGACTTCTAATATAACTATATGTCATTATCTGAACTATAAATATTAATATCATCCACTTAGTTGTTCATGAATGAATTGCCTAGGTGGTCTCTTTTGAGTAACCAATCAATTTCAGCAAGTAGGTTTGATGAAGTCAACACACCATTATATTTAAACAAGAGTATCCAAAAGACCTTGAACCCAGGTAATCCTTTTTTTCATTTAGCCAGCATACAAAATATCCTCAATGACAATGGTGAACATCTTTGGAAAACATTTTTCTCTTTATTTTATTTCTAAATCGATTGTAATAACTAAAGGAAGATTGAACAAAGTTATTTCTCTGGTTGCATTTTTCTAAGAATCTTGCATAATCTTTCCTTTTTTATGGAAGACAAGTTGGTAGCACATACTTCCCCATGAGTATCTTACAGATATGAGTAACTATGTACATGGATAATTCCTTAATGATGCCCTCTTTATTGACTTTTGGGGTAATAATATCTGTCATTTATTACAGTCATTCAATATCTTCCTTTTTTGGAGATATCTCGAAAACTGATCCCTGAATACCTTAAAAATTTGGTTTCTATCATCTTGGAATTCTTCAAGTCCAGCTGTTCTTCTCAACTTCATCCCCTTAGTGTCATTTCCCCTTGTATAAATAACACAACATGTATTAAGGTGTTAGCATTCACAGGTCATAATCAAAGGTGATCGCTTTGGAATGTTGGCGGATCTACTCTTACCACTTACTCAGTGCTTACATGCCCTGCCTCCAACACGGGGAGCCTTCACTATTTCCAGGGTACACAGCATTATTTGGTAACCAAACCTCCAGTTTAAGTGCCCATCAAGTGTGTTGTCTCACATACCAAGCGGGTATGATTCACAAAATCATCAGTAAAAGACATTTAATCAAAAGAGATTACAAAGAAAAATCAAGGATACTGAAGGAGCCCCCCACCCACCCAAGTGTTCCTTAGCAGGAAACACAAATTCACTTACAATAAGATTTTAACAAAGGAGCTTTGTCGAAATTACTATTCCTCTTCTCTTGGCAAGGGAGTTTTATGATCTTCCTCTTCTGTTGGGAGATAAGAATTTCCTCAAGCTACCTTTTTTTTTTTTCTGGGCAATGAGGGTTAAGTGACTTGCCCAGGGTCACACAGCTATTAAGTGTCAAGGGTCTGAGGCTGGATTTGAACTCAGGTCCTCCTGAATCCAGGGCCAGTGGTGCTTTATCCATTATGCCACCTAGCTGCCCCCTTCAAGCTACCTTATTAACATGCACTACACTATTTGTAGACAATTGATCTCTTTTTAAACTGAGGGCTGGGCTTCAAATCCATGTTTGGTTGGAAATTGCTGTCTGTAACATTTAGGTGGATGATTCTCTCAAACTTACTTTTGCTGTGACTCTCACAGCTCTACTTCTGACTCTAGATGGTAACCATGTCTCAGTTTGCTTTTGACTTTTGCCCATGGTCAAAAGAGGCCTCTCTCAGAGGCCTTTTCTCTTAGTGAGCTCCTCCCAGAACCTCCATTTTGAGGATTGGCCCATGCTAGCCACCCATTATTCCTTTCCCAACTCTGCTTCTGACTCTTCAGACTTTTTCTCCGTATATCCCCTTGCCCCTGATTTTATAGCTATCTTAAACTTAAACTTGTTAAAAATTTGTGTTTGTATTTCCGGTGCTTAGCGCAGTGCCTGGTACATAGTAAGTGCTTAATTAGTGTTTGTTAATTGAAGTGTCTCAATTATCTTATGAATAAAATGAGTGCATTGGATCTGATGACCTTTAAAGTCTCTTCCAACTCTAAATCTATGACATTATGAAGTGCTGTGGCCTGAAGAACTGCATCAACCAAACATAAAATTCAGAAAAAAAAGGGCTTTGCTCCAATTAAGATACTACTTAGTAGAGGTGGCTGAGGGGTTCAGGTAAGCTAACGGTAGCCCATGAGTGATCTATGTTCTGACTGATTACTCTATGAGGATGCTAGCTTGGAACAGTTTAGAGCAGTGTAACATAATGTGTAAAAGTCTGTATATACTTCTCTCTTTGGGAAGAAGAGTAATAGAGGCCATGACCCTTACAGGGTTCTATGATTTGTTACCAGAGACCCACCAGAAGGAATAGCGAAGGGCTCAGAATATTGAGTTAGGAATAAACCATTACCTGACTTTGTAACTCAGAGACATCACTGTCCATCCCCTTGAGGATCTCTGTTCCCAAGGCCTTAGGAAACTTGCAAAACAGCTGGATGCAAAAGACACACATAGTCCAGGGGAACAGACCCAAAGGGAAAGCCGCCTAGTTGGGCAGACTCATCAGAGCTGCACAGAGCACACAGAGTGGGCTCACCTGCTGCTACCAAGACAATCCAGATATAAAACCACCATCCCAGGCTGAGTTTGGGAACAGCAGCCCAGAGAACCTGGATGTCCTTGAGTTTAGTCCATTGTCTACAGGGGGTCCCAGTGGGAAAGAGGATGGAATCCCTTGTTTGTAGTTGTGCCTCTACTTCCTGGGAACCCTGATTAGGACAAATAGAGTGCAAAACACCTGGCTCTGTGTGTGTGTGTGTGTGTGTGTGTGTGTGTGTGTGTTGTATTTATAATTTTCTGTAAAACTCCCAGTATCACATCTTAGTATATGACCTTAGCACATGCTTACACTTCTTGGAAAAGGGGGCTACTTTCATTTCCTTGAACTGTTAAATCCTAAAGGAAAAGGTGGACAGTTATGAGAGTTCTAACTGTGCAAAAAGCCAAGCGAGTCTTCATGCATGCTCATCCAAGGGGGCTTCTTCATGATTGTAAAACCAGATTACAATCATAGATACTAAGCAACTGTGTTGTGAGAACAATTCTGAAGACAAGGGACCCTAGAGAGACAACAGAAAAAATATAATTATATCAGATATATTAAAAATAAATTATTTTTTGAAAAACCTTATTAATTGAAGGTTCAAGAAAAGCTTAATGTGGAAATTGGAGTTTTAGTCAAGCTTTGAAGAAATTGTGATCTAAAGTTCCTTTCAGTTCTGACGTTCTATGTTCTAAGTTCCCTCCTAGTCTGACATTTCTATGTTCCGTGTTCTAAACTCCTTTCCATCTCTAACATTCAATGTTTTTAAGGTCTCCTCTAGCCCTAGATGTTTTATATTCTAAGGTCCCTCCCATCTTTGATATTCTATGTTCTAAGGTCTTTTCCATCTCTAATGTTCAATCTAGGATTTTTGAAGATAAACTGTTGATTGGGCCACTTCTCTTCATAGCAACACCAACCCCATTGTGCAGGTTACAGAACCAATAATTGATAATGCCTTTAGGGAAAGAACAGAAGTTGGGGTGGGTAGAAAGTACATTAATATTTATAAGACAGGAATAGAAATCAGCATGATGAATGATGCTATTAGACTGATGGAAGACAGAGTTTCCAAATGGGGGATTACTCAGGGTTTGGAGGCAATCCTGGGATAGGGCAGACTAACCTCTATCACTGGCTATCTCTAGGTCTCACAGGACCTTGTTATGAACAAATCTGCTCCTCATCAGTCCTCCCCTTCTGCCTTTGACCACAGAGTTAAAAAGATTGAAAAATTCTAATAAATTAGTTATCATAACATCAGACATTTGCACTGCTTGTTCTAGTAAAGGAGCTCTGTCTGTTCAAAGGTTGATTGCTTTGGGCTCTCTGCCTCAGCTCTCTGTGTGTTCCCTCAGATCCTTCCTGCCCACCTCACAAAGGACCACAGGCATCTGCCTCCTCTAGCATCCCTTGTGTTTCCTCTTCTATTGTTGTTCTTGTGGTCCAATAAGAAGAGCCTGACTGTCTTCTTGGTGGGGCTTTGCTTTTTGGGATCTCTGAGTTCTCTGAATAAGAATCTCTGAATTTGGAATCTCTGAATAGGAGGTGCCAGGTACTTCCTGTAGTACTTGAAAAGGGTCTTAGATCTGAGGTTAACTGCATGACTCTGCATTAGCTTTTTTCTACCTCAGTTTCCTCAGATGGAAAAAGGGTATATTTATAGTATTTACTGACCTCATACAGCCATTAGAAGTAAAATGCTTCATAAACTTTGAAGTGCTTACAGAAATGGTGGCTGTTCTTGGCTCAACAAGTAAGGAAAGTCTTTGCCAAGGCTCAAATTTCTGATATGAGTGATTCATAGATGGGCCCCTAGGGGTAGATCCCAAAATGGAAGGTTCTCAAGTCAGAGGACCTGGGATAAAATTCTTCACTTTACTCTTGCTAGTCTAAATGCTTAGAATCCCTTGTCTTTGTGCCATGGTGGAAAGAGCAATGACTCCAGAGTCAGAGGACTTGAGGTCAAATCTCCTTTTGGACTCTGTGACTTTGCCCTCAGTTAAAAACGTTAAACATTCCTGAATCTGCACAAGGAGGGGGTTGGAGGAGGTAGCTTCTGGGCTCCTTCCCAGCTCCCTGTCTGCAAGAAATAAACAAGGGAGGGCAGCATGTACATCTTATTCATTGTGGCATCTCCCACCTGTAGAATTTAGAGGTGTGCCTTCTTTTTTAAGGAGCAGCTGCCTCAATCTCCACTTGGAGAAAATGTAAGGAATTTAAAGACTTTTCCCCTTAAAGTCAGAGGGTTAGTGTTCAGGGGTCTTATGGGCAACATGGATCCCACTTTCCTGAGCTTGGTTAACTTTTACCACAAGGGGTATGTATGCATGAATATATGCATATATATACATAAAATATACATTCACATGTAATATATCACACGTTATATATAATAATATACAATATATGTGAAATGTATATAAATACATATATAATATACATGTATACATTTTATTTCTAGAGAGAAAAAGATAAACAGAGACAGAAACCCTCTAGCATATAGAAGCAGAGATCATTACACCACTGCCATTACATTTGGGACTTATGTGCTGGAAGAAAGAGAAGCAGCATTTATATATGCCCTACTACATACCAAGAACTGTGATAAGACACTCTTTAATTGTACATGGGCTGGGGCAGCTAGGTGGTGCAGTGGATAAAGCACTGGCCCTGGATTCAGGAATTCCTGAGTTCAAATCCGGCCTCAGACACTTGACACTTACTAGCTGTGTGACCCTGGGCAAGTCACTTAACCCCCATTGCCCCACAAAAAAAATTAATTATAAAAAAAATTGTACATGGGAAGGCAAGGATGGATAGTATATCTTGTGAAAATCTACTAGGTCAGCTTGTAAGCCTTCAAAGACAGAAAACAAATCATAGAATTTTTCAGGAGCTATGGGTATGAAGGATAACCATTTCCTTGTAACCCACTCAGAAGAGAAGCCAAAGTCCTGTGACTAAGAAGTGTTCATTATTTGAGTCCAGCTGCAAGGTTAGCGACAGTAGACCAGACTCCCTGCTGTCCACCTGCATCCCTCAAGGATAACAGATTTCCTTGAGACAAACATAGAACAGTAATTAGCAGGATAATTGAACTTCTAAACCGTTCATAGACAAAGAGACAAAGAAATATGGTATGAGCAATCATACAAACTGGAGCAGTAATACAAAATAGTATCAATTATGGAATAGAATTGATTATAAAATAACACAGAATCAGTTTAGTTTCTTCAAATAGAAGGTGCAAAGAAGCAAGTTTAGGTTCAATATAGAGAAATACCATCTAAAAATTAGAACAGAATGGGCTGTCATGATAGTGAATTGGTTCCCCTTCCTGAAAATCTTTACATAGAGGTTGGATGAATGCCTGTCAATGATGTCATAGAGGGGATTCTTGCTCACATCTAAGTTCAGCTCTTCTGACTCAAAGATTCTGAGACTCTGTGATCCTCTCATCAGATGTGGTCACTGATCTTTCTGGCTTGAAATCCTAGGCTTCCTTCAAATTAATTCATTTCATAAGCATATAATAATTCATTCAATTTAAACATTACTTAGGTACCTATTGTCTGGGAGGCTGGGGAAAGACAAAACTTCAATAAAGTATAAGGGCCCATACTGTTAGAATTATGCTCAAAGTACTTGGATTTAATGAAATGAAAGGTAGCAGTCTGAAGAACTCTTTTGCCAAATGTCTGAATAAATACCCTAATGTTTAAATGAGTTTTCCTAGTTAAAATGGAGCCCTCTGTAATCAGTGATTAAAAAGGACACATGATTCTATTCACATCACAAAGAGGCTAAGAAAGGAATCTATTCTCCACATTAATAAATCAGAAATAGGGATGAGAAGGCAGGAGGAAAGGAGGAACCAGCATGCCCCTATACAACTAGGAAGTGAAACATCATTATGAAAATAATGAGACCTGAGATCTATGGCAGCTGATATCTATATTACATGTATATTACACACACATCACACACATGTATATATGTAAATATGCATGTTATATACACATATACATATGCATATATACATATACTCATATACATATATATCTATATCTATCTATCTATCTATCTATTGGGGGGAGGTGCAGAGCAATGAGGATTAAGTGACTTGCCCAGGGTCACACAGCTAGTAAATGTCAAGTGTCTGAAGCCGGATTTGAACTCAGGTCTTCCTGAATCCAGAGCCAGTGCTTTATCCACTGTGCCATCTAGCTGACACCACAGCTGATATATTTTAAATTTGACTTTCCCCTCAAAGGAAAGAAAGGCAGCATGATGAGAAAAATAGTCAGCCTCAGCATCAGTAAGACCCGGGTTCAAGTCCCATCTCTGATGTAATAATGAGAGGCAGGACACTGAATTTTTCAGTGTCCCCAAGCAAGTCTCTATGGCTTAATTAATGAAGGAAGGAGAGAGAAAAAGAGAGTGCATGGAGGGAGGAAGGGAAAGAGGAAAAGAAAGAGACAGAAAGAACAAAAAAAAGAAAGAAAGAAGAGCCCACCCTCATAAAACATTCAGTGTTTTAGCCACTGTAAAAATGTCTTCATTTCCTGCAAAGCAGGGGTTCCCACCAGAAAGGAAGGGTGCCCACAGTGACTAAACTGGCTAAGGTCACAGATAGCAGGAAAAGAAAAGGTGCTGTTGTCACCGTCTGTGACTTGTTTAATATTTCATCAAAACTCTGTATGGTTTCTTTCTGTGTCTGAAATCCTCTGCTCCAGCTTATTCTAGGCCCTTGGGCATTTAGGTCATTTCACAGCTGCTCCTGTTCTGTGAAATATTAACTCCCTGGCTTCCCTTGGTCAAGAACTCCCATCATGAGGCTCTGGCCCTAGTGTGGGATAAAGATCAGCTGAGGCAAATGTGACATTTCTTTGGCACTCAAGACTTGGAGCAGCAGCAGCAGCAGCAGCAGGTCCTGCAGGCTTGAGGGCAGCCTTGGAATCAGGGAGACTCACAGACTCTCACCCTTGGAATGCCTTGAGCAGCCATCTAACCCAGCCCTAATCAGAACCAGAATCCCTTCCACCCAGCCAGTGGTCATCCAAAGAGCCTCTTCTTGAAGACCTCAACTGAGGAGAACCTTCTGCCCCCCAAAGCCAGCCAGGCTACTTTGAATGCCTCTCATTTCAGGGAAAACCTGGAGTTGGGTCTTGCCTCTGATGCACACTCTATCTCTGTGACCTTGGGGAAGTCATTTCATGTCTCAGTCCTCCTAGACAACTCTAAGTCTGTGAGTTCTGGTTAAGTTGCTGGTCTGCATCAGTGGAGGGAATGTCCATGTGGGACTACCCTTAAAAGCATAAAATTGCACCAAAAGAAAAAAAGTTGTTGTTGTTGTTGTTTGAAGGAGCAGGACTTAGAGACTTCAACTTCAGAATCTTGAGGCTCAGGTCCTGGAAAATGTCAGTGGTTTTCATCTTTATGGTGCTTAAACAGTTGACAAAGTATTTTCCCACAAAAACCTTTTGACATAAGGTATGACAGAAGGTACATAAGATTCTCCCTATTTCACAGATAAGAAAACTGATGTTCGGTGTTAGCTTAGCAAACCCCTTCATAGAGATAAACCTAGACCTTTACCAGGCAGGATTAGTACAGAATCTGAATCATGGGATCATGGATCCAGAGCTGGGAAGCACCTAAGAGATGACTGAGTCTAAACAATTTTGATGAAATGGCAAAGGAGTGAACTTCACCTCTCTGTGACTCATTACCTGGAGCAGTTTATTACTTAAATATTATGTTAAACCTCAATAATTTCTTGAGGATGCTTCAAGCCTTCTTCACCCCCCAAGACTGTCTGATATATTTGTCTTCTAACTATCAAAATAAGCAAAGCTGACCTTCATAGACTTTCTCACAGAAGATATTCTGCGTCCCAACTTTGACTTTTCATTGGCTGTGCCCCATGCCTGGAGTGTTCTCCCTCCTTATCCCTCCATTCTGGCTTCCTTCAAGATTCACCTTCAATCTTACCTTCTGCAGGAGGTTGTTCCCAGTTGTTTCCTTTTCTATTAGTACTGTCCCTCTGTGATCATCTCCCATTTAGCCTACATCTCATGTATGTACATGGCTTTTTGTGTGATGTCTCCCCATTCAAATGAAAGCAATCCAGAGACCATGTTTTTGTTTTTCTTGGTATTCCTAATGCTCAGAACAATACCTGGCATGTAGTAGGTGCTTAATAAATGCTCATTGAATGCTCTTATAATATGTAGCTTGCTTCAGTATTTTAAAAGTTCCATGATTTGACCAATGTGCATTCCTCTTCCAATTCTGAAGATTGCTTATACAAAAGCTGTCTGAAACTTTTGGGGCTTTATGGCAAGAGGAGGCTATCCCTCAGGAGTTCAAGGATGCCTCCATCTTTCATCTTTATAAGGGTAAAGGAAGTAGATTGTGCTATGACAATCACAGGGGCTTCTCTCTCTTAGTCATTGCTGGTAAGATTCTTGCCACAGTCCTCCTTAACAGGCTGATAATTCATCTAGAAGATGGGCATATACCTGTGAGCCAGTGTGACTTCAGAAAGGACCCAAGCTGTGGTAGAACATTCTGAACTCTTATCAGCCGATCAGACACACGGTAACTTGACTCTACATAGTGATGTCATTTTGGTTTTCTTTCAGGACAAAGGAGAACAGCCAACCAATGAAGATTGAAACCTGAGCTTTCTTACTCTGTCTTTCAAGAAAGTATTCAGAAAAGAGAGGAGTGATCTCTCTGAGTTAGCTACGAATGTTTGGTTTCTTCCATTTCTTATTTCTGAATCATATCTTCAAATGAGGTAGATGTGCTGTAGTGGATAGACAGAAAGCACCAGAGCTTGGAAGAACTGGATTCAAGATTCATCTTGCATAGGACCTAGCTCTGCAGTCCTGGGCAAATAACATAGCCTCTCAGTGTTGTAGGCAATTCTCTAGGACTTTAAATCACAGCTTACACAGGTAGCTGTTTTCCTCACCCCCACTTGTTATGTATATAAATGGGATTACTGGTCAAATCTCTATCCTCTCTTTTCAAATGCATTATTTAACAATGTTGTGTTTACATTTGTATTGAATCAACTGAGTATGCAGGTTTTAATTGATGTAGTAAGAAGGGATTTAACAAAGTCATCAAAGATTTGGTCTCTATTTTCTGTAGAAGGTGGTGGTATGAAGGCAACGATTTTCATTGTCACATTCACCTTGCCTATGCTCATCTTGAGGACCACAAAGCAGGATAACTAATGTTCCCATGAAATGGTAGTTGTCCTGGGCAAGGAGTGCCCAATGAAATCAATCACACTAAATCTCCCCCCCCCCCCGCAGGGCAATGAGTGTTAAGTGACTTGCCCAGGGTCACACAGCTAGGAAGTGTCAAGTGACTGAAATCGGATTTGAACTCAGGTCCTCCAGCATCCAGGACCAGTGTTTTATCCACTGCACCACCTAGCTGCCCCCCACATTAACTCTTTATTCACCTTGCCAAGACTATAGAAGATATCCTTTTGTTTAAATTCAGTATTTTATGAGTATTAGCTTCATTCATTCATTCATATAGTTACTTAGTTTTTGAGATATGCTTCTTTCATTTGAAAAATCCAATTACATGAACATGTAAATTCAAAATTTAAACTTAAGTATTATTTCTTCATAACAACGCTGTGAGATAGATATCCATATAGTAAGAGGTGACTTAAGTAATTTTTGTTTTCTTGTTGCAGTAATGAAGATTATCATCCTAAAGCAGGATATTGTGGTGGCTGTGATATCTGGCCAATGAGCAGAGTTTGGGCAATTGTCTGAACTCTAGTTTCCTCTCCAAAGAACTGATCGATGTATTATGTACTTGTGGGGGAACTCTGTGTCATCACTTTGATTTGGGTGATTTTTACCCTGAATCATGGGAGTAAGGACTGATTTCAAACACTGAGTGAAAAGTGAAGCACTGAAATTGGAGGTTTAACTATGTTTATTTCAAAATCTCTTTACATCCATTATCAGAATTGAAATGCAATGACCATAAGAAGGTCCAGTTTATATATTTTTTGTTTTACCTTACTCAGATAATACCAACTAGCTATTATCCTCAAGCACAGAAAAAGCTGAACTAAAGCCATAATTATTGACATTTTAGATTCAGTAACAAGTAGATGTCAGTATCTGAATGAATCACAAGTGAGAAATTGGATTTTCTGATTGTTTCCCTCCTGTTAGCTAGGACAGTATTACACACATTAGGGGCTGAATAATACGTTCGCCAATAAGACTAATAGTGTTCAGCATCTGTCATCACTGATGCATTAGGAACTAGCTGTCAGGTTAAGTAAATTGAAGAATTTTAAGAGCATATGTCAATCCCTAGGAAAATAAATATTTTTTTCACTCACTCAGTCATCTTCACAATGTGTAATAAGTCACAGGCTAGAAATGAATGAAGCAGCAAGTTCTCTTCCTAATTAAACTTTTTAATTAGCATTGTTTATATTTATATATATTAATGTTTATATTTTAGTGTTGTTTATATTTATACAAGTTTTATAGTCGGCTAGTCAAGGGATTTGGCCTTATTTCTATTTGATTCACCCAACTACCATGATTTAGCCATTTCATTCAGCTTCCTAGATTCAACTCTCCCCTTGTCAAATTATTGTTATGTCATTATCCTTTGAAAAGATCAAGGTATTGATTTAAGTATTATAATTATTAACATTAAGTATTTTCATTGAGAAGAAATGTATGTTTTGTTTAATCAGCCAACATTACTTGAGTGTTTCTTATTTGTAGGGCATTTGTTCTAGGGTATAAAATTTGGAACTGATTAAAGATTGTTTTGTGTAAGCCAGTGTATGGACTAAATGAATACTGTGTAACGTTAAGGTTATCTTAGCTTTATCTGATAAAAGCTGTTATGTCGCAACGGAAAAGCAAAATTGTGTTTCAAATGTCCCAAACTTAGTCAAAACTGAAAGATAATGACTTTTAAATTTTTATGTAACATTTCAATATAAAAAAGAAAATTATCAATCATAATATCTCTACATCCTCATATAGGAGGGTAGTAGATAAAATGCACATATGTGTGTGTGTGTGTGTGTGTGTGTGTGTGTGTGTGTGTGTGTATATATATATATATATATATATTTTTTTTTGCAGAGCAATGAGGATTAAGTGATTTGCCCAGGGTCACACAGCTAATAAGTGTCAAGTGTATGAGGCTGGATTTGAACTCAGGTCCTCCTGAATCCAAGGCCAGTGCTCTATCTACTGCTCCACATAGCTGCCCCCAATAAAATGCATATTTAATAATTACTTTATATATAGCCAATTGGTTTACTTTTGTTGTTGCTGTGCATTCATGTCTGACTCTCTTTGACTCCATTTTGGATCTTCTGTGCAAAGATACTGGAGTGGTTTGTCATTTCCTTCTCTAGCTCATTTTATATATGAAAAAACCAAGGCAAATAGAGTTGAGTCACTTGCCCAGAGTCACATAGTGAGGTCAGATTTGAACTCAGGAAGATGGCTTCTTGACTTTAGGCATTGTACTATATCCACTGTTATACCTAGGTGCCCAAGTTTAGTTCTGAGGCAAAAACAAGATTTAATTATTTTTTGTTCTCTTAATCTCCCCCTCTGAACATAGTGACTTTTTAGAAGATTTTATTTTATAGTTAATTATTAATTATTAAACAAAATTACATGGCTGTAGATGATTATAAATCTAGCTTCATTATTACAACCTCCAACACACTGATACAGTTCCGGTGAGCAAAATTTCCTGAGATGTTTTTGAACCAGCAAAATGCTATTCAAGTGTTTTGTTATAGTTCTTTTGAATAGTTTTCCACACAAACTCAAACAACATTCATTTACTTCATCTGTTTAGCATTTGTGTTAGCATTTCTGAATACATGATAGAGATGTATAGAAGCAATAAAAAGATGACAAAAATCATCCAGAAATCCTAGAATTTTGAAAAATTCTTTAGGAACAAAATCCAAAGGTGATATTACAAAGAAAAAAAAAACTCTCAGTAAACAAAGTAATATCCTGAGGGAGAACAACCAGAAAAAACCCTCCACTGAAAACATTTCCCTGAAGTTGTGTCTCAGTAAAGTGGGCAGATTTATCATTCTTTCTATAATAGATCTGAGCTATCCTGAGAATCTTTGATCATAGTCATTAATGTCTTGATGAAATGCTAAGATATCCTGACTCTGATTATATCCATCAGATACTGGTAAGGGTAAGGAAGGTAACTGTCTACAGTTGGATAAGTAATGGCCCCAAGTGTGAACCTTATAGCCAATAAGCAATAATGCAGGTATCTCACATACACCTACATAGAACAATGGGCCAAATAGGCTAGCAAAGAGGTAAGGAAAATGAAGGAAAAATATTTTATTTCTGTGTAGTATTGTTGTCCTCTTGTGACCACTAGGGTGATATAGTAACCACTAACTAGGAAAGCACATAGAAATGAAGAGCAATGGGTAGAAATTACAAGGAAGCAAATTTTGGACTACTATGAGACAAAAAATTCTAACACTTAGAAAGGCTTCAAAGTGAAATTAGTTACCTCAAGAGAAAGTGGATTCCCTTTCACTAAAACTCTTCAAGCAAAGGTTAGATAACCATATATCAGAAATATCATTGAGATTATTGTACAGGAAAGATTTGCCCTACCAAATGTCTGAAATTCTATTATTATCTTAGAGAATAGGATCACTGGATCATAAATAGCTGAAAGAAATCATAAAGTTCTTATCTAGTCCCTTTCTTTTGAAGATGAAGATACTGAGGGCTAGAGAGGTTAAGTGATTTGCCTAATATCACATAGGTCATAAGGAAAAGATGCAGCATTTGAATCTCAATTTTCTGGCTTCAAATCCTTCATTTCTCATCATACTACTGTGATTATCTCATTACAATGAAGAGTAATATTTTTTATCATTAGAAAGAAAAAATAAATCTATTTATATTTATATTTATTTTGTTTAGTATTTACCAATTACATTAAATTTATTTTATATTCATTTAAAAAATTCAGTTTCAAATTCTCTCCTTTCCTGTCTCTCCTCAACTTCTTGAGGTCAGCAATATATCAATAATACATGTAAAGGCAGAGAGAGCTATCTCCATGTTAGCTATGTCACATAAGAAAACATACACACAGAGAAATAAACAAGAAAAATAAGGTGAAAAAGTATGCTTCAATATAGCAAGATAATTTTAAGAATGATTTTGAAAGATTAGCAATTTAATATTTATTATTGACCTCACATTGTTGTAGCTCTGTAAATTTTCTAGTGATTTCACATTCAGTATATTATAGTTAATCTGATTACTGAAGATTTAAAAATAATTGTCTGTACATTACATATATACATGTAACATATTTACATTTGTGTAATACATTGCCAAGCACTAAATAAATCAACAGGCTATCAAATGTAGTTCGTATACCAGTTCCTCATTAGGACAGAAAACTCAATTTTTGGACTGCAAAATGTTTTTGTTTGTCACTTAAACTTGGGCCAAGTTGAGGTTACAGAAATAAAGTTTGCAGAGATGCTAAAAAAATTTAGCTGATTCTGGGAGTTTGGAGATTAATCATTGAGGAGTGTGAAGATTAATAATTTTGAGATTGCAGGGGAGAACTCCTGGGATTTGGGGGTAATTCCAGGAACTCAATACCTTGTGAAATATATTACTAATTTTTGTGGTATCACCGTAGAAGTTGTTTTAAGGAAAAATAAGGATTACATTTTATAAAAGTTAAAAGTAGATGGCACTCCCCCGAAGACTGATAGGATCATTGTTCTATGGCAATGAACAAGGTAGCTAGTTTGGAAGTAATCCAAGAGTGAAGAAAAAAAAATAAGTAAATGGTTTGTACTTTATAGCAACCTCTCATTAACCCTTCTTTGACATTTCTGACCATGAAAAGAGAAAACATTGTTTAAACCAGAGATCCCCTGTGACTGCCCCAGTTCAGAGACCTTCTTCCTTTCCCTGTTAACTCTTTCTTTTTTTTTTTTTTTTTTTTTTTTTTTAGTGAGGCAATTGGGGTTAAGTGACTTGCCCAAGGTCACACAGCTAGTAAGTGTTAAGTGTCTGAGGCCAGATTTGAACTCAGGTACTCCTGAATCCAGGGCCGGTGCTCTATCCACTGAGCCACCTAGCTGCCCTGTGTTAACTCTTTCTTGACTTAGATCAGTGTCCCAAATACAGAAATTGAAAAAATGCTTCTTCCCTCTACATAAATCTCTTGTCTACTATTTCTCCATCTATTTTTTGTGCTATTTTTAGAGTACTTTAATGTGTCAATTTTCTCAGAATTTCTGATTTCCCAGACTTTCTTGTCCCTAAGGTTATGTTATGGTTCTTAGTGTTTCCCTTTTATCTCTTCCCTTTTAGTAAAATGAAACAAAACAAACAAATAAAATCCTACATCCAAATTATTGTTTTTACAGTTGTAAAATTTTTTAACCTCATCTTGGACAGTTGGTTCACAGAGACTTCTGTCAGTGGAGATGCACATATTGAGTTGCTACATTTCCTTCTTTCCCATGCTTGTTGGTGGTCTGTCTCTACTGCCTTACAATTTCAATCTTGACTAACTAGAAGTTCCAGACCTTGAGAAAAATTCACTTGCATTGTGGAAGGAAATGGGCAGGTAGACATGACATGGGGATCAAAAGTGGGCAAACTCTTATTAATGGATAAGCTTTATTAGAAACAAAGGTTGTGATCTGAGAGGAGCTCCTGTTGGAGGTTCAACATGTCCAGTTGGGACTATGTATTGTCATCTTTCCCACTGCAGAGAGTGAGGACAGGGGCCGACTGGCCAAGCCTCAGGAGGGATTGTTGGAAAACGTTTGGCAGCAGAACTTCTACAAAGCTGAGGTCTCCAAGCTGCAGGATCTGGATAGTACAGATTCTGGTGCTCGATGCCTGTGTCTCCAGTTTCTCTGCAAGGCATCTGCAGGCACAGCCCTTCACTGTACAGGCTGAGTGTAAGCCACATGGCATAGGTCATTCTTCACCTCAATGAGTCAGAGACAGACTGGGCCGAGGATTGCTTAGCAGATAGGTCCCTACAGGTGATTGTGGAGCTGATTGGCTACCTGGAGAAGGGGCCCCTCCCCTGCTATTTTAATCAGCACATCAATCTTTTTTTAGCAGACTGAAGGAAGAGGAGATAGATAACATGGGCTTTGCTCTGTATAATACCGTGACAGCACCGGAGCTCTTGTTATCATAGACAGAAAGGGTTAATGAAAGGTGATATTGGAAGATTTTTTTTTTTAAATGCTTAGCTCCTTCAGCTCTGGAAGTCTGAGGGGACAGGTAAAGAGTTCTCTTATTTTCCAGCCAGCACAAGGTGGATAATTTGGAGAAATAAAATGAGGGTACATTTCTTTAAAAAGAAAAAGAAACAAAGGTCATAGCATGTGAAGAGATTGAGTAACTTTATGGTCAGAATCTTCAAAAGATGTAAGGGTTGGGATAGAAAAGAAAACTGAAAATTCAGTACTAGACTTATCAATGAGGGAAAGTGACATGGAGGTTCATAGATAACAGGAACAAGGATCTGATTGGAATGAGGTCAATTTTAGAGCAGAGATAGTGACTGAATGATGGTAGTAAAGGAAAGAACTGAGCCTGGCAATAGGGAGAAAAGAGAATGTCAACCTCTCCTGGTCCTATGTGTCTGGAAAGGAGCTGTCCAGAGTCTCTTCCATCTCTAAACCATTTTCCTGTGATCATAGATTTCTTCTCATATTCTTTTCACCACAACCCTCATCACCCTCTCTAAAGCATCTATTTATCATTTCATTCTTTATTGCTCAGTGACTCTACTTTGTCTTTCCTAGAAGTAATGCCAGAATTATTTTATACAGTATATTTCTTATTGATGGACATTAAATGGATATTATAACACTTGTTCAATAAAGTCCACTTACCTTAGTTGGCTTAGATGCATGGAAACATTTTCAATGTAGTCTGCTTTCTGCTCCCTGCTTTGATTTTATTGATTAAAATACATTAAATCAAATAAACAAAGACACTTTTTATTTCACATTCAAGGCCCTTTGCCATCTGGTAGCATCATCTTATATTACTTGCCTCCAAACCTTCTATGTTTCAGGACTATTCTTTGCCTCACTCCACCCTGACATGGTCTATGTACCCCTTTTGCTCACAAAGTTCCCAATGCCTAGAATGTCTTTACTGCCTTTTATTTATTGGGGGAATTTCTATATATCCTTGAAACCTCAACTCAAGTTGGAATCATGAGACCTAAATTTAAATTCCCACTCTCCAACTTAGTACCTACAAGACCTTAAGCAAATCATTGACTCTCCCTGGGCTTCAGCTTCTCGATTTGTAAATGTGTGTTAGACTAGATGGCCTCTGGAGTCTCTTCTAGCTCCTTATCTGTGATGCCGTGATTGCCAAGAAGCCTCTCTTTGTCTGTGATGACCTACCCCTTCCCTTGCACGCAGTAGTTTTCTGATATTCCTGTCATGCTAATGTTATGTTATTAAATTTTCCATTGTAGACAATTCATAGCATGGTGCAAAACTTCTTTTTAGCAATGGCCCTATGGATAGCATCTTTGACCTCCTTGTTCCTTAGGCTATAGATGAGGGGGTTCAACATGGGGGTTACTGAAGTATAAAACATAGAGACAAGTTTATTGGTATTCATGGAGAAACTTGAGCTAGGCCGCACATAGACAAAGAAGAGGGTCCCATATAAGATGGTGACTGCAGTGAGATGGGAAGAGCAGGTGGAGAAGGCTTTCTGTCTCCCTTCTGCAGAGCTGATCCTCAGGATAGCTGTGAGGATATAGATGTAGGAGACAAGGATGATCAGGCCACTAAAGACACCAACAATTCCAGCAATAACAAAAACTAATAACTTATTGATGTTGGTATCAGCACATATGAGGGAGAGGAGGGGAAAAATGTCACAGAAGAAGTGATTGATGACATTTGGACCACAGAAAGGGAGACGGAAAGCAGCAGGTGTATGAATCATTGCATCTATGAACCCAACTGCATAAGGGATAGCCACCAGCTGGTTACAATGTTTCTGAGACATTGCGATGGAGTAAAGTAGTGGGTTACAGATTGCAACATAGCGGTCATAGGCCATGGATGCCAAGAGGAAGCATTCGATGGGCACAAAAAAACCAAAGAACCATTGTTGTAAGGCACAGCCTAGGAAAGAGATGGTTTTTCTCTCCTCAAAGAAGTCTCTAAGCATTTTGGGAGCCACTATGGATGAGAAGCTCATGTCCACAAAAGACAGGTGACTGAGGAAAAAATACATGGGGGTGTGAAGGCGGGCATCAATCCGTATGAGGATGATCATCCCCAAATTACCTGTCAGATTAATGAGATAAAAAAGCAGAATAAGAAGGAAGAGAACGACCTGTAGTTTTGGATGACACTTCAAGCCGACCAAAATGAACTCAGTGACTCTGGTGTAGTTTCCACTGGCCATTTATTCCTGGTGCTTTCTGCTGAAAGACAAAAATACACTGCCATAGCATCGAAGGACTTTGAGTTAGAAAGGCTCTTCTGTTCAAGTTGTAGGGCTGGAAAACATGGTAGAAGCCATCTAGTTCAACCCTTTCACTTTGCAGATCAGGAAATTGAGGCCCAAGACCATTGATATATGACATCATTACTATGAAAGAGTCAAGATTTAAATCTAAGAGCTTGAATTTCAGATCCATTCTGCTGCCCTATGATCTGAATCTCCATCTTCATTTATATGAGCTATATCTCTGAAGACATATCCACCATCACTTGGGAGGAGGGAAGGAGTTGCTTTGTATTGTTGTTAGTGGTGGTGGTGGTTTTTTGAGCCATTTAATTTTTGGATAATAATTATGTGTCAATGGTTTGGAAAGTCACCTGATTTAAACAAAATTGAAAGCCTATGGACTATAATCATGTCTATACTTAGACATATGTACTGTTTTTCACAGATGAACTTAATATCTAACATATTTAAATTGTGGTTTCATGATGAAGAATTAAAGAGTATGTGTTAAAATATTGTGAACTCGGTATCAGATCAGCTCAAAACGAGTGACTTAAATAAGAGGGGGGCATGTTCCATATTGAAATTTTTTGAGGTATAAAAAGTTTTGCAGTTTATTGCATGTCAATAAATTTAATTATAGTAATTGGTCCTGAGGAATTCATACAAAACTATAGAATCATATGATGCATAATTAAGAAAGATCTTCAAGAGCATCTTGTTCAAACTTCTCTTCTTATCTTTTGGGAAATTTTGGTCCAAAGACAGTATTTTGCCTGAAATCACTCAGTTCCTAAGTGAGAAACTGACAATGAATTTCAATTTCTAGTCTCCAAATGCAGGATTGTTTCTTGTCTTCCATGATGCCTTCCAGCCCCAAAACTAGCTCAGAATTTAGGCCTAAGTGAGGCTATTTGTCTAATTCTACTTTGAGGGGATGGAGAAATCATCAAGGGTGGAGTGGGAATATCAACATTACTGGGTGGGACAGAGGGGTATAGGACCACATGCAACCCCACTGGGAAGTCAAGTTTTAAATAATCTTACCTAGGGAACATCATTGCCTTCTCAATGATTTCTTTATCTTAGAAAGGTTCAGCGATGTAAGGAACAAATTTTTTTGTCACCAAGTTAAACTTTATACAGTACTATTGATGGAATTTTTCTATAAACTGCAGAATGTGTATTTCGTTGCCTGTGCTATTAAAAGCAAAAATCAAAAAGTATTGGAAAGGAAGGTAAGGGAGGAAGTAAGAAAGAAAGAAGGTAAGGAGAGAAGAAGGAAGGTAAGGAGGAAAGAAGGAAGGAAGATAAGGGGGAAGAAGGAAGGAATGAATGAAGGAGGAAAGAAGGAAATAAGAAAAGAAAGAAGGGAGGAAGTCCAGCAGTAAAGAAATATTAGACAAGAAATTATGATATAATGTGCACTTATATTGACCAAGGCTATCAATTTTTAATTCACTTTAATTCAATTTGAATCAATTCCAAAAACTTCTACTTAGTATCTACTCTGTACAAGGCACTGTCTAAGCTCTGAGGACATAAAGCATTTTTATAATGTCTTGGTCTCTTTCTTCAATGTAGCATAGTAGAGAGAATTCCAAACTTGGATTCTGGAAGATCTAGAACGGGATCCTCCTTCTGACATTTCTAACTATGTGTTGAGGGACAAGTTATTTAACTTCTCTGATGTTCAGTTTCCTCGTCTCTAAAATGGGGCTCACAATAGTTATAGTACCTGTCCCAAAAGGTTACTTGGAAGCTTATAATAGAAATAAAGTGCTTTGAAAACTTTAAAACTCTCTACAATTGTCACTTGTAATTATTGGCATTTATTCTTCACTGGGGGCATTCACCTTCCCGACCACTCTTTCTCCAATGCTTAATCAGTGATCCTCCAAGGCTTCACTGTCAGAGGGCAATTTCTTTTTTCTTTTCTTTTTTTTTTTATGGGGCAATGGGGATTAAGTGACTTGCCCAGGGTCACACAGCTAGCAAGTGTCAAGTGTCTGAGGCTGGATTTAAACTCAGGTACTCCTGAATCCAGGGCCGGTGCTTTATCCACTGCACCACCTAGCAGCCCCCAGAGGGAAATTTCTAATAGATTCTTCCAAGCTTCAAAGAGTTTGAGCACAAGCCCAGAGAAGGACTGTGAACATGGCCTCCCACAACAAAGCTAGCTAATTAGGGATAAGTTCATTACCAAACTGGACACAGAGTGATGAACTCTGGGGCCATAGGAACTCTCAAAGACCACTTACTACATAATGAATGTATAATATTTCCATCACAGCAACTGTAGCCACACTGCTATTCCTTGAAGAACTGAAAGTCATTCATGCTACTCATTCATGAAAACATAAAAAAAGCAGAATTACAAAATTTCAGCCTTAGAAGGAACCTCAGAAGCCTAGTCCAACCCATGCCTATAAAAGGATTCATCCTATAATACAAGTGGTTGCTCATTCAGCCCCTGCTTGAAGATCTTCAGGGAAGAGGAACCTCTCTACTCCCCAGTGTAGCTGTTTCCAGTTTGGGAGAGTTCAGTTTGCTGGCATTTTTCTGATGGCAAGCCCAATTTTTCTACATTTCAGCTTCCCCTGTTGCTATTAGAACTATCTTTTATGGTAAAACAAAACAAATGTAATCCTTCTAATGTTTGAGAGCCCCTTAAACACTTGAAGACACTGAACACATCTTCTGATTCTTGGCTAAAATTCCCATTTCCTTCAACTAAACTTTATATAGTGTGGTTGTCAATCCACATGTGGTTTAGGTCATAGAATCAGAATTTCAGAGCTGGAAACAACCTTAGTGACTATCTAGTCCAGGATTTCTTAACTGATGAACTTTATAATGTAATTATTATATGTGTCGTACATGCATGCATGCAAGCACACACATACCTATACATGTGTACATATATGTATTTATGTTACACACATATATTTTATTTCCTTTGTCATTTTATCTATTTTGTTTTAGATGTGTAAAATATTTTTTCTGAGGAAACTATAGGTTCTTTCAAACTGCCAAAGGAATCCATGACACTACAAAGGTCCTTGCCTTACCCCTCATGGTCTCTTGTTTCTCCTGTCTAAAGTGGGGATCCCAGAATTTATCACAATATCCTATACAGGCTCTGAGTACAAAAGAGCAATGTGGCACTATCAGCTCCCTTACTTGGGTCTTTGTAATTCAAGGAGTCGTGTTCAACTAGTATTTTCTAGGGCTGAAAACTGAAATCAAGGTCCAGATTTCTACCTATGGATATCATATCTCAATATTTTCCTATTGAGGGACAGTTCCTTTGAAACATTCTGGCAGCCCTACCACAGTTGATTGTCCTAGAGGAGTGAGGATGGGAGAGGCATAAATGCTTTTGTTCTTATCAGGCATCCCCAGTATGGAGGAAAGATATTACAGTGGATTTAATTTAAAAAAATCATATACATTTTAAATTGGGAAATTAAGCTCCTTGAAACGCATATGAAATGCTGCCATTTATAGGAAAGGATAGCTGATGCATAGCTCTGCAGCACTGGATTTGAGTACAAGAGCTGGGTTCAAACCCAAACTGGATACTTTCTAGAGGAATGAAATTGGTCAAGTCTAAGTTTCCTGTTTTGTAAAAATGCAATACAATATGAAATCCCTTTAAGCAAAGTAGAAAAGTTGGTTTTAAGGTAGAGACTTCTTTCCCTTCCCCATACCTGGTACTTTCTCGCTACCTCCTGAATTCCCTGCCTTCTTTGAATCTCAGATAAAATCTTACTTTTTACTTTTACTGATCCTCCTCAATACTAATAATTTCCCTGTGAAATTATCTCCAATTTACTATAGATACACACATATATGTATGTATGGATACATATCCTTTGTACATAGTTGTTTGCATGTTGTCTCCCTCATTAGGCTGCACACTCCTTCAAAGTAATGACTGTTTCTGCATTTCTTTGTCTCTCTTTTACTTAGCACAGTGCCTGGAACATAGTACTCACTCGATAGGTGCTTGTTCACTGGACCGTTTGTTATCATACATCTCAAGGATACTGGCATCACTTTTCTATTTCTATTGCCTTTAGAAGGGAGAACTTATTAGATGGAGAAAAAGAATGATGCTGGCAGATTTGTGCTGATGTGGTAGATAGACTTTAGATAATTCAAATAAAAATTCCCTTGATCTGTTTCTCAAGTACCTTGCACTTCAGAGGCATGTAATTTTGCAAACTTGGAGTCATACCCAGTATTTTCTCTACTTTTGTTGATCCAACCACCATCATGGCTACAAAAAGACCTTTTCATTTTAAATAATCAAGTCCATCTGGAGCAAGAAATGAAATAGACTAGCAGTTGAAGCACATGTAGTCCTTGGGATGACTAATGGGCATGACAAGTTTTGCTCAGTAATGGATATTGTACTAGGACACATTAGCTATAAGCCAACCACATTATCACTGTACATGATCCCTACTCCTTCATTATTTCTTTTTTTTGTTTGTTTGTGGGGCAATGAGGGTTTAAGTGACTTGCCCAAGGTCACACAGCTAGTAAGTGTCAAGTGTCTGAGGTCAGATTTGAACTCAGGTCCTCTTGAATCCAGGGCCTGTGCTTTATCCACTGTGCCACCTAGCTGCCCACCCTACTCCTTCATTGTTGAAGTTTGGTGGGGATGTCTTGTTAGGTCCAACTATTTTCTAATGCACACCTTGACTTCTTTAAAATGTATAATAAGGGGGGAAATTAAAAATGTCAACTTACATGTTGATTTTTTCCCTTTAAGGGTAACTAGAAGAGGGTCAGAATGCGTTGTCTGGTCTTCTGTTTCTCAGAAATCTCTGTCTCACCCCTTCTCTTTCCCCCCATAAACTCTCATCCACTACCACCTCAGCACACAGAGGAGCCAATAGCAGAATTGTTGACTTCTTTAGGGAAAAGAGGAAGCATTTTCTTCCCAAGAAGCATAGTTTTATCTCCTTTGTCTTGGGGACATATTCTCCCTCAAGTGTCTCCTTCCTTGGGAGTTATCCTATTAAAAGATAAACTAATTAGATGGGACTAACCATCTTCATAACCTAAACTGGTCCATAGAGATTCCATGTAATATGAATATGAAACATTTTCTTTCTTTAACTGAAGGAATTGTTTTTATTTTTTCATGGAACCATTTTTTTTTCAAATGTTCAAACTCCACTACAAAAGCAAAAACTCTTGGGGTCATTCTGTACGCCTAGTATTCCCCCATAATAGCACCCACTTCAATAGAACCATGAGGTTAAAATATTTTCTTTATAAAAACCATTGGAAAAAGAGAGTGCTAAGTAGTATCGCCATTTTCAAGGATTGGGGACTAATGCTTAACCAGATAGAGTTATTAGTCTTATTCTACAGACAGTATATCTAGAAAAATATTCTTTCCACTACACAGCTTTGCTTTATAATAAAGTAGTCACTACCTTTGCTGGTCTCCAGTTCCCTCATCTTGAATATAAGGAAGATAAGCCAGATATCCTCTTAAGATATGTCCACCTCTAAATATATGGACCTGTGGTGCAACTCCAGCCTTGATATTAGGTTTTATTACCACATTTGTTCTGTATGGGACAAAGTAATTGAGACATACCTTTTCATAGGGATACAATTCTGGGTTCAAATGAAAATTTGATATGTTGATATATATTAGCTATATGACCATTGGTTGAACCTCCATTTCTTCATTTGTAAAAGTGAATATAAATAATGCTCATAGAATTTATCTCATAGGGTTGATATGAGACTTAAACATAGGTAATTGATACAAAATTCCTTGAAAACTTTAAAGAACTGGAGAAATGTAATTTATTGTGGTTTGAATGGATAAAGTTTTGGATTTGGAACTAAGAGACCTGAGTTCCAGTACAATCTCAGACATTTCCTAATTGTGTATTCTTTGAAAAGTCATTTAACCAAGGATGGGGCAGCTAGGTGGCACAGTGGATAAGACACTGGCCTTAGATTTGGGAGGACCTGAGTTCAAATCCGGCCTCATACACTTGACACTGACTAGCTGTGTGACCCTGGGCAAGTCACTTAACCCTCATTGTACCATGTAAAAAAAAAAGAAAAGAAAAAAAAAGAAAAAGTCATTTAACTTCTTGTGGATTCAGTTTCCCCTTTTCTAAAATGGGTATAATAGTGATTATACTATATGCCTCATGGAGTTCTGAGCTTTTGGCAAACTTTCAGATATTATAGAAAAGGAAATACTAGAATTATTATTAGAAGAGGTTTTCAATCATATATATTTCCTAAATAGTCTTAAGGTGCTCCATTTTTTCAATTCTGATTATTTTTCAGATCACTACAATGATATCAAATTGGGAGAGCATTACTATTATCCTAGTGTTTTGAAAAAGGAAACAATGGAGAGGTGAAAGGACTTATGCAAGGTCACATATATGGTTATTCAGAGTCTTAGAAAATTTCTAGAATATTCAGGAAACATTTTAAGATTTTCAAGGATATAGTCACAATATGATCAGGAAATGAATACGGCCTTTATGTTGGTTATATAACTCATAGTCCCAAAAAGAAAAAAATAAAGCCTTTTTTTTCTAGGAGGAAAAGCAACAAAGCAGTCTGTGAGAAAACACTTAAAAAAAAATTCTTCTATTACTTAAAACTAGTTGATATCTCTAGCCTTGAAATATTCATTTTTCTTTTATTCACTTTTAATAATCATAAATGTTACAAAAATTTGTGTATGTCTTGAAAATGTAAAAAAAAAATAGTGATGGGCTGGCTACTTTGGAACAATGGTGCCATCCTGTGATAAAACTGAATATAAGAATTATTTAATAACCCAGTCTGGTAAAGCATGCAAACTATGTAATGATGAATAAATAAATAAATTAATTAAGCATTTATGAAGGACTTAATGTCTGTAAGGTACTAGGCTAAATGCTGGTGATTCAAATAGATAAGTTAGACAGCCTCTGTGTTCCAGAAGCTCCCACTCTAATGAAGGAGACAACATCTAAGGAAAGTTTCAGCTACAAGTCTGATGAAAAGGTCCCATAATCTTTAGGGTATAGCCACAAAGCAGATAATACTTCCTATTTTTAAATGTCATTTCTACTGGTATGTTGTCTTGTAATTTTTTTAAACCAAATTTTTTATCATTTGTATAATTTGTTCTTTGATCAACATATCCTTTAAGATTTTGTTATTTTGTCTCCAAGTAAGTTTGAATCCTTTTTTCCCCCAGTGGACTTTACTGGCTATTATTTTTTTGTAAGTAAGTATGTTTGATATTTCTACATTTCTACATTTATTTATGAATTTTCATGACCATTTATAATAGCTAAATGTATATTTTTGACTCCCATTTTATTATATACCAGATAAATGTCATATTTAAATTTCATTTCAGGTTTTTAACTACATTTTTTTACCTCTTGAGGAGATTGGTCAAGGTCTGAAATGGCTACACTGAACTTCCAAGTATTGTAATGATGCTGTCCATTTCCCATGTATTTTCAGTACTTTCATTTTATATAATAATAATAGTTGTTGTTGTTGTTGAGTCATTTTAGTTATGTCTGACTCTTTGTGACCCCATTTGGGTTTTGTTTTGGCAAAGGTACTGGAGTAGTTTTCCATTTCCAACTTCAGTTCATTTTACAGTCGAGGAAACTGAGGCAAATGGGGTTAAGTGACTTGCCCAGATCCACACAGCTAGTAAGTGCTTGAGGCCCAATTTGAACTCACATCTTCCTGACTCCAGGCCTGGAGCTCTATGCACTGTTCCATCTAGCTGCTCAATGCTAATATTAACTAACATTTGTATAACACTTACTTGGGATGTGTCAGGCACTATGCTAAGTGCTTTACAATTATGATTTCTTTTGATTCTTACAACAATTTGGGAAATAGGGGATATCATTATTCTCATTTTGCAGTTGAGGAAACTGAGACAAACTGAGGTTATGTGAATTGCCTGGGGTCACAGAGCTAGTAAGTGTATGAGGTCAGATTTGAACTCACATCTTTCTGACTCCAGGCAGTGTCCTATCAACTGTGTCACCTTGCATGCCATTAAGTGCATGTATATTTAGTATTGACACTATATCATTATCTACGATACCCTTAATTAGGTTGCAGTTTTCCTTTTTGTCTCTTTACCATGGCTATTTTTACTGTTGCGTTGCCTGAGATTGAATGTCACCATTATTTTTTGTTTGGGGGGTTTTTAGAGTTTTTTGAATAACTGAAGAAATGGGATCTAGATCTTCATTTTAACTGTGTGAATCTTTATCTTTCAAGTGTGTCTTTTGTAAACAATATATTATTGGATTCTGATTCATTTAGTTACTTTCTGCTCATTGTGTAATAAGCTTACCCCATTCGTATTCATAGTAGTTATTGTAATTGTATTTTTTTACATCATATTTTATATATATTTTCCTCTCTTACTGTCCCAGTTCTTTACAAAGACAGAGGTGGGGAAAGAAAGAGAAGAGACTCAACACCAGACATTTATAATTGGAATGGTCCAATCCTCTTCAAGGCAGCTAGGTTAACTGGATAGAGCTCCAGATCTGGAGTCAGGAAGATTCATCTTCCTGAATTCAAATCTGACCTTAGACATTTAGTAGCTGTATGACCCTGGCCAAGTCACTTAATCCTGTTTGCATCAGTTTCTTCATGTGTAAAATGAACTGGGGAAGAAAATGGCCAAGGACTTCAGTATCTCTGCTAAGAAAACCCCAAATGGGGTCTTGAAGAGTTGAACAGAACTGAAACAACTGGACAAAAATCCTTCTCCTCTGCCCTTCCCTACTTCACCCAGTTCAGACCCAGATTTATGGTTTCTACTTCCTACTTCCTTTCTCTCTTGTTAATCCCTCCTTTGCGATCCAGATTGATTTGTGGGTTTTTTTTTTTTTGTGTCTGTGTGTGTAACTATTCCCTCCCTACTTTTATCATCCCTCTTAAATCCTATCTTACCTCTCCCTATTTTCAATTATTCTCCTGTTTATCTTTAAGTGTTTCTAAACCAAACTTTCTCTGTGTGTCTTCTTTTCCTGTTTAATAAAAGACACCCTGTCATACATGGTGGTGCCAACCTATAATGGCTGTTGTTGGGGAGACTGAAGCTGAGGGATCACTTCACTTTGAGATACCTGCTCTCAGTAAGGCTAAACCTGATCACTAAGTGACTAAGTGTCTACTCAGTGTCAACACTAAGTTTGGCACCAATATAGTTTGCCTCTGGGAATGGGGGTTGGTTATGTTTGGGATGGCAAGTGGCCTAAGGGGAGACAAACCAGCCCAGGTTAAACACAGAGCAGGTGCAAGTTTCCATGGTAAGGAACAGTGGGGGGGGGGGATTGGCTCAAAGTGACTGTTAGACTTTTAGCTTTTTTTTTTTCTTTCCATCTCAGTCTCTCCCAATATAGTTATATAGACACAGATATGCCTACTCCTACCCCTCTCTCTGTCGATGTGTGTGTGTATCCTGCCATCCTATCCATAACTATATATCATATATATAGAGGCAAAGAGAGAGAGAGAGAGAGAGAGAGAGAGAGAGAGAGAGAGGGAGAGGGAGAGGGAGAGAAGGAGAGGGAGACGTGAGGTAGTGGAAGGAAAACTTGTGAACTAAGACATATATATATATGTATCTATATATATAGATACATATATATGAACACACATACTTATTAACTAAGATGTATATATACACATATATGTATATGTATATATTCATATGTGTATCTTAAGCTTAACTTAAGCTTGTGTATATTTTATCTTATATACAAATATATATGAGTACACAATATATGCATATACAGATATACATACATATACACATATATGTATACACACATATATAGTTACATATATTAGTTCACAAACTCTCCCATCTCCATCACCCCTCTGTCTCTATATGCTTCTTCTGATATACCATAATTTCAAGAGATGCTAAATTCCACCTACTTGTTAATTCTTTCTTCCCTAGCACATTTCTTTTTTCTATTACTTTTCTTTTTCTCTCCCAAAGCCAAGAAATCAGATAACACATCTGATCCGAATATGTATATTTCTTTACTTTCTTTGTGACCCTTGAAGATAATGGGAAGGCACAGTTGTTTCTTTGCTCCCATTAAAATGAAGGCATTTGGGCCTCATTAGTCTCCTCCAATTGTTCAAATATATACATATGTATATTTGAGTGTGTGTGTGTGTTTTTTTTCTTGGTGAGGCAATGGGGGTTAAGTGACTTGCCCAGGGTCACACAGCTAGTAAGTGTCAAGTGTCTGAGGCCAGATTTGTACTCAGGTCCTCCTGAATCCAGGGCTGGTGCTTTATCCACTGTGCCACCTAGCTGCCCCCTGTTCAAATATATTTTGATCTTGTCACCAGCATTTGGGTTTCAGATAGTCTCCAATCTTGGTTTCACCAAACATGTTTCACCAAACATGTGTGAAAGTCCTCAATTCAACTTTTTTTTTCTCATTGAATTTTATTCAGTTTAGCAGGATAAATCAATCATGGTTACAAGACTTTATCTTTGCTCTTTGGCATTGTGTATTTCAACTTTTTCCCCCCTTTATCGTGTTTACTCCAGTTTCTAGTGTGACACTGAATGAGGTTCCTTGATCCTAGAACCCATTTTTTTCTTTGATGTGGAGATTTGGGATCGTGAAATGAGATTCTTTGGTGGTTTTAATCTGTGATTGCTCTCAGGAGATAACCTTAGGATATGAATTTAGATTTTCCTGAATCCAAGAATAGTAACCTCTCCAAGATAGATGGCCCATTTAGAAAGAGAGAAACAAAACAAAATCCTTCATAAGAAAACAGTTTAAAACAAAGTGAAAGGAAAGTGGGCTTGATTTAGATTAGTTCCCTTCATAGCTCACATGTATGATATTTAGCTGGTGATGTTGGACAAATCACTCAAACTTTTCCTGCCTCAAGTTTTCTCATCCATAAAACATCGATCAGGGGCAGCTAGATGGCGCAGTGGATAAAGCACTGGCCCTGGATTCAGGAGTACCTGAGTTCAAATCTGGTCTCAGACACTTAACACTAGTTGTGTGACCCTGGGCAAGTCACTTAACCCCAATTGCCTCACTCCCCCCCCCCAAAAAAATAAAAAAACAAAAAACAAAAGACATGGATCAATCACTCATTCAAGAACCATTTGTGAAGATACCATTATGTTCCAGAATCATAGATATAACAATAGAATTTATTTCATGAGAGTATTGTGAATATCAAATGATATAATATTTGTAAAATGCTTTGTAAACCATATTTCATATGTAAATGAGATTATTAGCATTATCACCATTTCTGTTTTTCAGTCATTTCGGTCATCTCTGACTCTTTGTGACCCCATTTGGGATTTTCTTGGAAAAGATACTGAAGTAGTTTGCCATTTCCTTCTCCAGATCATTGTACAGATGAAGAAACTGAGGCAAACAGGATTAAGGGACTTGCCTAAAGTCAAACTGCCAGTAACTTTCTGAGGCCACATGTGAACTCAGGGAGATGAATCTTCCTGCCTCCAGGCCCTGCACTCTATCCACTGTGCCAACCAGCTGCCCTCATTGTAGTGATTATAATTGTCCTTGATTCTCATTTTCTATTCAAAGGAAATCAGAATGGACAATCTTTAACAAGGTTTTTACAGAATGAATGCCACAGAGAACTGAAATCTTTTCTGCTATTTTAGAGAAGGATAACCCCGTAGTTATTCCACTTAAATAAGCTTCAAACACCTTGCTACATCAGGAAGAAAACATTCTTTCTATTTGAAACAAATAGGCAAAGAAGAAACATTCCTCATTTTCACTATATGTTCCAAATAAGGCCCAAGGATATTTGTCCCAACTCTCATTCTCATGGGTCTCAGAAAAAAGTTACCTTTTCCCCTCAGGGCTGTAGGGGTACCTCTAAGGAGTCATGGATGATTCTCTGATTGCATTAGTCTGTGTCCCTAGCAGTGTGCTTCTCCCCAAGATTAGCAGTAGAGAATCAGTCACCCAGACTTAAGTAGCTTTCACAGAATGTATTTATTAGGATTATCCAATGAGAACAGTACAAAACATCTGGCCAAAGCCTGTGACCCACTCTTCCATTAACACATATTGAGTCCAAGGGGAAAAGGGTTTCAAGCATTTAGTGTCTTACTGGATTCTGATTCAGACACTGCCACCAGCCACTGCTTCCTTAAAATTGCCCATGGATACCAATCTGAAGATGGGAAAGTCCTCCTTGAGCCAATGCTGGAGTGAGGGGTGGTGTGGGAGGTAGAGAAAAGAGATCAATGCTGCGGCTGGAGTTGAGGCCTTTCCTTTCCCTTGAGGTGATGATCGGTTCTTAGGGATCTGCTGCAATTTTCCCTCTTGGAATATGAAGCATTTTGTTGTCATTGTAGCTGTTATTAGTGTACTTTGTCATTGCTGTTGTGTCTGCTGCTGCTTTTTAAGTGGTCTCCTTTACTTTACTGAATTCCCTCCCCACCTCCCCTGCCTCAGGAATATTTACCAGAATCCCTTACCATGTAGCTAGGCTCTTCCTTCAAACAGTCCTCAATGCTTGAATTTCTTAAGGGAACACAGACCCAGCCATTGATATGACTTCCTGATCACTTAAGTAAAATGTCACAAGGGCACTAACACCTCTCACATGATTGGCTGGAAGACCAACAAGGGCAGCTTAGAGGCAGAAGACCATGCATATTGACCTCAGTCCATGTCCTTGTGGAGAATCTTTTCTATGATATAGCTAAATAAATCTTTGTTTAGCCTATTAGATGACTTTTGAGTGTCTTATTTCATTACAATATCAGATTTAAACTATTGGAGTACTAACATGAGGAAAAGAAGACTACAATATTGAGCTGCCTTAATATAAAAGCAAATAGGAAATGGGGGATAGAAGAGTCAATGAATCAGTGAATAAAAAAAGAACAAATTTTAAATTAGCTACACCTACTCAATGGTCGTGGCTTGATTCTAGAAACCTCAAAGGGGGAATCGGGTCACAAAGAAGAAGATCTGGATTCCAATTCTGGCTCCATCAAGACTGGGTCTATCAGTCAATAAATATTCATTGAGCACCTAACATGTGTCTTGTACTGTCCTAAGAGCTGGGTGATGCTAAATGCATAATGTAGATTCCTTAGGTCTTGGGTGCCTCACCTGTAAAAGGAGAGCTGGACCTAGATGATGCTTCATGTTCCTCTGACTCAAGAATGAGTATCAGGCTTAGCATCAGTTTACGTTGGAAAAGCACTGAGTCCATTTCCTAGACTCAGAAGTCAACCTGGAAGACCAGGAGCAATCTTAGTTGAGAGATCACACAGAATGATGGCTAGGACGTCTCCATTCTAATTGCCCCCTCTCAAAGTCCCTTATTCCCTTTCAAACTGATCTTCACCCAGAGAATGACATAAGTGAACCTCTTTCTTACTTACCCAGTAGAAACATTTTCCTTTCTAAAGTCCTTCTGAATGCATTTTTCACCTCCTTGTTCCTCAAGCTATAAATGATGGGGTTCAACATGGGGATCACCGCTGTGTAGAAGACAGACACCACTTTGTTGAGGTCCAGGGAGAAGCTTGCGCTGGGACGCACATAGATAAAGAAGAGGGTCCCATACATGATACTCACAGCCGTCAAATGGGAGGAGCAGGTGGAGAAGGCCTTGGACCTGCCAGCAGCAGAGTGGATCCTCAGGATGGCCACGAGGATATAGATGTAGGAGACAAGGATGGTTAGGCCACTTAAGACCCCAACAACCCCAGCCATGATGAAAAGGATTAACTTAATGGTGTGAGTGTCAGCACATGCAAGGGAGAGCAAGGGTGAGATATCACAGAAGAAATGATTAATGACATTCTGGCCACAGAAGGGTAACCAGAAAGTTAAGGCCATATGAGTAGTAGAGGCGAGAAGGCCCATGGCATAAGGCCCAACTGCAAGCTGCACACAGACACTCTGGGACATGATGACTGTATAGAGTAATGGGCTGCAGATTGCCCTGCACCGATCATATGCCATTGCCGCTAAAAGGAAAGACTCAGTGGTTACAAAGAGTACAAAGAACCACATCTGGGCTGCACAGCCCAGGAAAGAGATGATTTTCTTCTCCCTAAAAAAGTCCACCAACATCTTCGGGGTAACAGTAGAAGAAGAGCAGACATCCACCAAGGACAAGTGACTGAGAAAAAAGTACATGGGGGTGTGAAGCTGGGAGTCTATCCATATCAGGATGATCATACCCAAATTCCCAAAGACAGTGACAAGATAGAAAGACAGAAACATAAGAAAGAGGAGAACTTGTTGTGGGAGATCGTTTGTAAATCCCAAGAAAAGAAATTCAGTTACCATAGTTTTATTTCTAGCTTCCATTATCTCTTGTCATCTAAGAGAAAGAGAAAGAGAAAGAGAAAGAGTAGCTCTATTAATAAAGCCATCTTCTGCCTGCAGGGTCTTGGCATGGGAGTCACCAAATCGAGATGTTCTCCTTCTCCTCCTCCACCTCTTAAAAATGGTGAGGATTACCAGTGTTCCTCTGGTGCTTTAAGGTTTTCAAAGCTCTTTACAAATGTTATCTCATTTGATTCTCATCACAGCACTGGGAGGTAGGCTCAATTATCCCCTTTTTACAATTAACGAAACTGAGGAAGTCAGATTAAATAGTGGCTTGACAGCGATCTCTTTATGAACAAGAGTCCGAAGCACTATTTAAACACAGGCCTTCCTGAAGTCTAATCTGGTACTCTACCCATAGTCCCATGTAGCTGCCCTAATATCCCTAAGTTCCTTCAAGGCACACTTCCAGTGCCCCCTTATGGTAGCAAACTTTCCTATCGTCCTCCACTTCTCAATGCTCTCTTTCTTTTCAAAGTACTTTGTCTATGCCTCATACTTAAAATTTCTTGATATTTTCTCATCTCCCTTGTCTCCTGCTCCCCAGTAAAATGTAAATTCTTTGAAGGCAGGAAGGTTCTTTCTTTTTGTTTCCAGGACCTTGCATCATGTTTTCCCCTCCACATTTTGTTTTTTGACACAACATACACATAATAATGCTTGATTAGCATGACTGAATGGCATCAGTTCTTGACTCAAGCCTTCTAAAGTTTTCAGCAGAAGCGGTTACATATTTTCTTCATGCATCCATCTGCCCTTGAAGGCAGATATTTCAGGTAAAGGGAAAAAAATTAAAACTGGGATGTTATATTGACTTACAACCGAGAAGGAGCAAAGCTGAGTATCTGCATATATTAGTTTGGGGGAGAATGTGTGTGTGTGTGCGTGTGTGTGTGTGTGTGTGTGTGTGTGTGTTTGTGTGTGTGTGTGTGTTTGTAGTCTCTTCCTCTGGATCATCCATGACCTTCAAGGTCATCTAATCTTACCTGCTCCTCGTACAGTCGAGCACATTGAAGCCCTAAAAAATGGGCAGACTTGTTTATACTAAATGGTAGAACTAGAATTTGAACCCAGGTCCTTTAACTCCAAATCCCATGCTTTATTCATTCTGAATCAGGATTTGAACCCAGATCTTCCTGACTCCAAGCCCAGTGCTAGGTCATACAAATGAGTTTATGTACAGACAGATACAGGGGATTTTTAGCAGGTATGTGGCTGAATGCCACTCACATATGATGGCTAGTGTAATAGTATCCTCAGGGTCCATTGTTGTCATTCTCCCAGTGTTTTTGTGTACACAGGAGATCAAGAAGTGGAAGGGACTTCAGAGGTCATCTAGAAAACCCCCTCAAATTCACAGATGAGGAAACTGAGGCCCCAAAGGGCTATGATTGCCCTAAATTTCCACAAGTATCAGAGGTGTGATTTGAATCTAAGATCTCTAGTTCCAGAGCCATTGCCCTTTCCACTGTACCAACCTGTCCAGGCATATCCTGACAATTTCCTGGTATCAAAGTCACTCTGCAATCCCATTAATTCTGTTACAAAATAATAGCCTTGTATGAGATGAGCACAAACATTACTTCCAGTTCCATGTATTTGAAACACATGATTTAATTGGAGGCAGCTTGTCCTAGTAGGTAGGGTGCTGGGAATGGGCTCAGGGTGATCAGGGTTCAAATCCTCTCTCAGTCATTTACCAATTGGATGCCGCTAAGCAAGTTCCTTCAGTTCCTTGAACCTTGGTTTCCTGTCTACAATGGAGGTAAGAGAGTCTATTCACTTACCTCAGTGGGTTATTGGGAGGATCAAATGAAATGGCACAAGCCAAATGCTTTGCCAGCCTTAAAGCACTCTATAAATATGAATATTTGCCACCCCAGTCCATCATTTCATGCTGTGGAATAACAGACCAGTTGGTTAGAACTCATCTCCTTTAAGAACCCTGTGTATTGTTTTTAATCGAATTTTAACATCCTTTTTAATGAGCCCCAGGGTGGTTCATTAAATACAGTTTCTCTGGGGAATCCACTTCTTAGAGGGAATTCTTCAGTGACTATTTCAAAATGAATCCAAAGAACTTAAAGGAACCTGTTTGCAACTTAGAAGATGTGAAGGTAGTTAATTCCACCTTTCCAAGGAGCTGAGTGTCACAGCTTCTGTTTACCATATTTAAAAGAAAGATTCTGTTCTGTCCCAACAAATCACAGAGTTCTTTAACTGCTCTGAAGAGAATAGGTCCTCCAATACTCTGTAAAAGAGATTGCCTCATAAAAGGAATGTGATTTCCTTGATTGGAAGGCAACTCTCAGATAAATCCCAAACTTTAGAAGATTTTAGACCTGTAGTTGAGGAATTAAAATAATTTTCACAGTTCTTGAGTCTAATAACAACTTCTAGATGGGTATTTGCTGACAGAAAAAGGCTCTGGGAAAATCCTGATTTAGGAGCACTTGGAACTACAAGGCAATTTGAAGGTTATTGATCCCATTGTTGGAAGAAAGTCAGGGACAGAGAGGAGACCCAACATCAATAATGATAGCTCAAAATGGAGAATGTAGACTCCAAAGAGCGGTATATAAACTGACTCTAAAATTGCAAGTAAAATCAATATGGAAACCCAACACAACTCTGATTGGTTACAAGAGTCAGTGTTCATGCCAAAATTCTGAAGTCCAATATCATATCACTCCTTTCTTTAAGATTGATAAAGTGTGTGAGAGGAATGGAATCATATAGTTAAAGTTTAAAAGGACCTTGTAGGTCTTCTAGTCCAACCCCCTCATTTTACAGATGATGAAACTGAGCCCCACAGAAATAAAGTGACTTGTCCAAGATCATATGGATACAGTGAAGAATTGGTGGGGCATTCTCTTTGTAAGAAAGTGTGTTTAGACATTCAGTGGACAATTCATTGTTCAATGTTGTCTTTCTTCAGATGTATGGTATCTATTTTTCTTTTCTTATTGGTTTCCTGTTAGAATGGTAAGATTCATAAGAATTAAAGAGTTCTCAGGATCATTCAAGCTCAAAATAGTTGAAAATATAATATCTCACAATTCTGCAACATTTAAAGTATGCAAAGTTGATTTTATTGTAACAACACTGCGACTTACTCTGTGATCCATCATTGCACCATACTACTAAGAGGATTTTAAGCATTAGAATTCTCATTTTTCAAGTAATTAAAGTCAAGATTGACTTCTGGGGGCAGAGGAAGCCAAGATGACATAATAGAGGAAAGCACTATGTCCAAGTTTTCCCAACATTCCCTTCAAACAACTTTCAAATAACCCCTCAGATTGAATTCTGGATTAGCAGAGCCAACAAAAGGTCAAAGTGAGACATTCTTCTAGCTAAGGACAATTTAGGAGGTTGGAAGGAGAGGTCTATGATGCTGGCATGGGAGCTAACCTGGAGCCTCTGTGGTGGCAGTATCCAATGTGGGACTTGGCAGTGGAGACAATAATAGCAGCAACTTTGAGAGCTCTCAGCTCAGAGATAGTCAAGGGCAACAGATTGGGCAACTGATCATGAGGGGATTATAGGGAACCTCTATCCTGGCAATGGTACCAGATAGGGTATTGTTTGGCAATACCATTACCCATGCCCATTTGTGGGTCACAGTGCCAGGCTGGAGAAGAGCAATTTCAGGCAAAAGGATGCAGGGGCCCTGAGGAACAATAATGATTTTGGTTGTGAGGGATCAGGGGCCAGAGCTCAGACCAAGTGATCAATGAACACATCTCTCCTTAAATAAAACCTTGGAAGTACAAAAACAAAACAAAACTAAACAAAACACTGCCAAATTCGCAGAACTAGCTCTGAAAATAGCAGTGTGAAAAAGCCTGTGCTCTGGGACAATGTCTCCTCACCCCCACACCAAAATAGAAATCCTGAAAATCAAAGATAAGATTAATAAAACTGAAAGAAAAAAATAATTGAACTAATAAAACTAGGAGCTGGTTTTGTGGAAAAAACCCAATAAAATAGATAAACACTGGTGAATTTGATCTTTAAAAGACAAAGAAGAAAAACAAATCACTAGTATCAAAAATGAAAAGAGTGAATGCACCACCAAATGAAACTGAAATTAAAGGAATGATTGGGAATTATTTTGCCCAATTATATTCCAATAAAAATGTCAATTTAAGTAAAATGGATGACATTTACAAAAATATTAACTGCTAAAATTAAAAGAGGAAATAGAATATTTCAATAACACTCTTAGAAAAAGAAACTGAACAAGCCATCAATGAGTTCCTTGAGAAAAAAAAAAATAGGACCAAATGGATTTATAAGTGAATTCTACCAAACATTTAAGGAACAATTAATCCCAAGACAATGTCAACTAATGGAAAAAATTGTAAAGAAGGAGTTCTACCAAATTCCTTTCATGGCACAAGTATGGGTTTGATACCTAAATCAGGCAGAACAAAAAGAAAGAAAGAAAACTATGGGCCAATTTCTTTAATGAATATCAATGCAAAAATTTAGACAAAATATATAAAATTATAGTAATATATCACAAAGATCACACACTATAACCAGGTGGAATTTATACCAGGAATTCAGAGCTGGTTTAATATTAGGAAAGCTATTAGCATAGTTGACCATATCACTAACAACAACAACAAAATCATAGGACTGATTATATGAATAGGTGCAGAAAAAACCTTTCATAAAATACAACATCCATTTCTGTGAAAAATACTAGAAAGAACAGCAATAAATGGAGCAGTACATAAGTAGGATCTATCTAAAACCAAGAGCAAGACTTATCTGTCATAGGAGTAAATTTGAAGCCTTCCCAATAAGATCAGACGAGAAGCTAAGTTTATCCATTATCACCACTATCATTCAATATTGTACTAGGAAATCTGCTTCCAGATCTGGGGATGAGAGAAGAATTTATAACTGAAAAAGAGACCGAGAGGATCAAAAGATAATGCTGATGGTCCATTCATACAATCAGAATTAAAAAGATATGTTATTTGTAGTTTAGGCATATCCACACTGGTTCCTTGAGGACCAGGTGTACCTTAGGCTATAGAGGTCACAAAGTGGACTTTAGGACTAGCATTGAAGCTGGTAGAAAGAAAATTAGAGAATTATTATTATTATTATTGTTATTATTATTATTATTATTATTATTTTGTGGGGCAATTGGGGTTAAGTGACTTGCCCAGGGTCACACAGCTAGTAAGTGTCAAGTGTCTGAGGCTGGATTTGAACTCAGGTCCTCCTGAATCCAAAGCCGTTATCCACTGGGCCACCTAGCTGCCCCAATTAGAGAAGAATTTTGACTAAGATAAAAAGGGCCTCCTCTAAAGGTATCGTGATATTTCTTCTTCCATTATTTTTCCTCTTAAGAAAGAGTCTGGGGGCAGCTAGGTGGCACAGTGGATAAAGTACTGGCCCAGGATTCAGGAGGACCTGAGTTCAAATCTGGCCTCAGATACTTGACATGTATTAGCTGTGTGACCCTGGGCAAGTCACTTAACCTCAATTGCCTCACCAAACTTAATAAAGAAAGAAAGAAAGTGTCTGAAAAAGAGAAGTATATTTTTGTTCTGACAGTGGCCAGAATCCAGATGTGGCAAGTTTGGTATCTCTAGGAAGCTCAGACCAAATTTTCTGGTGGCCCAATTAGGCTGTAGTCTTACCTTTGAGGGAAGCCAAGCTGCAGGGGACACTTTTATCTTTGTGGCCTCAGAATTTAGCCCTGTGCCAGACATGTAGCAGGTGCTTAAGAAATGCTTGTTGTCTTAAATTGAACTACCTAACTGTAAGTAATGAGCCATAGGCTTGGGGAGCTGTATTTGATCAATAATCATAGCTCATATTTACAGAGCATTTTGAAGTTTGCCAAGTGATTTAACATTCATTCTATTCTCCATACTAAAAGAATCTTAGATTCAGAGCTGGACCTGAGATCCTATTGTAGCAACATGACTGATTTTCAGTTTTTCAAGGAATACACTTTAGCACTTGTGGTACTAAAGATGCTGCAACTTTATAACTTAGTAACACCAGATTAGAACTGGAAGGGATCTTCGAGGACATTAAATTCAACTTGTTCATTTTATCAACAAGGAAATTCAATTTGAATTCGATCCTAGATCTTGTCCTCAAGTCTACTTCTGCAGAGCTGCTCACCAGCTATTCTGTCCTTAAAGGGCAGGATTTCACATGTGTTTCAGGGAGCTTAATTTCTCAGTTTAAAATGAACACGAGATCACTATTTTTTTTTGCAGGGCAATGGGGGTTAAGTGACTTGCTCAGGGTCACACAGCTAGTGTCAAGTGTCTGAGGTCAGATTTGAACTCAGGTACTCCTGAATCCAGGGCTGGTGCTTTATCCACTGTGCCACATAGCTGCCCCAGAGATCACTATTTTTTTATCACTATTTTTAAAAAAGAAATTCACAACAATATCTTTCCTCCATCTCCAGGGTTCTAGAGAGAAAAGGAACCACCTCTGCTTCTCTCATCTTTACCTAACTTCCTTAGACAATCTCCCATGGTAGGGCTGCCAGAATGTTCCAAAGGAATGGTCCCACAGCAGTAAAAATTGAGATATGATGTCCAGAGGTAGAAATCTGGACCTACATTTCAGGTTTCAACACCAGAAAATGCTGACTGAATATGAATTTTTGGAGTACAAGGAACCAAGTAAGGGAGGTGATATTTGCACAGTACTCTTTTGTACTTAGACCCTATGGGGGATAGTGTGATGAACTCCAAGGTTAGATAGGAGAAACAAGAGACCATGGAGGGTAAAGCAAGGACCATTTTTTGTGTCTTGGCCTTCTTCGGCAGACTGGATGGAACTATAGATTCATCAGAATAATGTTTTTTAAATGTCCCAAATAAAATATATAGAATTACAAAGGAAACCAATTATATTGAGATATATGTGTAATAGATGCACACAGAAACACATAGGTAATTTATGTAAAACAAGTTGGATTTTTCTGACTGAAATCTGATTCTGTGACCTGGATTACATATGGATTGGCTTTATGAGTATTGGTTGAAACGAATGGGAATTTTTAGCCCAGAATCATAGAGATGGCCTCAGTGTGTCCACATTTTTGAAGGGCTCTCCTATATTAGAAGGACTACATTTGTTTTGTTTGACCCTAGATGATTATCATGTTCATTCTTTGTTTTCAAAGAGGAGCATGACACCAGGGTGATGTCATGACTTACAGTGAATTGGTTTTAAGTGAGGCAGGGTTATGCAAAGTCACCAATCTCACTTGCTCCTCCAGAGCCATCTGGGTGCAGTGGCAAGATATGTATTAGGTTGACTATAGATGGCCCTCTGTTAATTTTTGTCTTTCATTCTCAAAGAGAACCATGACATCAGGAGGTGATATAATGACTTGCAGTGAATTGGTTTCAACTGAGGCAGGGCTGTCCAAGGTCACCAACATCATTTTTTCCTTTAGAGCCATCTGGGTCCAGTGTTAAGAAATAAATACATCAGCATGACTGGAGATGACCCTGGATGTTTAAAGTAATTGGGGTTAAGTGATTTACCTAGGGTCACACAGCTAGTAATTGTCTGAGGTGCGATTTGAACTCAGGTCTTCCCAACTTCAAGGCTAGTGCTCTATCCACTGAGCTACTGAGCTGGACCCTCCCCCTACAACTCCCCCACCTGAGGATAATTCTAATAGCAATGGGAGGAAGATGCAATGGAGAAAAGTCAGGCTTTATATCAGAAAAATGCTGGGAGCTGGAACTCTCTCAAACTGGAAGCAATTCCACTGCGGAGTAGAGAGGTGCCCCTTCCCTGAACGTCTTCAAGCAGGGACGGGATGGGCAAATATTCATGAGGTATATGCTAGGAGGAATTCTCTATCAGGTATGAATGGGACCAGATAACTGCTGAGGTCCAATCAAATGCTGAGATTTTATAATTCTGGGAGAGAAAATATAGAAAATCTTCACCTTTTATTAACAAGGAACATGACTGATTTTCAGTTTTTCAAGGAATACAAGTGTGGCTGCACTTGTGGTGCTAAAGATGCTGTAACTTTATAACTTAGTAGGTGTTCTTGGAGAGTTACTGTGGCCACTAAATTTATCACTCTGTGATCAATCTGATGATGATCTTATCCCTAATTAGCTAGCCTAGCCCTTTGAGGCCAGGTCTACAGTCTATCCCTGGGATTATAATGGAAGGTTTTTCAGTTTGAAAGCACCTGACAGAAATTGCCCTCTGACAGTGAAGCCTTGGAGGGTCACTGGTTAAGCATTGGAGAAAGAGAGGTAAGGTAGGTGAATGCTTTCAATGAAGGACAAATAATGATAAATGCCAGTGACATTTGTGTAATATTTTACAGTTTGCAAAGCACCTCCATGCAACCATGTGGGAAAGGTATTACGGCTGTTGTGACTCCCATTTTAGAGTTGAGGAAACTGAGGCTCAGGGAAATTAGACTGTGGCACTTCAAAACAAAACAAAACACACTTCGTATCCTCGGAGCCTAGCACTCAATGCTAAGTAGAATCGCTTTAAATTTAATCAAATCAAATCAAATTGACTTGAAACAAATTAAAAATTGATTTACTTTGTCAACAGAAGTACACACTATATCATACTTTCTTGATTAATCTTCCTTCCTTCCTTCCTTCCTTCCTTCCTTCCTTCCTTCCTTCCTTCCTTCCTTCCTTCCTTCCTTCCTTTCCTCCTTCCCTGTGCATTTTGATCTTTTGATTTTTACAGCAGAGAAAAAGGTGCCTTCTTTTACTGTGAAATACAAATTCTGTGATCTCTGTATGTTTTCTTTCTTTCTTTCTTTCTTTCTTTCTTTCTTTCTTTCTTTCTTTCTTTCTTTCTTTCTTTCTTTCTTTCTTTCTTATAGGGCAATGAGGGTTAAGTGATTTGCCCAGGGTCACACAACTAGTAAGTGCCAAATATCTGAGGCTAGATTTGAACTCAGGTCCTCCTGAATTCAGGGCCAGTGCTTTATCCACTGTGCCACCTAGCTGTCCCCATACGTATTTTTATAAAAGTATGGTTCATCATAGTTGTATTGTGATTTCCTCAGGACTTTTGGGCCAGTAACAACTCTAACCTGGACCCTGACTTTGCAATATTTTCTCCTACACGAGGATCATTAAATTAGTGCTTTCTTTGGAGTTGAGTTCCATTAGTCTAAAGTAAAACCTGATAAGCAGCAGGGAGAGCTTCTTCACTCTGTAGAGTTGCTAAGGTTGGATTCCTGAAGCTCAGGTTTTATTATGTTAAGTTTTGCTCAGGAAGCTCTGGTGCCTCTGGATTTGCCTCTGGGGTCAGCACAGTACAGCATATGAGGACACTTAAGAATACTTAATTGATTGCTGGGCTACCGGGGAGCATGGAATGGACAACCTAAGAAGAAAACTTGGTCATGATATGGTGCCTATCTTCATGTATTTAAAGAAAGCTCTTGCAGAATTTGATTGCTTCCAGAGATCAGAAATATGATCAATGAAAGAAAGCCGGAGAAGAACAGATTTAGGAAAACTTTCTAGCAAAGTAGAGACATTCCAAAATGAAATGGACTGCCTTGGAAAGGAATGGCTTACTCCTCAAAAAAAAAAAAAAGCAAAACCTTGGGGACCAATTGTTAGACTTATAATGGAGGGAATCCTTGTTCAAATACAAATTGGACTCAATGTTTCCTGTGCTATTACTTGTTAGGGTCATTTACTGAATCTTAGAATTGTCAGGGACATAGGAGATCATCTAATCCCACAATCACAGAATAGAATTTTAGAGTGAGATGTGTTTTTAGAGGTGATTGGAAGCTAAGTGGCATAGTAGATAGAGCACTGGCCCTGGATTCAGGAGGACCTGGTTTCAAATCTGGCCTCAGAACCTTGACACTTACTAGCTATGTGACCCTGGGAAAGTCACTTAACCCCAATTGCCTCACCAAAAAATCCCCCAAAAACCAAAACAAAAAACAAATAAGTGATTATCTACCCTTTTCTGGAAGATGTCGAGGGAGGAAGAACCCATTATCACCAGGGGACAGTCTATCTCACTTTGGGGAAATTTCCATTGTCTGAAAGTTTTTTATCCTAACATCAAGTGTAATTCATTCCATCTAGTATAGAATGACATCTGGATTAATTGCACTTCCTTGACAATTCTGCGATAAAAGACAGATTCTCTTACTCATATAAACTTACCAATGACTTCTCTCAGTGGGTTAATAATAGACCAACCTACAAATCATGATTGCAAGAATTGTGCTGAGTATATAGTCAATATCAATAAATATTATAGCAGTGTAGTTAAATAATTGCAACACTTAGTTTGGTCACAGGGTGGTAGTATTCCTTCAGCTATTTTTCTATATATCACACACACACACACACACACACACAGCCATACATAGACACATTTTACCATTGTTAAAACAGATTTTTTTTTGTGACATTAAGAAAGCTAAGGAGGAAGGCAACTGATTTTAGTGTGCAGAAATTTCAGAGGAAAAATATTTTTCCAACAGTTTTAGTGGGTTTTTTTCTTGAAAAAAATGGATAATTTGCAGATAGTTTTTCTCTCTCTCTTTCTCTCTCTCTTTTCCTCTCAATCTCTCTCTCTCACACACACACACATACACACAGAGAAAATGATGTATAAAGCATCAATGATCAAGTGATTACATATTGTCATCTGAATTTTAATTTCCTCCAAAACATTTCTCAAAACAAAGCAAAACATCTCTCCAAAAGATTGAGTGTATCATCTTGGATAAGTCATGTTATCAAATGAGTCACTATATAAAAAGTTCTTTAAAACCTTTTAAGAACTATAGAAATGCTAGGTATTATTATTAACAACAACAATTTTATTATTACCCCTCAAGCCTACATTTGGGGCAGTTAGGTGACACAGTGGATGAATAACAGTGCCTGGAATCAAGAAAACTTATCTTTATGAGTTCAAATCCAGTCTCAGACACTTACTAGCTTTGTCACCCTGGGCAAGTCATTTAACCCTGTTTTCTTCAGTTTCCTCATCAGTAAAATGAGCTGGCAAAAGAAATGTCAAACCACTCCCATATCTCTGCCAAGAAAACTCCAGGGGCAGCTAGGTGGCACAGTGGATAAAGCACCAGCCCTGGATTCAGAAGGACCTGAGTTCAAATCTGGCCTCAGACACTTGACACTGTGAGATTTAAAACTGGATATTAGATCATAAATCTCCCCTCTTTAACCTTTCCCTTAATTTATCTCCCAGACTAGTAAATGGAAGAAGCTTCTGGTTTTCTAGTTAGAGCTTTATTGTGTGGTAGTTACCAGGTGATGTTGATTAGAGGGATAGGAAAGTAGAAATACAATACAAATTGTCTTAAGTCTAAGCTTAGTCTATATTCCGTATAAAACTCACCAAAAGCCCAAGGCCAACTTTGGGGAGGGAGAAAGACCGTGTCAAGCGCGTGCTGCTGCTAACTGCGAGCCCAGCCGAGTCGAACTCCAGTCAGCGTCTGTCTGTGCAGCACAGTCAGGAGACCAGCAGAGCAGGAAAAAGAAACCACTTCTGTTCTCTCCTTGCCTTTTAAGCTCGCACCCCGGAAGTGGAGTGCTTAGCAGGCTGTCTGGCATGCTGTTGGTCTCCTCCCCAAAAGGGTGGTCCTTCAAAAACTGGCGTCTTTCAGTTATCCTAACCGACTGTTAAAAAACTTTCATTTTTTTTTTTTTTACCACAACACTAACTGTGTGACTCTGGGCAAGTCACTTAATCCTCATTGCCCCGCCAAAAAAAACCAAACAAAACAAACCAAAACCAAAACAAAACAAAAAAACTCCAAAAGGGGATACAAAGGGTCAGGTATGACTCGAAAACAACTGAACAACAAAACAAAGGCCTACATTTCCTCATTTGGAAAATAATAATATCCTATATTAACTTTACAGGTTGTTCTAAGGTTCAATGAAATAGTCTATTTAAAGAGGTCTAAAATGAATTCAGAATTGTACAAATGTAAGAGATTATAAGTAAGAAAAAAATCCCCATAGAAAACCATTTAGCATAGTAATAACTCCCGCTTGTATTGCTTTTTTTTTTTTTTGTGAGGCAATTGGGGTTAAGTGACTTGCCCAGGGTCACACAGCTAGTAAGTGTAAGTGTCTGAGGCTGGATTTGAACTCAGGTACTCCTGACTCCAGGGCCGGTGCTCTATCCACTGCGCCACCTAGCTGCCCCTTGTATTGCATTTTAAGGTTTGCGATATGCTTTCCTCACAGTAACATTTTGCAATAGGTAATGTGAATATCCTCATTTTAGAGATGAAAAAAACCTGAGGCTCTGGGAGTGCCTGATTTGTGAGAGTCTGTGTCAAGGATGGAAAGTGTGTTTGATTTGGAAGCAAAAGACTTGAGTCCCATCTCAGCTAAGCTACTTGTTACATGTGACCTTGGGCAAATCATTTCCTCTCTAGAGGCCTGTTTTCTCATTTGCAAAAAGAGCAGTTTGGACAAGATGATTTCTTAGGTCTCTTCCAGATCTGAATATAGGGCCTATGAATTTGAACTCAAGTCTTCCAAGTGCAGTGTTCTCTCCATTACACCAGCCTAATGGCTTTACTCCAGTAGAAGGAGGCATGATCAACCATCTCCTACAGGACATTGTTTTAGAAAAATGCAGGTAAAGAATTAGAGAAGTCTGGCAGTATATTCTAGAAATAATGTTCACCATTTGCTTGTTTATGAAAAGAGATAGCCTAGTATAGGGCTTCTTAAACTTTTTCCACTCATGAGCCCTTTTAGCCTGAGAAAATTTGCATGACCCTGGGTATATAGGCATAAAACAAAGTTTCTTAACCTTTCACTGTTGCCAAATTTTTCACAACATCAACATTCAGTTATGTGACCCCATATAAGCATCATGAAAAATTTGACAATAGCAGATGATTTCTGTATACGTATTTTATATACCAGTATACTCAGGATCACGTAAAAATTTCCTGAGTGAAAAGGGGTTGCAAGTGGGAAAAAATAGGAAGCCCTCGTGTAGTGGAAGCTCTTTTTATCCGAGAAGTCCTCCCCACAGGATTGGCACAAGTCATAATCCTTCTCCTTTAATATGTTCATAATGAGTGGCCTGTCAGGGCTTTTTCTAAACTGTAGAAGGAGATATTATAGGGGGTCTTCAATGATCTAGAGAGCTTTTATTCAGATTTTCATGAGTTTGGTCCTTCTACAAAGGGCCCAATAAGAAAAGGCAAGAGTTCTTGCAATTGAATGAAAATATTTAGCATTCACCCTAAATTGAATCTCTGTGGACTTGTTTAAGGTATAAAGATAGCATGAGTCCTTTAATTAGTTTTTCTTAGAATAACTCCCAAGAAAGGAATAACTTGAGGGATACAGGCTCCCCAAGAAACCCATGATGCAACAGTTATGATACTTAGGAAGAATGGGATTCTTCTTCATGGGGAAGTTCCACTATGGAATTGATCCAGAATAAAAACAAAAGGACTGCTGACAAATAATGCCACCTCTGTGTGCAGAGGGGGGCAGGCCAGGGAGGTGAGGTGAGACTCTGAATGATGGGAAGTAGAAGATTGATGATTCCATTTCTGACTGTGATCTCTCTTTTTTAATTCCAAATAGAAAAAAAGGACTGAAGAAAATGTAAGTCTAGTCACTTTTAATCTCCCTTCTCTTTTTACCTTTTAAGAGAGTCAAAGATATTGGGGGGAAGTTGTAATTTAGAGTCTCAGAAACATTAGATTGTTGAATTCAAAAAGTAGAAATGATTTGAGCCATCATGCAGTCAACTCTGTTCATTATAGAGATATTTTTGCAGGATCTCAGGGTGATGGAGTGACTTGTCCAGGGTCATATTGCGAATGTAGATCTAGAACCCAGGTTTCCTGATTACTAGATGAATTTTCTTTCCCACAGTAATACTAATTAAAATTATTATCTTACTTTTTGAATTTCTTGGTTGGCTGTCTTTTGACTTTCTTAGTTCCTGGCACATACTAGGGGATTAATAACCACTAAACTGACTAAATTTAATGATATTTAATGCCAGTTTTGCATTACATGTGAGTTGACTTTTCAGATTAACCATTCCATGTAAAGTTTCACTTTTGTGCCTTTAAATGACTAGCTAAACTGAGAGCTTTCTAAGACTCATAAGCCCAAGTTTTAAAGCCATGCACAATAAACCATTTATTTGTGAGAAAGATGAAAGTGGTAATTGACAATGTAATCCCTCTAAAGTAATCATTCAATGAAGGAAAATGGTCCATGCACAGGGATGCTCTGATTGTCTTATAACTCTCTATTCTAATAAGTATCAATGATAACATTGACTTTATTATCAAGGACACAGGTTTCACTACTGGCTCATTTCTTTTCTTGCCCAGAAGGTGCTCAATGCCTTCACAATAAAGGCAAAGGGAATCCCGGTTCATGGAGGTGGATTTTGAGGATCCCAATTTGAATCCCAAACTAGTTCTCTTGTATGAAGGCCTATCATATTGGAAGGAAGTGAGTAAGCACCTACTATGTTCCAGGCACTGTACTGAGCACTTCACAACTATTATATCATTTGATCTTCCCAGCAACCTTAGGAGATAGGTGGTATTATCATCCCCATTTTGCAGCTGAAGAACCTGAGGCTGAGAGGTTAGACTTGCCCAGGGTCACACACCTAGTTAAAGAGAATTTAAAATCAGGTCTCCCTGACTCCAGACACAGTATTCTGTCCACTGCTCCACCTTGCTGTCTAACTATCTAGCTAAAATGCTAAACTTGGGGTTAGGAAGGCCTGAATTAAAATCAGCCTCACATACTTGCTAACTTTGTGACCCTGAGCAAGTCACTTAACTTCTGACTGCCTCTGCTTTCTTATATGTAAAGGGAAGATAATAATAGATATATTTGTAAAGTGCTTTACAAACCTTAAAGTATGATATCAAAATGCTAGTGATGAAGATGATGAGGGTGATTGTGAAGATGGACATGGAGATGAGAATTGGTTTATACTTCATTAAGCTGAGCATCGCAAACATATGTATATTTATGAACAAAATGAAAAGAATCCAGGAAAGATGTATACATATACATGGGGAGTTCAAGATCCCCCATGAAAATCTCAACAACATTCTCAATATTTTCTCACCATACTGAGGATTCTGGACAGTAAAGCAGATATTTCTGCCTCCCTGACACACTATAATATGACACACTATAATATGCTGCTCCCCCAACCCCGACCTCACCCCCACATACACATACCCTGAGGCCATCCACTGTATTGTTGACAGAGAAGTCCAAATGACAGAGAAATCCAAACCATAGGACCAACCCCAGGGATATTGTACTTTAATATTAGGTTTATATAAAAATATCCGATAGGTACATTTCTCACCCTAATTGGTGTAAGCTATCATGAGCTGTTGTGGGTAAGGTGTGGTTTCCAAGGAAGATTATATTATTTTATTGAATATTAGAAGCAGCCAGGTAGTGAAGTTGGTAGAGTTAGGAAGACCTGAGTTAAATTCTCACTTGGGAACTCACTATGTAAACTTGAATAATTATTTTAACTTCTTTCAACCTCAGTTTCCTTACCTGTAAAATGAGGGCAATAATATCATCTACCTCACAAGGTTGTTGTAAAAATCAAATGATAACCACAAGTTGCTAGGTGCTATATAAATGCTGGCTATCATTAATTACTTACATTTACATAGTTTATTGACTTAGAGTTAAGAAGACCATCTAGTCCAACCCACTCATTTTACAAATAAGGAAACTGAGGCCCAACAAGGCTATGAAATTGATAAGAAAATCTCAGAGTCTCAAAGGAAGGAGTCTGGAAGGAGGAAACAGATCAACAAATGTCAAGTGAATTGCCCAAGCCTGGACAAGTAGAAAGTGTTGAAAGTATGATTTAGACGCAGGTCCCCTAACCATCAATCCAGAAGTTTTTCAAAAGAACCTTGTAATGTAGGTACTATAAATATCATTATCCCCATGTTGAAGATAAGGAAACCAAGGCTAAAATATTATCAGTGACTTGTCCATTATCACATCATTAGTAAGTGAAGAAAGATTTGGACTAGGGTCTTCTTGCTGCCTCTTTTTTTTTTTTGTGGGGCAATGGGGGTTAAGTGACTTGCTCAGGGTCACATAGCTGGTAGGTGTCAAGTGTCTGAGGCTGGATTTGAACTCAGGTACTCCTGAATCCAGGGCCAATGCTTTATTCACTGCACCACCTAGCTGGACTTGGGTCTTCTTGACTCCAAGTCCAGAGATCTAGTCACTATACCTGATTGCCTCAATGCCATTCATATTAAATACATTTTGATTTGGTTTCTGAGAAAGGATTGGGGGAAATGTTTTTGACTAGATTATTTTGAGTTTTATAAAGTAAAATTAGGGACAAAAGAGTGTACATATATGTGTATATAATGCACATGTGTCTTTCTGTGTAATCATATAATTAAGTCCAAAGAAGGTACAATGATTAAAACCAGCAATTAATAATCAGTGTGGATAAGGGATTTTGTTTATATTTTACTTATTTAATTATTTTGTCTGATTAATAACTAGACATTTGGATAGATCCCCGACTTTTGACTAACGGTATCAGCATAAAAATTGTTGACTGATATATCTAAGAGTACCCTAAGGAGTCATTTGAGGGGGATGAAAGTACCTCTGTATTTTGCCTTGGTTCGAGCACATCTAGCATATTGCATTTAGCTGTGGTAATCACATTTTGGGATGAATATTAATAAACTGGAGAGTAAGCAACCAAAGACAGGATGATCAGGTCCTGTTCTATGAGTCTTGGTTGAAGGATCTGGAGATGTTTAGCTTGGAGAAGAGAAGATTCAGGGGAAGATGAGATAAATATTAGCAAATATTCAAAGACTGTTATGTTGAAAAGAGATAACTCCTTTGTTTTACCCCAGAGGGCAGAGCTAAGAGCATTTTGGGGGAAGCTGCAGAAAAGGTAACTTCAGCCTTTATATGAGGAAACATTTTAAAATTCAAGTTGCCCCAAAGTATAATGGGAAGCTTTAGGAAATAGTGGTTTTCCCCCTCACAAGTCTTCAAATAAAAACTAGTTGACAACTTGTCATATAGTTCATGAAGGTGACTTTTGCTCAGGTATCATTTGGACAAGATGGCTTCTGCAGTCTGTTCCTCTTCAGTGATTCTGAATGCAATGATATGGAAATACATTTTCGTTAATGAGGGGAAAGGAATTTCTTTTAGTTCTTCAATCTATTAAAGAGCTGTGCACATGGCTACTCTCTCTACCTCCATAGATCTCCATGCCTCTACAACTTCAGAGATGTTCTTTGAGAGTTGCTGTGGTCAAGACTCATTCATCTTGGGGTGATCTCAGTGCGTCTCCCTGGGTAACAAAACATCAATCATCCAAATTCCACCTGAATCAGCCTCTTCAGCTTGGTGGGAACTGATGGAGCTTGGTCTCCACTTTTCCAGCCTTGGAGAACCAAAGATTCACCTCCACATCATGAGGTTTTGAAGAAGGATGTTAGTGGGGAATTGATGGCTTCCGTTATAGAACCATAGTAATAACAATAATTGACATGGATAAAATGTTTCAAGTTTCCAAAGAGCTTTACTTGTATCATGCCTCACAAAAACCCTGTGAGGGGCAGCTGGGTGATGCAATGGATGGAGCGCCAGCCCTGGAGTCAGGAGGACCTGAGTTCAAATGCGGCCTCAGACACTTGACACTTACTAGCTGTGTGACCTTGGGCAAGTCACTTAACCCCAATTGCCTCACCAAAAAAAAAAAAAAAGAAAAAAAAGAACAGAGCAGGACAAAGTATCTGAGTCCTAGGCAAGGTGTAAAAAAACAACAACAACAACAACAAAAGAAAAACCCTGTGAAGAAGGGACTCCTATTATTCCCATTTTGCAAGTGAGGAAACTGTGACTCATAGAAAATAACTTACCTGTGATCAAGTCAAAGGAAGGATTAGATTGTGGGTCTTTTTGACACCAAGTTAACTTTATGCACAATGCTAATTCTCCTCTAAAGGGAGGGAATATATATATATATATATATATATATATATATATATATATATATGTATATATATATATATATATATAACATTCCAGCTCCTTGCACATAGTTGGCACTTAATAATCAAAATTAAATTAGAAATGAATTAGATAAACAAGTGACTGGTCTTATCAACAGAAGTAAATGCTGCATCATGATCTTATATTTGACTATTTTATCTTTGTGCAGTTTTCCTATTAATTTATTTTAAGGTTTTAATTATTTTGGGAGGGGATGGGGTAATTTTTAATACTACAGTTACCAGGTTTCTTTCCTTGTAAAAATAAATTGCACATATAGGAATATGAGTGTGTGTATATGGATATGTGATTCATCATAGCCTTGTTGGTATTTCCCTATGGTCTTTGAGGACCCCTGATCTAGTGCCAATTTCCCCCACAAAAGGGTCTTAGAATGAACTCATCTTTTGTTGTCTAAAGAAAGAAAAAAACATCTATCAGTGTCATTCACATTAATTACAATGAGTAAATTCAGGTGGGATAAATGAGAATTATTTTCACGTGTATACACACACACACACACACACACACACACACACAACCAAAGATAGGATGATCAAGACCTGTTCTACGAGTCTTAGTTGAAGGATCTGGAGATGTTTAGCTTGGAGAAGAGAAGATTTAGGGGAAGATGAGATAAATATTAGCAAATATTCAAAGGCTGTTATGTTGCCATGTTTTGCCCTAGAGGGCAATCATATATATATATATATATATATATATATATATATATATACACACACACACACACACACACACACACACACACACACATATATATATATATATATATATATATATATATATATATACCTGACCTATTAATGCATCAGGAAAGGGGATGAGGATTTATTTGATAGTTTTAAGGGGGAGTCCAAGACTGTGATTTTATCAATTATAAAGAAGTCTTAATGCATGAAGTTAGTGCATCGTCCACTGATTCAAATCAGCATTTTTTTCTGCAACTCACAATCTAGGACAGTCATATTAAGAGGTTAAGTGACTGGGTTAGGATCACAAAATCAGTATCTGTCAGAGGCAGCACATGAACCTAGGTCTCGCTGCCTCTCAGGTTAGCCCTCTATTCTTGAAACACCCCTGCCACCTGGGTCATAAGAGAAAAATGGTCAGAAATATCTGAACAGCTCCACCTATATAGCATTTTCCTCACATCAACTCTGTGAGGGAAGTACCTTAAGTACAGCTGTTCTCATTTTCCAGATGAACCTGAAGTTAGAGTGGGGAGCTAGGTGGTGCAGTGGATTGAGCTCTGGCTCTGGACTCAGGAAGACCTGAGTTCAAATGTGGACTCAGACTCTTATTAACTATGTGACCCTGGACAAGTCACTTAACCCTGATTGCCTAAAACAAAACAAACAAAAACAAAATCCTGAAGCTAGAAAGGGGAACTTACAAGAAGTAAAAAAAAAAATTAGCAATAGCTTTCCTCCAACCTCATACCCACTCCCTTATCCCAGTTGCTAGTGCTTCCTCATTAGAAAGTACCTTGTATATATGCTGTTTCCTCCAATAGAATGTGAGCTCCTTAAGGGTAGGTACTCTACTATTTTAGTCATTCGTTCCCCAGTACCTAGCAGAATGACTAGTATATAGTAGGTACTCAATAAATGCTAGCTTGCTTGAAGTATAGGAGTCAGGAGTGTGACCCAGATCTTTTGACTCCAAGAGTAGCAGACACCTCAGTGATTAAGTGGATAGAGTATTGGATTTGGAGGCACAAAGACCAATTCAAATCCCTCTTTCTCAGAAGACCTTATGTTCCTGGGCAAGTTACTTAACATTTCTTGGTCACCGTTTCTTCATTTGTTGAGGATGATAAGCAAACCTTCCTTCCATCTTTTCTGTGAGGATTAAAGGAGTTAACACATGTAAAGGGCTTTGCAACCTTAGGGTGTTATAGAAATGCTAGTTATTATTATAATTAACATAATATGTTGGTGTAACTATTGGGACAATTATCTCCTTCTTAGAGATTTTGAATACTTGGGAGTCCTTACCTTCTCTATATTGGTAACTAAGGTGGAGTGATCAGGGCTATGCCCAGGTCACTGGGATTTAGAGGATGATTTTTGACCTTAGATACAATAGAATTTAGCACCTACTTAGCAAGAATCCTTCATTAAAATGAACATCTCCCAAATGAGCAGCTTCTTGCTCCTTCCCAGGACATAGTTTTTGAAATTCTCCTTTTCTTCAAGAAATGACACATGACTTTGAACCTTACCAGAAGAAGCATATCAGAGTAATTTAATTTCCTAGATAGAATTCTCCAGAGCTGCTTTCAAGGTGGTGGTGTTCATAATCCTTCCTCCCATATTCTTTGATGCTTGTTGCCATTTGATTATAAGCTCCTTGAAGGCAAGGACTATATTTTGTTATTTTTTATATCTGAAGTGCTTAGCACAATGACTGCTTAATAAATGTTCATTTATTGTTGATTGATCTCAATTCTATTGGTAGTTGGTTCTCCATTCCTAGGGAGTAAAATCTGAAACAATATTAAATGGTTTGGCAGAATTATATGATGGAGGGACCACTGAGTCTGGCGATTGGCAATAAGGATTTAAACAACAGCTTGGCTTCTCACTAACTGGGTGACCTTGGGCAAGTCATTTCCCTTCTCTTGGGCTCAGCTTTCCCATTTCTGAAATAAGTTCTAGGACGTGATAATCGCTAGTGTCTCCGACAATTCTAGATTTTCTGTTTTATATTTAGAGCCTGGGAAGTATCAAGGAAACCTAGAGTTAGGCAACTCTTCATTTGACAGCTGAGCAAACTGAGGCTTTGGGAGTATCCAAGTGATTGTGATTGTGTCCAAGGTAATGAACTCCAGAGGCAGGAGCTGAATTAGATCTTCAAGCTCCAGAGCCAATGGTCCCCCCACTGTGACCTATCATGTGCCTCACTGGGCTGTTGTCAAGACCAAGTGGGATTAGTTGTGAAAAGTGCTTTGTAAATGTTAAAGCGCTGTACACACATGCCACTCATTCATATTTTCCCCTCTCCCAGCAGAAACCAACCCAAGTAAATGGCCAATGAAAACTACACCAGGGTCACTGAGTTCATCTTCCTGGGCTTGGAGTATTACCCCCGGTTTCAGGTCATCCTGTTTGTGCTCTTTCTGTTCTTCTATCTCTTCACCATGACAGGCAACCTGGGAATGATCATCTTAATTCGGATCGATGCCCGCCTTCACACCCCTATGTATTTTTTTCTCAGTCACCTATCATTTGTGGACATCAGCTTCTCTTCTGTGGTGGGCCCTAAGATGCTGAGAGACTTCTTTGAAGAGAGAAAGACCATCTCTTTTCTGGGCTGTGCCTTGCAGCAATGGTTCTTTGGGTTTTTCGTAGCCACCGAGTGCTTCCTCTTGGCGTCCATGGCCTATGACCGCTATGTGGCAATCTGTAACCCCCTGCTTTACTCTGTAGCCATGTCCCAGAGACTCTGCATCCAGCTCGTGGTTGGGCCCTACACTATTGGATTCATGAACACTATGACACACACGACAGCTACTTTCCGTCTTCCATTCTGTGGCCCTAATGTCATCAATCACTTCTTCTGTGACATATCTCCCCTGCTGTCTCTTGTGTGTGCTGATACCAGTCTTAATAAGCTGTTAGTTTTCATTGTGGCTGGAGCCGTGGGAGTATTCAGTGGCCTGACCATCCTTGTTTCCTATATCTACATCCTCACAGCCATCCTCAGGATCCGATCTGCTGAAGGGAGAAGGAAAGCCTTTTCCACTTGCTCTTCCCACCTTACTGCTGTCGCCGTCTTGTATGGGACCCTCTTTTTCATCTATGTGAGACCTGGTGCGATTTTCTCTCTGGATCTTAACAAAGTTGTTTCTGTGTTTTATACTGCAGTGATCCCCATGTTGAACCCCCTCATCTATAGCCTGAGGAACAAGGAGGTCAAAGATGCCTTCCACAGGACCATTGCTAAAAGGAAATTTTGTATGAGCAATTAAATTCTTCTCCAGAAAAGGAAATGGAGCAATTCCTTCATCAAGTTGCAAGAATTCCATTAAGTGACACATGTTTCCCAAATTCTAGGATACTGAGCTTCATCCCTGAATTTGCAGGTCCTTTGTGATTCTTCTTTTTCATGGAAAATAATTTCATAGGAACACATTATTCTATCAGTCTGTTTATTTACTTTATCTAATCTTGCCTTCAACATATACTGTCTTTTCCTTCAGGGGAGTTTTTTATTGGAAACTTTTTTCCTGCATATATGCATATGTATACATATAGGCATACACACATAAAAACATATGTGTGTCTGTGGATACACAGACAAACACAACACAAATATACACCACTGATGACTACTACTATTCTTGATTATTCGAATTTTTTTTTCATAATTCCTCATTGTCATTGGGCTCCCAAAATGTCGAAAAGTTTGGTTAATAAATGGGCCTCTTCCTACTGGGAAAACCTGGAAAAATATGGGATTTCCTAGTTCTTTCGTAACCTTGGATATCTGTCAGTTAGAATCACTTGGCAGTGGAGCAATTCCTATCTTGAGCTCTGGGATACTATTGTGACCCTGAGAGAGGCCAAAGGTTTTTATGTGTAGAGCAACTGGTGACCCAAAGTGACTACTAACCTTAAGCATATCTTTGAAAATAGTTCATTTCTGGGTTCCCTCAGGGGATTTGTTTCCTTAACAAAATCCCAGGGGTGTAGGGAGAGAAATAGATGCCTCTAGGTTTATAAATATGTCAGTGTATCTAACTAAAAGCACCCTAGATCCCTGGACTCCTGAGTTCCTTGTGCTTGGTTTCCCCAGCACTACCCTCTAGGGTTTATTCTAGCCACTTTGTGTCCCTCACTGGCTGCCTTCCTTAAAAAAAAAAAAGACTCTTTTCGCTTCTCTCATTTGGAAATCTCATCCACTCCTATGCCTTCAACTGTTACTTCTATGGACACTCAAATCCATATCTACCATTTAACTTCTCCTGATCCCCCCAATTACCAAGCAATATCTTTAATTGGTCATCAAATATTTCCATGGACCCCACTAGTTCCACAACTTCAAAATCTCCAAAAGCAAATTCATCCTGCTTTCTTCAAAACCTGTCCCTACTTCAAACTTCTCCATTTCTGCCACGAATAAAATCACCCTTCCAGACACCTTAGTTTCTAACACTGGAGTCATTTTTTTTTAATGTATAAGGTATTTTATTTTTTCCGTTACATGTAAAGATAGTTCTCAACTTTTGTTTATACAAGCTTTACAATTTCAGATTTTTCTCCCTCCCTCCCCTCTCCCCTAGACAGCAGGTAATCTGATATAGGTTATGTCTATATATCTCTATACATATACATATAGATATAGATATACACACACACACACATATATATATATATACACATAATAACATTAATCCTATTTCTGCATTAATCCTGTTACAAGAGAAAAAATCAGAGCAGTGATGCAAAACCTCAAAATAGAAAAAAAAAACCAACAGCACCCAAAACAAAAGAAATAATATGGTTCAATCAGCATCTATACTCCACAGTTCTTTCTTTCTTTTTTTTTTTTCTTGCATTTGGAGATCCTCTTCTATCATGAGTTCCCTGGAACTCTTCTGTACCATTGCATTGATGAGAAGAATATAGTCCATCACAGTAGATCAACACTCAATGTTGATGATACTGTGTACAATGTTCTTCTGGTTCTGCTCATCTCACTCATCATCAGCTCACGTAAGACCCTCCAGGTTTCTCTGAACCCTTCCTGCTCATCATTTCTTACAGCATAATAGTATTCCATTGTATTCATATACCACAACTTGTCCAGCCATTCCCCAATTGATGGGCACCCCCTCAACTTCCAATTCCTTGCTACCACGTAAAGAGCAGCTATAAATATTTTTGTACATGTGGGTCCCTTTCCCCCTTCCATGATTTCTTTGGGCAAAAGACCTAAAAGTGGAATTGCTGGGTCAAAGGGTATGCACAGCTTTATCGCCCTTTGGGCATAATTCCAAATTGCTCTCCAGAATGGTTGGATCAGCTCACAGCTCCACCAACAATGGATTAGTGTTCCAATTTTTCCACAGCCTCTCCAACATTTATTATCTTCCTTTTTTGTCATTTTAGCCAATCTGATAGGTGTCAGGTGGTACCTCAGAGTTGTTTTAATTTGCATCTCTCTAATCATTAGAGATTTAGAGCATTTTTTCATATGGGAATAGATAGCTTTGGTTTCTTCATCAGAAAACTGCCTGTTCATATCCTTTGACCATTTCTCAATTGGGGAATGACTTGGATTCTTATAAATTTGATTTAATTCCCTATATATTTTAGAGATGAGGCCTTTATCAGAAGCACTGGCCTCAAAAATTGTTTCCCAGTTTTCTGCCTCCCTTCCAATTTTGGATGCATTGCTTCTGTTTGTACAAAAATTTTTTAATTTAATATAATCAAAATCATCCATTTTGCATTTTATAATATACTCTATCTCTTGTTTGGTCAAAAACTGTTCTCCTTTCCAAAGATCTGATAGGTACACTATTCCTTTCTCTCCTAATTTATCTATGGTATCACCTCTTATGTCTAAATCGTGTATCCATTTTGACCTTATTTTAGTATAAGGTGTAAGATGTTGGTCTATGCCTAATTTCTGCCATACTATCTTCCAGTTTTCCCAGCAGTTTTTGTCAAATACTGAGTTCCTATCCCAGAAGCTGGAGTCTTTGGGTTTATCAAACACTACATTACTAGTGTCATTTACTACTGCATTTCCTGAGCCTAGCCTATTCCATTGATCTACCACTCTATTTTTTAGCCAGTACCATATAGTTTTGATGACTGCCGCTTTATAGTAAAGCTACACTGGAGTCATTTTTGACTCTTTCCTCTCTCCAGCTAGGTGGCTTAATGGATAGATTGTAGGGCCTGGAGTCAGGAAGACTTATCTTCCCGAGTTCAAATTGTCTTCAGACACTTACACTTGTGTGATCCTGGGTAAGTCACTTAATCCTGTTTCTTCATCTGTAAAATGAACAGAGAAAGGAAATATCACTCACTCCAGTATCTTTGCCAAGAAAACCTCAAATGGGGTCATGAAGAGCATTACTGAAAATGACTGAACAGAGACAATCTCCCTTATCTCCTAATTCCCCTTCATCAAGGATTGATTCTACTTCCTAAAGATATCTCATATTTGTCTTGTTTCTACTCCTGTCTTTAGTACCCTAACTGAAAACCTCAGTGTTTCATAAGGATAATCATAAGAGTCTCCTGACTGATTCACTATCTGATGGTCTCTTCATTTTATTTTCCATTCTCCACCCAATGGAAAGATTGATGCTAATGTCCATGACATCTCTTGCTTAAAAACAGTGGAATAGGGGCAGCTAGGTGGCGCAGTGGATAGAGCACTGGCCCTGGAGTCAGGAGGACCTGAGTTCAAATCCGGCCTCAGACACTTAACACTTACTAGCTGTGTGACCCTGGGCAAGTAACTTAACCCTAATTGCCTCACTAAAAAAAACAACAACAACAACAAAAAAACCAGTGGTATAAAGGGAAAAAAGAGCATTGTTTGCCCAAGTCAGGAAACAGATTCAAATACTGTTTCTGACATTGTGCTACTCTGGGTATGTCATGCAACAGCTTTCAGCCTCAGTTTTCCCATCTGTAAAATGAGGAGAATAATACATGCTCTCCCTGTCTTAAAGGTTGTTGTAAGGAAATAATTTTGCGGAGAGCCAAATGAAGAGGCTGGAGTTGGATACAGAGAGTTCCAGTTCACATTTTAGCTCTGATCCAATCTGTCATATAACCCTAGGCAAGTCACTTCATTTCTCTGACTTCAGTTCAATTTCTCACTTCACTTCAAATTCTATAATGGAGGAAATACATACATCTAACACCTACTACCCAGTTCCATTCTCCCTCCCACCCTCATAGGTTCCTCTAAGTGAATCAATGAATCAACAAATCAATCCATCTTGCCACCCACCCATCACTGGTCTCTTTCATCTCTATAAATATAACCTATCCCTGCCAGTTAAATTTTTGCCTGTCCTTTAAGATCTAGTCTAAATGCTAGCTCCTATAGAAAGACTTCTTGGTCAAGCCTGTGTTTTATTTTAACCTAGAATCAAGCCACCATGACAGTTTCCAGTCATTTTCAAAGCACATTTCCTACCCTGGGGCCTTCCTCTTCCTTTTACTGCAACATAGACTCTGCCTTGGCACCCTAAGATCTGACAGGTGAGCTTTTATCTTAATCTTTCCTGGAATGAGGACACCATAGCCCTTTCACATCCCTTCCAAACCTCATATGGTCCTACTCTAGATCCCCTTTAATTGTTGCCTTCCTTTCTTAGGACATATGCTTCTTAAAGGCAGGGGCCATATTTTTTTTTTTTATATTTGCAGTCCCAGTGATTCTCACAAAGCCTGGTACATAGGAAGAGCTTAATAAATGAATTTTCATGAATTACTCCTAGACACAAACCTCATCTTATCTCTCTTAAAACTTTGCATTTCTTATATGCACTCATATTTTAATTTAGATCATAGTTATATTTATCTTGTATCAGCTCCCTATGGGCAAGGATCAGGTCCTTTGTCTCCCTTTGAATGCCTGACATAGGGAATTGACTAAGGAGGTCCCTCATACATATTTCTTTATGATTATAGGCTGCAATATTATTAGCCACCATTTATATATCATTTTAAGATTTGCAAAGAACATTATAAATATTATCTCATTTTACCTTTGGAAAAACACTGGGAGTTAGGGTATACCTTTTATACAGGCAAGGAAGCTGAGGCAGAGAATGGTTAAGTGACTTGCCCAGGGACACAAATTTGAACTAAGGTCATTACTGTATCTGCAGTGTGACCTAGTTGTCAAACGGAATTAATTTGAATATGACCCAAGATCTTTAGAATCAACAGGTGAGCAGGAAAAATTAAAACGACTAATAAGACAAGATCTCCCATGTGCCTATTTCCCACAACTCCTGAAAGCCTCCTTCCTCCTTACCCTTTAATTACATTTTGGTCTCTGGACTCATTTATTTAAAAAAAAAAGATGCCACGTTCAAATAAAGTGGAACTTTTATAATTCAATCCCTTCAATTTCTAGATGAGGAAATTGAGGCCAAGAAATGACTTGTCTAAGGTCAAAAAGCTACTAAAATCAGAATAGAGATTTAGGTTATGTCTTTAACTCAAGACCTCAAGACAAGAATTTGTTTGAAAGTGTACATTGCCCTCCCCCAACAGGTGAAAAGTTGGTTCAGTCCATTCATAACACAATGATGAAACCTCACTGCTGACCAGGAAGTAAATATTAAACCATATAATGAGAGAGACGGACCAGATAGTAAAAAGGATCCTCAAAGAGTGTCCTGAACTTTAAGATTAGAAAGAACCACCCAGAGTTTAATGACTAGAGTTCTTTAATAATAGAGGGCAACACAAATAGGTGACTCAGTGTCTAGAGTGCCAGACCTAGAGGTAGAAACACTCATGTTCTTGAGTTACAATCTGGCCTCAGACACCAGCTGTATGACCCTGGGCAAGTCACTTAACCCATTTTGCCTCAGTTACCCATTTGTAAAATGACCTATAGAAGGAAATGGTAAATCAGACCACTATCTTTGCCAAGAAAATCCCAAATGGGGTCATGAAGAGTTGGGCATGACTGAGAAGAATTCAACAAAAACAACAGGGAGGTTCAACATGATGCTTGTTGTCAAGGATCATTCAAGTTCTTTGATAGACTGGGGGATTTGAGCATTTTTAGGTCAGATGGAAGAACTTTAGGCATAAAAATTAGAAAATGATAATGCTAATGTCTGGGTAGCTGTATTGAGCATCTGCAAGGTGTTTATAGGATTTTGAATCTTGTAAGAAGAAAAAGCGTTTCTCTGATCCATTGACCTTTTTTTTTTTTCAGGGCAATGAGGGTTAAGTGACTTGCCCAGGGTCACACAGCTAGTAAGTGTCAAGTGTCTCAGGCCAGATTTGAACTCAGGTCCTCCTGAATCCAGGGCCAGTGCTCTATCCACTGTGCCACCTAGCTGCCCCTGATCTGTTGACCTTTGAAGGAAAAGGAGTCACTTAGCATCAATGTGCCCAATTATGTCCTACCAGAATTAGGGTTATGATAAACTTATCTATAAGCAGTTGCCCTTATGACAGAAATGTATTGTTTTGTGCAACACTTAGAAAATCATCATTATGCATATAAATATCTTTAATGTGTATAATATATGAAACAGGGAGGGAGGAGGAATGCAGGGTCACCTTGGTTTCTGGAAGATTTGAATTCAAGTCTGGCCTTTGTATGACATTTAATCTTTCAATGTTATAGGCAAAAGAAGGTACTGATCTGCATTGGTGGATGTGGATTATTGGTGGAAGCTTCCTGTTTCAATGAAATCACAGGTCTAACATCTAGGTGGTGCAGTGGATAAAACACGGGGCTCAGAGCAAAAAACACTTATCTTCCTAAGTTCAAATCTAGACATATATATGTATAAATACATATACATACATACATTTTTGTGTGTATGTGTGAATGCAGACAGACCTAATAAATATGAAAAGCTTTCTATTATTTCTTATATCAAATGAAACTCTGTCAAGCATTTAAAACTTATCACAACCTGATCTCTTTCTTCCTTTTCAGTCTGTTTCCAGAATGGTCTACTCTATGCACTCTATATTCTTGCCATTCTTGCTGCTACTTCTATATGAACCTCCATCTCCTGCCTTTATATATTATATACATGCATGTGGTGTCCACTGTAAGAATGTAAGCTCTTCTGGACAAGGATTGATTCACTTTTGTCTTTTGTATCTCCATGGCTGACTTAGCATGGTGCTTGACACACAGTAGGTACTTACTTAACATGTGTTGATTAGCTGATTTATCCAACCTTCCCCTGAAGACCTTAATGGAAGGAGAACTCATCACCTGACATTCAAGGTGAGGTCATTTTTAACTATTCAGAATTCATTGTTGTTTCCTCCTCTTTATTTTGAGCCTGGCCTTCCCCTCTAGCTTCTTTCCAGTGCTGCTAGTTCTACCCTAAGTTAAACTGAATGCATCTAATGAAGACATCTATCATTCTGCCTGGTCCTTCCCTCTTTTTCCACCTCATGAGTGTTTCCTTTTTTCTTCTCCAGGTTGTACATAACCAGTTACTTCAGTAGTTCATGTGTATTTAGTCAAGATGTGACAGATATTTAGTGATACTTGGTGAGGGGGTCACAAGACTGATTGATTAACATGGATTCCAAGGACCATTGTCTTAATAATAAGGAAACCAATGAGGAAAAAGAAAGAATCTTCACATGAAAACCCTTAAGAAACTGAATCTCTGTGGACTTGTTTAGGATGTGAAAATACTAAAGGTGTTTTAATTATTTTCCCCCTTGTTAACACTGTAACTCCCAAGGAAGAGGACACTTGAGGGATGCTGGATCCCCTGGAAAAAGAATATGATGCAATCAGACAAGACCAGGGAATTGAGGTTCTTGGGGGGAAAAAACACTATCTTCTTCTAAAGGAGGTAGGAAGATTCCACAGTGAAAGTGAATGAGAATAAAACTAAAGACTACTGGTAAATAATGCCACCTCTGTGAGCCACAGTGGTGCAGGTGAGAGGTGAAGAAAGAAGGGTGAGGGTGAGACAAAGGACACTGAGAAACAGAACATTGGATACTACATTCTGACTGTGATCTTGTTTTTAAAGCTTCTACAAATAAAACAAAGGGGTTCTCAGAAAATGTAAGTTGAGTCATTTGTAATCCACTCTACCCCTGCCACCATTTTTTACAAAGTCTCAGCTCTCACTAGGAAAAAAAAGAAATTCACAAAGCAATCCTTCCCTCCACCAAGAAGGATATTCAAATGAAGAGTAAGGGACTGTGGTTTGGTTTCTTATAGGTTATAATTCTCTATCAGGGATTTTGGTGATGACTGCATTCTAGAGCTTGAGGTAGCTATTGGCTCCCACAGTGACTTCAAACAATTCAGCTACTGGTCCATTTCTTTTCCAGTCCTCTATGGGCTAGAACTGTTCAGAATGAAAAGGTCCTCCTGAAGCTATGGGAAGCATAGTAGAGTGGAGAAAATTTAGAATAGGACTACAGATGTGTGAGGTGAGAATAGCTAAAAGACTTGTTATTTGGGAAAATAGTAAAATTATTTCCTTTAAATGATAAAACTAATGTGTTCTCTCTTCCACTCAGTCAAATAAGGTCTATCTGCCTTTACCTCAAAATTTCACTGTGTCAATGGATTTTTGATCTCATTACCATGGCTTTTCCCTTGATGGGTAAAATGTCCATTTATAATTTCTTATTCTATTCTATGTAAGAGGAATCACAAAAAAGCATTCAGTTTCCTAAAGCTGGGTATTAAAAAAGTAGATACTTTGTTAGGATTTTTTATGATGAAAAAATACTCTCTTGCTTGAAAAAGTTTAGGTATGTTTTTTTTATTTTAAAATGTATCTGTTCTAATCTGTGAACACCAGCTCTCAGTAAAGATCCTCAAGGAATTCAAAGATTTCCTTCTCTACTGGGTTATCCATATAGAAAAGGGGAAAATGTGAGATTTTTCTCCAAAAGTCAGCCCTGTTAGAGCAGGGAGAAACTACTTGGTTCCTCCATAGGACATCCTCAGATGTAGGTCTTGTAGTAGAAATATTGGAGTCCTTATTAGGAGTTTGGTTAATATAAACCATCATGAGAATACCTTGGGAGCCTAGTGGTCACCTAGAGGGACATCACTATACTGAATTTCAAGCAGCTGAATACAAATTAAGTGCTACCCTTATTTTCTTTTTGAGACATAAGTAGGCTGGAGAATGGCAGTGTGGATAGGATGGGACTAAAACTGTACAAGGAAATATTAGTTATATCTATCCCAGTTTAAAAGTTTAACTTTTAAAATGTGTAAATAAGCTTTGTTTCATATTTTAGCTTTATGAAGTGGAATGAGGAAATGAAATCGATTGTTTTAATATTCTAATTTGTCTCTTTGTTCTGAATTTCTTCTTTCCCCAACCCATTCTTCTCATGGCTGGCAATTTAATATCCCTAAAACATGTCCCTAAAACTCCTCTATACAAAAAAAAAAAAACAACAACCAAAACCCTTCAGTAGCTCACCATTGCCTCAAGAATAAAATTCAAAATCCCTCAGTATGGCATTTAAAGCCTTAAATAACATATTTCCAGTCTTCATATATATGCATATATATGTATGCACACACATATATACACACTTCAAATATTTGTATTTGTGCATATATATGTGTATTGTAAGGTTTAGATTTTGTAGGGTTTAAATGATAACTAGGGATATCAGAATAATGTTCACATGGGGCTTGTCACCTGAGTTTTGCTTTGAAATAAATTAGGGATTCGCTAAAGGAATGTAGACTTCCAGTGGAGGTGAACAGCTAGTATATTGCAGACCAGGATTACTAACTGTGCAAAGCCACAGAAGTGGGAGACAGAATGTGGCATACCAGGGCAGCTATTAGTCCAATTTAATGGGAAAGACAGATGTGTGATATATATTTATATCCATATTTATATACAGTTATATAAGTATATGTATACATACATGTATGTGTGTATATATGCATATCTACATGCATACAAAGCCTAGTTATATTCTCTCACCCTCATAATTATTTTGTATCAATTTATGTATATTTTATGTATTTATTTACCTGTTCATATGTTTTATTCCCACAGTAGCTAGCTGGCAAAAAGGATAAAACACTGGGTCTGGAGTCAGAAAGACCTGTGTTCAAATACAACCTCAGATGTTTACCAGCTCTTTGACTCTGGGAAAATTATTCATCCACTGAGTGTCTCAGCCTCCTCAGGTGTAAAATGTGGATAATAATGGGTCCTACCTTTTAGCATCATTATAAGGATAGAATGTGATAAAATTTGTAAAGTGCTTAGCACATAAGCATTTAATAAAGGCTTTCCCTCCTCCCCCAATTAAATGTGGGAAGAAATCCTTTTTTGTATTTATATTGTACTAAAGCCTAGGATAGAAGCCTTGCACAGATTAGGCATTTAATAAGTTTGTTTAATTGAATTGTTTTTATGCAACTGGGTTATCTATCTATTGTGTGTGTGTGTGTGTGTGTGTAATTACCACTCCAGGATTGAAGAAAGAATAACTTATGAAGGAATCAGATCTCTGTTTCTCCTTTTTTAAAGACTATTATCACTTGTTAACTTAGGGATGGTCTTGTGCCCAAATTCTCATGGTCAGGATAGAAAAGATTGGTTGAAGTTGACTCCTGTGATTACCTGCACAAGAAACCCCAGTGGTTCTCTAGGGTAAAATTCAGACTTGTTTAGCCTTTAGAGGTTATCATAATCTATTTCCTACAGATATTTTTTTCAGAATTCTGGAATATTACTTTCATTCGAATGCCCTATATCCTAATTAGACCAACTTCTCCAGCATCTAGCTCAGGCTTTTTCATACAGTAAGTGCTTGATAAATCTTTGTTAACTTACTACTAGCTCTTTTTCTTTTCTTTCTTTTATTCTTTTTTTTTGTGTGGGGCAATAAGGGTTAAGTGACTTGCACAGCTAATAAATGTCAAGTGTCTGAGGTCCGATTTGAACTCATGTCCTCCTGAATCCAGGGCTGGTGCTTTATCCATTGTGTAGCTGTCCCCCCTTACTAGCTCTTTTCAATACACTACCTTTCATCTCCCATCCCATGTCTTTGCACAAGCTGTGCCTCGTGCATGGCAGAAGTTCTCTGTTCACATCTCTTTCATGGATTCTTTAGATCTCTAGATTCCTCAAAGGATCAGTTCAATTGCCACTTCCTTTAAGAGACTTATCCTGATCTTCCTTATATGCTAGCACACCCCCACACCCAATTCCATTGTACCTTCTTTGTATCTATTTTGAATGAATGACTGGAAATTTGAATGTTTATAAATTCTGACATATTTTTTACTAAAGAAAGTACCAATCATGGTATTAGTTTGGGGAAAACAAAACAAAAGCAAACCCTCATTGAATGTATCCATGACTGAACTGATAAGAAATTTGCCTAAAATGTGACTCAAAAGACATGAGATTTTTCTTGATTTAAAAAATTAACCATTATCGTATCTTTAAGAAAATCATTTAAACACGCTGAACTTCAGTCTCATTATCTGTTGTTGTTTGTCCTTCATTCTAAAAGAGCACCATGACATCAGGAGGTGATGTCATAGCTTGCTGTGAATTGGATTCAAGTGAGGCAGGGCTGTGGAAAATCACCAACCTCACTCTCTCCTCCAGCGCCATCTGGGTCCAGTGACGAGATATATATCAAGATGACTGGAGATGGCCCTGGATGTTTAAGGCAATTGGGGGTTAAGTGACTCATTCAGGGTCACACAGCTAGGAAGTGTCTGAGATGAGATTTGAACTTCAATTCCAGTGCTCTATCTACTGCACCACCTAGCTTTGCCTTCATTATCTATAAAATGGGGATAATAGTATCCATTTTATCTCATACAATTGTCGGGAAGGTCAGGTGAGATAATAAAGATGAAAGCAATTTGAAATCTATAAAATCAAAGAAAAATGGAAGGTTATTAAAGGACAATGATGGTTATGATAATGATAGGGAAGGACTAGTGAGTCCAGTGGTATGTATAGTGAACTCCCAGATGAGGAAACTCTGTGACTGATTCAGAGAATATTCTAATTTATAGTCTTAGAGAGATGCCTAGAGCCTCTTAAATGCCTATTCAAGTTAAGTGATTTACCTAGAGTCAAATAGTCAGTATACATCACACTTAGTACTTAACTCATGCCTTCCTGACTTTAACACCCCTTCTCAATGCATTACACTATTTGCCATATCTTATTCATAGCAATAATAATTAATATCTTCAGTTCAATGAAATACATTGCCAAAAGAAATGTATATAAAATCCTAGTAAATTTAGTTGTCCCTTCTCTTACTGGCTGGTGGGTTGTGTCTGGGTCAGTGGACAGATACAGATTGAATTCCAAACACATTATGTACTCTTTGTCTTTTTCTCAGCAGAGACCACCAGGAATAAATGGCCAATGGAAACTACACCAGGGTGACCGAGTTCATTTTTGTGGGTTTGAAGTACCATCCTAAGCTGCAAGTCGCCCTCTTTATACTGTTTCTGTTCTTTTATCTCTTCAACCTGACAGGCAACCTGGGAATGATCTTCCTTATCCGAATTGATGCCCGCCTTCACACCCCTATGTATTTTTTTCTCAGTCACCTATCATTTGTGGACATCAGCTTCTCTTCTGTGGTGGCCCCTAAGATGCTGAGAGACTTCTTTGATGAGAGAAAGACCATCTCCTTTCTGGGCTGTGCCTTGCAGCAATGGTTCTTTGGTTTTTTTGTTGCCACTGAATGCTTTCTCTTGGCGTCCATGGCCTATGACCGCTATGTGGCAATCTGTAACCCTCTGCTTTACTCTGTAGCCATGTCCCAGAGACTCTGCATCCAGCTCGTGTCTGGCCCCTATGCTGCAGGTTTCACAAGCACCATGACTCATACCACTGCTGCTTTCCGTCTCCCTTTCTGTGGCCCTAATGTCATCAATCACTTCTTTTGTGACATCTCACCTCTCTTTACTCTCATCTGTGCTGACATCTCAGTCAACAAGATTGTCCTTTTTGTCATGGCTGGGTCAGTGTTGGTTTTTAGTGGTCTGATCATCATTGTATCGTATATCTACATCCTCATAGCCATCCTCAGAATCCGTTCTGCAGAGGGAAGGCGCAAAGCCTTTTCTACCTGCTCCTCTCACCTAACTGCTGTCAGTATCCTCTATGGGACCCTCTTCTTCATCTATGTGCGACCTAGTGCTAGCTTCTCCCTGGACCTCAACAAGGTGGTGTCTGTGTTCTACACTGCAGTGATCCCCATGTTGAATCCCCTCATTTATAGTTTGAGGAACAAAGAAGTCAAAGATGCCATCCACAGGACTATTGCTAAAGTCAAGTTTTGTATCAGAAATTAAATTCTTTCCCAGAATAGGTAATGGGATACAGTCTCAGCCAGGTTGGGCACATTCTTAAAAGTTCATTGCATAATTCTCATCAATTTTGGGCACTTGGCACCTTTCTGTATCTTGCAATCTCCACCTTGTTTTTGTTTCTCTGGAAATGATTTAAAATGAATATCCTTATTTTTTAGTCTGCATTTTCTTTTGCAACATGGCTAATATGGAAATGTTTTACATGATTGCACATGTATAATATGTATAAAATTATTTGCCTTCTCAAGGAAAGGGGAGGGGGGGAAGGGAGAAAGAGATTTTAATACTCACAATTAAAAAAAATAATACTAAAAATTTTTGTTTACATGTAATTGAGAAAATAATAAAATTAACAATTAAATTCTGACAAATGCACACCCTTATCCCATTTTTTTCTAGATAGTTTGATTTACCATGGAGTTAGATAAATTTGTACTTATTATTACCATATATAATTGCCTACCAGGATTCTTGACCATCTATTTTATCCTTTAATAAGGGAAATTTTTCTCACATCTTCTCAGTGGAATAGTTCAATAGGTGGTGGGGGTTCGACTTTTTTCTATATAGCAGGAGAATGTCTTTGTCCCAGTCCTGGGGACCCTTTGACTACATTGAAATGATCCAGACTATACCTTAAAAAGGAAGATCTCTATTTAGGTTCCCATTCAAACACTTAGCTATGTCAGCCTCAATCCCAGTTCCTTGTAAATTTTTACTAACCATGAAATGGATGAAGACATGACTGCAACCTAAATGACAGGATTCAGAATCAAATATGTTTTTCTTGGCCTGAGGGGATTCCTACTGATTCAATGTTTCTGATTTACTTTGGAATTCTTTAATTTCTCCCTAACACCTTAAGAAAACAACAAAGAGGGGCAGCTAGGTGGTGCAATGGATAGAGCACCGGCCCTGGAGTCAGGAGTATCTGAGTTCAAATCCGGCCTCAGACACTTAACACTTACTGTGTGACCCTGGGCAAGTCACTTAACCCCAATTGCCTCACTAAAAAAAAAAAAAAAAAAAGAAAAAAAGAAAACAACAAAGAGCTCTAATTGTTGACCCCAAAACGAAGAAAGATGTTTATTTTGCTTCATAGTCTTCTCGTGCCAGTTATTCCTTTCTTTTCTTTTCCTTCTGCTACACATTCTGTTATTAAAAAAAATCTATTTTCTAGAGGATATGATTTTCTATTGGGAAATGAAGATGTGCATTTAGGAAGAATCATCGGGATTGAGGCAAAGTCTGAATTGTAAACTGTTATTGATTGCTGACTTCAGAGTCACCTGACTTTGCTTAACCCTTCTTACACTAAAATTTCCAGGGTCTAGATCTGCCCCATGCTGTCTAATCCTGGGTTCCTGCATTCTGGCCAACCCATAGACCTTCACTTCTACATTAAGCTTTTCCTTGGTTTAGTTGAGATTTTCTTTCCTTGGTGCTTTGGTTCTACCTTCTTTATTCAATTTATCATCTCATATTTACTCTCAGTCAGACAGGACATATCCTGATTACTAGTAGCCTTTCAGTTTTTCGTTCATCCACATTTCTACTTAATAACAAGAGTCCACAGCGTATAATGGGAAAGAGTTGGAGGACCTATTTCAAAACCTGATTATAGAATTTACTTTTTATTTCTTTTGGCAAATTGATTACACCTGACTGCCTCTCAGTCACTGGCTAAATGGAGATTTCCTCATCCTCCATCCAAAGCAGAAAGGGTGAAAGTAAAAATCAAACAAACCCAGCAACAAAAACCCCCTCATGATATTTATGACCTATCACCTAGAAAAACACCAAACCCCACAACTATGTTACCCTCAAAGAATATGAGATTCTTTTTATTGTAACATAGACTACAATGGCTTAAATAACTTGGACCAGGGAGTTCTAAGGGCTTATATGATCTATTCATTCAGGAAAACATGCTGGGTTTGGTGTCAAGAGACTAACTCCAATATTGCCTTATATATTTATCTATATTCTTTTTCAATAGACTCTTGTCTAGAAATCAGGACAGGATCTTCTTCCATTAGAATTTGTCATTGATTTTCCTGACCATGGAAGGGTCAATTCAACTACATGAAGAAGAACTGATTGGATTTAGCTCCAGAAAGACATCATTCAAGGTCTCTAGGAATAGGTATCCAAATCACCCATGAACCTTTGGTGTTGGAGAGGGAATACCTAAAAGAAGAGCCTTCCATATGCTTGGTGTCTATTTTTTAAAGAAGTTTTAATTTGGGTCTCATTATTCTATTTTTGTAGGCAAGAAATTTAAGGTATCTTAGAGTTAGTTTAGGAATTTAATTACAAAGAAGTTTTGCAGAAAGGAAGTAATGCAGGAGAATGTCCAGAGAAAGGCAATCACAATGGTGTAATTTCTTAATGTTTCAATGCATTAGTTTTCCCATATGTAAAATAAAAAGGCATTGAACTCCAAGGCCTCTGAAGTCTCTTCCAATTCTAAATATATGATACCATGACCTCATGTCCTATGAGAATATGGGGATCAGTTGGAGAAAGTAAGGAAATATTTGGCTGGAGAAAAAGGTTTGATGGGAGTTGAGAACATAGCATCTGTCTTCATGCACTTGAAAGGCTGACTTGCGGAGGAGAAATTAGATTTTTGCGGGGAGACTATTTGGACCCAGAAAGCAAACCTTGGGCCAATGGACAGAAATTTTATAGAATTAAATACAGGCTTGATATCAGGAAACACCTTCTGAACAATTAGAGCTCTTCATATGAAAACTGTTAGTTATTATCTATGTGTCCTCGGAAATGCCATTTAACCTCTATGGGCCTCAGTTTCTTCATATGTAAAGTGAGGAACTTAGACTAGATTCAACTTTTAGTTTTTAGCCTAGTGCCTGGCATAGAGGAAGTGCTTAATGAAAACCTCTTGACTTGATTTGACTTGCTTTGACTTCCTAAGACCCTGGTGGACTTGTTCCAGTGAATATCCGTTTTCTTTCATAAATCTCCACTTGTTCCTTTATGTTTCCATGTGAACGTGGGCATATCTCCACAGTCCTTTAAAATATCTTTTCCTTTGACCTTTCTACCTATTCCAACTTCTCTTCTCATCTCTTTCCACCCCTTTACTACTAAATTTCTTGGCAATGGCTATATCTGCTGCTTCCCCTTTTGCTTGAAGTCTGGCTCTCAACTGCTAGAATCCTCTTTTCTAAGCCACCTTATAATGAACTACTTTGCCTTTATTTTTATTTATTTATCTATATATTTATTCTCGTCCCTATATTTATACATGTCCCTTTTCCCCCATTAGAATGTAAGTTCATTGTTACTACAATTTCTTTTATTCCTTTCATTATTTGACCTAGAGTCTAGAAGACATAATATATTACCAGGTATACAGTAGGTGCTTAATAATAAAGGCTTATTGATTGATTCACTCACTCATCAACTATTTTAGGACTAACTTTCTAGTGTTGACATCTAGATTACATGTTCAGCTGAATACAGGGACTCTCATCCCTGTGTCCCAGAAGCATCTCAATCTCAACATGTCTAAAGTTGAACTTATATATTGTACTGAACACTTGCTCTTCCTTCTGACTTTACTATTTTGGCTTGTAGAACCACTAATAATGCAATCTTCCACATGCAAAACTTGGCATTGTCTTTGGATGAGATGATGGAAAGAGAGACCAAAGAGTCACTCAATTACCAATGGTGATTTTGTTTTCATAACATCTTTCAAATCCATTTTTATATTATTTTTTCTATTGCCACCATCCTATTACAGGCCCTCATTACTCCTTGCCTGAACTATTTTAGGCTTGTTAAACTTCCCTTCTCTCTTAGCTCTAAATCATCCTTCATAAAGTTTCCAGAGTAAATCATGGCTAGATTTGATTATATCCTTAGAGTACTCAGTAATCATCAGTGACTTCCTATTTTTTTTTTTTTTGGTGGGACAATGAGGGTTAAGTAACTTACCCAGGGTCATACAGTTAGTAAGTGTCAAGTGTCAGAGGCTGGATTTGAACTCAGGTCCTCCTAAATCTAGGGCCAGTGCTTTATCCACTGCACCATCTAGCTGCCCCTCTAATTCTTATTAAATAAAATTTAAAATTTATCTTCTTGGCATTCAATGCTTTCCATAATTTGACATGACTTTGGCTTTTCGGTTAAATTTAGTGCAATTAAGCACATACTTAGTCCTTTCAAGGCACTGCCAATAAGTTAACTGGTGGTGCAGTAAATGGAGCCCTGGACCGGGAGTCAGGAAGCCCTGAATTCAAATTTGGCTTTAGAAACTTCCTATATTACTATTGATTAGATAAGACTATACCATAGACAAAGATATGTCAAAAATTTTTACAGCAAGTTTATCTGTTAAAGGCCTCATTTCTGACGTATATATTGAGCATAGGAGTCAAATTTATAAACATGAGAGAGCAGTTCTCAGAAGAAATCAAAGCTATCTGTAATTACATGAAAAAAAGATGCTGTAAATTACCATTGATTAGAGAAATGCAAATTAAAACAACTGCGAGGAGCTACTTCACACCATCATAAATGGAAAATGCTAGGGTGGATGAAGGAAAAATAGGCAAACTAATGAACTGATGGTAGAGTAGTGAACTGGTTCAACCATTCTGGAGAAGAGTTTTGAACTAGACTCAGAGGGCTATAAAACTGTGCATACCCTTTTCCTCCACAATAACACTAGTAGATCTGTATCCAAAGAGACAAAAGAAAAAGGAAAAGGACCTATATGTACAAAATATTTGTAGCAGCTCTTTTTGTTGTGGAAAAGAATTAAAAATCGAGAGAATGCACAGCAATTAGGAAATAACTGAACAAGTTGTGGCATATAATATGGTGGCAAGTTGTGATGGATTGCCATTATGCTGTGGGAAATGATGAGAGGGGTGGTTTCAGAAATGGATACAAAGTGAAGTGAAAAGAATCAGATCATTGTGCGCAGTAACAGCAATGTTGTAATGTTGATCAATTGTTAAAGCCTTGGTTCTTCTCATGAACACAATGATCTAAGAGAATTCCAAAGAATTCAAGATGAAAAAATACTGTTCACATCCAGAGAGAGAACTGATGAACTCTGAATGCAAAGTGAAGTATAATTTTCTCATTTTCTTTGTTTTTCTTATTTTGCTTTGAAATACGGCTAATATGAAAATATGTTTTTGCATCATTTCTCATGCATAATTGATACATTACTTGACTTCTCAGTGGGTGGGAATGTTTGTGAAAGAGAGGGAGGGAATTTGGAACTCAAAATTTAAAAAGAAAAGAATGTTAAAAATAAGCAACAAGTTAAAATATGCCTTTAAAATAGCAATATCTAACACAACTCTTCAATAGCAGGGTTTATTAATAAATTTTGAGTTGAATATTTGCCCTCTGTCTTAATAAATTCTGGGAGGAATCTTTGATTTCTTTTATTCTTTGACAGAAAGAAGCCAGAGTAGCTGTGGGTCTTCCTATCTAGTTCACCAGTTATCATGGGCATTTTCCCAGACTGCTTTACAAATGTAGCTATAGATTCTGGCTACAGATCAGGAATCAGATGAGTTGGAAGGATATATGGGATCAGCATGGCAGAGGTTGAACCCTGGTGGTTATCATTAACTGCTAAATAGAATTTCTCACTCCTTTGCATCTCATTAACCATTTGGGTCTGTCAAAAAAGATTAAGACCTGGAGGGAAGGAAGGCAGCCAATGAATGTTAGTATTGATGGGGATGAGACTCATCCCCTACAACCAGAATTTGACTAGCCTCTCAATCTGTATTAGAACTACCCTAAACATAGCAGACTTGACTTCCAAAGTCTAACTAAAATTCATTATCACCCAGAAAGTTTTCCTATTGACAATCCATCTCACTTAATTAAGTCCTTTGCAACTTGTTTAGGAATGAGGAATAGAATTGCTTTCACGTTTGCTAATTGTCTGTCTCTCAGCACCCAATCAATCTTAATAGTTTACCCAGAGAAGCTTGTTAGAACTGGGATCAATAACAACTTCTGGGCCTTAGAGGCTGTACCCAGCACCAGGAGAAAGAGGGAAAGGAAAGGCTTAGTCTTTTATATTCCTGAGACCACCAGAGTTAGCTTCTAAGTCACTCCCAACCTATTTTGCATCAGTTACTTCCCTCTGGAAATTCTATTCTCCAGCCAAGAGAGAAAACTCTACATCCCTCACATCCCCAATAAGCCACACATCCTCCTATCTCTGGGCTTTGTTTAAACTTTGATCTGAGCCCAGAACTGTCTCCCTCTGGCTTTTGAATTCATAAACACCCTTTAAAGCCTTTCCCAAATAGCACCTCTTCCAAGAAGCCTTCAGTGATTGCTGTCAATGATCACCTTTCCCCTAAAGCACACATTTTAGCACCTTTCTAGTATATGTTATTGTTCCATAATTTGTCTTTTACTCTCCCACTAAATGGTTTCGCAAAGGTAAACTGTGAACTTTTTAACACTGGGCTAGTTTTCCAGTGTCCAATATAGTGCTCTTTTTATATATTAAGTACTTACGAAATATTTGTTTTGTATGAGCTATCTGTAGCCTACAAACAAATCTCTGGTTTTACACCCTTTGGATTTAGTCTTCAGGACTTCAAAATAATACCCTTTGGGCTATGTTGCCACTGAGGATTTCCCCTAAGGAATCAGAAAATGTTCTACTCAGTTTACCCTGAAGCAAACTCTTTACCGTCTTTTTGTTATGAACACCTTTGGCACTGTTACTTTTCTCAGAATAATGTTTTTAAATGCATGAAATAAAATATCTAATATTACAAACCAATTATTTTGAACTGATTATTTTCAAATATCTTTATCACACTAACAGTAGTGATGACAGTATTCACAATTTTAAGAAACAGATTCTGTCCCATGTCTAAGAATCCCTGACCAAGGGGCATCAAAATTTTATTCTCCTCTCGATGCTTTTAGAAAAGAAAGTGACCTAGCCCAGAGCCTTGAAAAAGAATGCCCACTCAAGAAATAAATTGTTGTTATTTAATTGTATTGTATTACTTTGTTTTCTTCTTTGTGTTACAGTTCTGTATATTTGGGGGAGATTAAAGTCATATACTAGGATGTGTTTCTAAAAGTACACATTTGCTATATAAACATTTAGGTTAACAAATCTCTCATAGAAAGGATGTATTTAACCTGCAGAAAAAGCAAAGCTCTTCTACTGCAAGCCCATAAGTAGTCAAATCACGTCTCTTTCTCTCTTAAATAGAACTTTTTTCCCTTAAATATTTCTTCCAGATTTATGTCTCTTTCTCAGTGCTTTTCCTCATACCTGCTGAACAAAGTACTAAATAGGTCACGCCTCCTGTGATCCTCATATTCCCTCCAAATTTTACTATTATCTTGAAGTTGAGGCTTAGCCCCACAAAGGGAACTCATTCAGTCAATAAAAATTTGACCCCCTACCTTGACTCACATAGTACATATGACTCACAGTACTAGTGAAGCACGTGGATTTAGTTTTGCTCACCATTGAGAGACAGACATAGAGCCTTTTAGCAGAGCCATCATAGATGACTGTCTAGCTTGGTAGGGCCTCTTACAGGATGAACTCTGCTGGCATAGCTTTTGAGAACTCATAGACAAAGCCAGTCTATTAGGAGGTATTCAAGGAAGACTTTATTGGAGCGATAGTAATGATCTCAACTCACATTTATACATACTTTATACATTAAAAATTCTTCTTAGTATTTGACCTGTATTATCCCCAGGAATATAGAACCATAGCTCATAGAAGAAAGAAAATGAAATAATATATTTCCATAATTCAAGTTATTGAGTTCTCATGGACTAGGCCATTCATGGCTTACAAAATGCCTTTACATCCACATATGTATGTATGTGTACATACACACAGATATGCATACACATGTATTCATCCATGTCTTCCCCATATATCTGTATGTTTATGTATATATGTGTGTATATACATACACAAAAATATTTTTTGGGAAAAACATGAATGAATATTATATAGATAGACATGAATAGGTTGCAATCTGCATTACTGGAGTGAATTCCTGAATCTATGTGATCCCAAGTTCATTTAGTATATACTTCCTTGCAATTAAACCTTACCACAACCCTGCATCCTAGGTAGGATGAATTGGAGTATCCCCATTTTTATTTATCTAAGGAAACTGCCTGAGAGGGGGCTTATCTAGGGTAACGCCATTAGTAATCCACAGAAAAAGGACTAAAAATGAGATATTTCATATCCAATTCAATGGTCTTTGTGATATTTTAAATAAAATAACAGAAAGGAACTCATTTCAGAAACTAATCCACATGTGCTTAAAATATAAAAAAATAATAATTTTATAATAACCTTTAAAGCCTAATGCTGCAAAAATTGTAAATAAAACCCCAGATTCCAAAAGATCCTTTAGAGAATAACAAAAACAACTCTAATTTTGAGGATATATGTGGTGATTATATCTGGCATTGACTTTATTAGTTATTTCCACTCATACTGGGATAGTTACTTATTTTTCAGCAATAATCCATGAAAAGGCATAAATTCCCAAAATACTCTGGCCCAATAATTCCTTTAAAAACTCACATGGGGACAAACATAGATGTGTTTTTAATGACATATTTTTATAGCATCTTATAATTTTGCGAATTACATTCCTCATAATAAATCTATGGGGCAGGTAGTGGAAAAATTGCTTATTCCCATTTAAAGAAAGAGTTGAGGCTCAGAAAAATTGTGATATTGCTAAGAATGCACTGCCAGTTAGTGGCAGAGTTGGGATCTACTAAAATCCAGTTCTCTTTGAAGTCATGCTACCTTCCATGAATTTAAGGAATTATAAGTACAGAACATAAAAGTCTTGTAATATTCAAAGGGCCTTCCCGCAAGGCCACAAATCCAGCATTTTTTTATTGGAAAAAATAGGAAAAGTGGCACGGTAATTCTTCTGAAAGGGCCAAGGAGAATCAGTGATAAGTCATAGTCATAAACTAATGGAGCTATTTGAAACCTTAGAGACATAGAGATTCCAAACCTCTCATCTTCCAAAAAGGAAACTAAAACCTGAATGGGTTGAGTGACTTTTCAAAGGTCACACAATTGCAGACCCAGAACTTGACCTAGACCTTTTTTTTGGTGAGGCAATTGGGGTTAAGTGACTTGCCCAGGGTCCCACAGCTAGTAATTGTTAAGTGTGTGAGGCCAGATGTGAACTCAGGTCCTCCTGAATCCAGGGATCGTGGTCTCTCCACTGCACCACCTAGCTACCCTGACCTAGACCTTTTGACTACTAGGTCAATACTACCAGAAGCTTTTGCCACTTTTTCATGTTGCCTCTATGTTTTTTGGATCAATGCTTCATGATTTTGTTGTATTGCAATTGGAAGGCTGCTAGGTTTGGATTCCATTCAATTAAATCATGTCAATTACATTTACTAACTAGGGAATATTGGATGAGTCACCTGACTTGTAAGAGCCTTAAGTAGCTCTTTGGGATGTATCTACTGATCCATAGAAGTCAGTTCCTTTAGAGTAAGGACTTCTGACACCCAAGGGTTCCCTTACTGATGAAATTGCAGATCTTGTATTTTTTGGTACATCATTTCTACTACATAATAGGCTGAATATGACTGTAATGATTCTTACTCCAGTATTTCAAGGCTGTAACTATATAAGGCTACAGGTGAGACCATGTTTAATGAATTGACCAATCAAATGTTAGTGCATTTGGTCATTTCGTCCAAATTTTGTCTGACTGATTTTTTCACTGGAGGGAGATTGGCCATCATTAAATAATTGACTGGGAACAGCACTTTTGTGTTAGCCCTGACCCCTGACTTCTAGTCCCAGGTCTGGCATTAACTAGATGTGAGAATGGGCAGAGCTGGGATCTTGCCCCATTATGGATATTAATTTCTCCATCTATAAAATAATGATGTTGAATAAATGATGGGTAAAATTTTTATACTCTAACCCATCCATTCATCCACCCATCCATCCTTCCATCTATCCAACATCATGAAAGGCTTTGAAGATACAAAAAGAAAAGTAAATTTCTTCCCTCAAGAATGTTACATTCTATCTATTCCATCCAATTTCATTAGATTCTATTCCATTTAATTCTAATAACTTCTCTTCTAGTCTATTAATTTCATCACATTCTGTGATATATGGGAACATTAAATTTAATATTGGGGTAAAATGTACATTGTTATCCCTCATGATAATAAAAAACAAATAATTAACATTTTTGGAAGCTTAACGTTTTTAAAGGCTTGCAGATGAACCCTTCTAATACTGTGTAAATGATACTTTGAAAGATGTGAGCTACCTAGACTGTGAGTAGAATGTCTCAGATCATATCTAAGTAAATAGAACTATCTCAAAGTGTAATGAATGGCTTTAAGACGTAGAGAATTTTCAGCAACAAAGGTCTAAAACTGGCAGTATGGTCACTGGTTTTGCATTTGATAATATGGATGGGATCCATGTTTTAGGTAGGACTTGGACTAGATGACTTCTGACATACCCTCTAACTCTGTAATTCTCTGATTCTCTGGTTACTTATTTCCCTTCATGATGTTATTTTTTATCACTTCCTTATATTATTTCTTACCATTTTAATGTAGTCCCAGATTCACTTTTCCAAGAGCTTCCTTTGTGGAATTTCATTTTTAAACACCCCACTCTGTGCTAAACCATCAGTCTTCAGTTCTAATGCAACAATGGGTTGAGATCCTAGGGCAAAAGGGTAATGGAACAAACTCCTTGGCGACATTTGAGTACCTGAAGTTGTTATTCTTATTGGGAAAAAGCAGAGCCTGTGAACATCACTGTCGTTATCCCCATAACCACCATTTCTGCCAATATTCTCATTAATGCTGATCATCAAAATTTGAGTTGAACTTCTAATGATAGCAGCATTTATTTAGCACTTCAAGGTTTACAAAGTGCTTTACACATATCTTATTTTATCCTCACGATAACCCTGGGAGGTAGATATTATAAACCTGATTTTACAGATGAGAAAATTGAAGGGAGAGGAAAAAGAAGCATTTATATAGTGCCTAGTTTGTGCCAGACATTATGCTAAGCATTTTTAAAAACATTTTTTCATCTCCTCTGATCTTCATAACAACCTTATGAGGTAGATGCTATTATTGACTCCCTTTTACATTTGAAGAAATTGAAACAAATAGAGATGTAATTATCTCCCCAGATTGTAAAGTAGCTTAAGGCACCTTTACACTCTATTGTGCCACCTAGCTGCTATTCTTATAACTCTCTCGAATTTCTTTATATGCTAAGTAGAAATCCAATTTTCAGCCATTTAACCATAATTTACATTTTGATAATACTAACCACTTTACAAACCCTTTGAAGTAGGTAGTCCCTGTATTATTACCTCCAATTTAGGAAAGTGAGCTTCTGAGAGGGGACATTTATTCACATCCCCTGACTCCAAGTGCAGCACACTTTAGTGTACACTAAGACAAAATCCCCTGTAGAATCTCTCTCTATCACTTTATCTCTCTCTCTCTCTCTATCTCATTTATGCCTACCTCCACTTCTACCTCTACCTCTTATCTCTATATCTATTTCTATCTCTATCACTATCTCTATTTCTATCCCTATCTCAATCTCAATCTCTGTTTCTGTCTCTGTCTCTCTCTGTCTCTGTTTCTATATATCCATATATGTATATATCTATATAGGTGTGCACACATACATATGATATATCCAAGAATATCTATATTATCTATATTTCTATATATCATCTATATCCTATAACTATATATCTCTATCTCTGTTTCCTTTGAAAAATGACTATAAAGGGAAAAAAAAAGAACATATTACGGATGGAAGGAACCTTAGAGTTCAACCTCTTAATTTTACAGACAAGGAAACTAACACCCAGATAAGTTAAAATGACTTGACCAATCTTCCAAAAAAGCTCTTTATAAAGCTCCAGCTCTCCTGAATTAGTCTTAGTGCCAGAGGAGGACTATGAATAGGAAAATGCCATCTGGGTGACTGGATTTACTGCTGCCATGCCAAGTCATGCTACCCCTCATGGTCCACTGAATCTTGGGTATCATTAGATACCTGACATATGTAACGATTGGAATGACGCCACCTGCTGGATACTTACTGTAGAAGAGTTCTGCCCATGAAGGGAAGGTCTTTGAGGGCAAGACCAGGAGTCAGGAAGTGACGCGGGCTAGTGGGAGGAGGAAGGAAGAGACTGGCGCTCAGTCTCGCTCTCTTTCCTCTGGACTCTGGCGGAGAAGGGAGCTAGAAATGTGCTCTCCCTTTAATAGATAGGAATCTAGGCCTTTTTCTCTCTCTTTACCAAATTCTTATTCTCCTTAATAAATGCTTAAAAGTCTAACTCTTGCTAAAGCTTATAATTTATTGGCGACCACTCATTAGATATTTTAGACAGTTTAGCTAGAATTTTAACCCTTAACAGATGGCTGACCACGAAGAGGAAAGCTAACCCTCAGTCTTCTTCTGATCTGCTGGTTGGGTAAGAAATTTCCCCTCCCTCTCCCTTTAACTGCTAAGTACTGGTGTACTGGCTGTGTTTTTCCTTTGAATTTTTTCGAATGGACCTTTTAAACTCCCTAATTATCCTATTTTTGATTTTGGTCTGTTTAACCAGACAAATGGGAGATAAGATCATGTTAATGCTTTGTTTTTGTGGATTTTCTATTTTTCTTTTTATTTTTGTTAAAAGAGCCAGCAACTTACTCACACAAGGAAATATCTCTCCCTCTCCCAACCATGCTTTTTCAGAGAAACCTGAAGAGATTCCTGCTGCTTTTCCCAGTTCCAACACTAATTGTTGCTCTAATTTTGCATGCCTGGAGGCAATGACCCACCCTCTAGAAGCTTTTAATCCCCTAGCACCTGGAGGCAAAGTGGGGGAAGAGGAATCCAGGCCTGAGTTCAAAATCAAGTCTGATTCAAATTGCTCTGGTCCCTCCCCTCCTCTCCAGACCCCACCCTCTACTCCTCCTATGGCCAAGCCCATAGCTTCCCCTGCCTGGGAAGTCCAGAGATCTGATGCGCATGCTCAACTTTCTCTAACTACATTTGCAGCTTCAGGCTCAGCCCTTCCCCAGCCTGGCTGTGCTTCTGAGACAACCTTAGAAAGCCCTTTAAATTCCAGATATACTCCTTTTGTTCATAATTTTGCTAACCTGCTTTTGTCTTTAATTAGTAATCTTATAAAGCATTTGTATGGTGAAAAGCCCGACAGACAATATAGAGGGGTTAAAGAAGAAAAACTTAAGCTGAATAAGAATGACAATCATCAACATAGTTCAAGACTCTGCTTTTGCCATGGAAGGGTATATATTTTACAGAAATGTAGAAGTAAGCAGCAAGGTATTGATATGAGTATTGGGGATTTTAGATATCGGAATCAAGAGTGTTCTGAATTCACTCAGATTATTAATGTCAGTTCAGAGGTTACATAGGATTTCTATGCTATTACATATACATTTTGGAATTAATGGTATAGGTTTATTTTCATAGAGATTTTAATGCTTTTGAGATTGTGTCTTATACTTAGTTTCTAAAACAAGGAGAATATTTGTAAAAGCTTTTTATAGTCATGCGATCAAGTTTATATTTTGTAATACTCTTATTAATATTAAGTTCATATTCATTTAGATTTCCCTAGTTTGAATTTCATTGTCTTTTATTATTCCACGTGTATTTTCTTCTATTCATTCATCTATCTAATTTTGAAACATGGTTTTGATTTCATAATACAATGTTAATTCTAGGAGTATTGTGCTCCCATGTTCTGAGTTGTTTGTTTTTGTTATTTTTTCTCAACTGATTATTTGATCAAACTCTTTAAAGCATTTCCCTGGCAAATTGGTTGCCATGGCAAGTGTAAATTGATTCTAGAAGTATTATTTTTGATAAGCATATTCCCAAAAAAAAAAAAAAAGAGGGGAACATTTGTAAAAGTTTTCTTTTTTCAAAAAAAAGTTTTCTTTGAGATTCTGTTGTGCTTTAACTTGTATTTAAATATGTTCTGATTTTTCACAAAGGTAATTGTATACTAAGTACAAAAAAGGGGTATTATTTGAAATTGTTGCATAATTATATATTGTGTTCTGAGTCAAGATGTATTCACATTTTTTGCAATCATTTATTATCCTCAATTTTTAAATCCATATGAGACTTGGATTATGGGAACTTATCATTTAAGACACTAATTACCTTTATTCTGAGTTATCAGATGCCAGTTGGCCAAGGTGCCATCCAATCACAAGAGGAATACATGCAAGAGCAGACACTGAACTGTCACATGAGGGGAGACATGCATGAAGTCAAGGTATGGCCGAGGGAACGGCTTTTGACAAATGTTGAGGTTGGATTCTCTTGGTTTAATATTTTATTTTATTTTTCCCCACAATATTGTACAGATGGCTGGAAGTATTCATCCCACCCATCTCACTTCTACACCTGGCTTCCATGCTCCCTCCTATATGCCTGATGCCATGGACATCTCAGTCCCATGCATCTGATTAAGTCTGACTCAGTTTCTTCCAATATGTTCGGTGGCATGGACATATATTCCATCCACCTATTTTAAGCCTGGCATACTGTATGGGCAGTACATATTGCTCAAGTGTGGGAATGCTCATATCCCATCATTTCTCTGTTCTTTTATGGTAACCCCCATAATTATCTCAGGTGTCATGATAAATACAGTGTTGAATTTGGCCTTGACACCTGTTACCAATTATATTAGATTTTTTAATTTCTCATAATGGCATGAGGATAATTAGGCAGATGATGCAAAAAGTGATGAAACAAAGATAAAAATTATTTTTAAAAATTAATATCGCAGCAATTGTCTTCTCAATTACCCTCCATAAGGGGGGACTATAGTAAGATTATAATTTTAAAGAATGTTTTAATTTTTGTTTTATTATATGTTTCATGTGTAACAACTAAGATTCTGAATTCCCTTAGACATGTTTTTGAGAACTTTCATTGTTTGATTTGATTATTGACAAAGCTATTTTAAAGTTGTGTTAAGCTCAATTTTGTAGGAAATTTTCCTGGCTGATTACCAGCATCCACACATCAACCCCTGAAAAGACTTCCATTCCATGACTACACCTAGAGGACATCTGAGAAAAGACTTTCAGAGACTTTAAATGAACAGTTTTGATTTGTTGTTTTTTTTTCTCTTTCTGTTATAATATACACCATCTGTAACATGTATTCTCTGCAGAGGCCCTCCCTTTGCAGGACTAATGTCAAAGCGTCGGTTCATGAGGACAAAAAAAAATCGCCCCTCTGGACAAAACTTTCCTCTCTTCCTTTTCTATATTGTTGTTCACATATTATTAGTTAGCAATAGTTATTATATTCTTTTTACTGTTCCGTCAAGGAAACATTTTGTTTCTTGAGGAACAACAGGGGGGACTGTAACGATTGGAATGACGCCACCTGCTGGATACTTACTGTAGAAGAGTTCTGCCCATGAAGGGAAGGTCTTTGAGGGCAAGACCAGGAGTCAGGAAGTGACGCGGGCTAGTGGGAGGAGGAAGGAAGAGACTGGCGCTCAGTCTCGCTCTCTTTCCTCTGGACTCTGGCGGAGAAGGGAGCTAGAAATGTGCTCTCCCTTTAATAGATAGGAATCTAGGCCTTTTTCTCTCTCTTTACCAAATTCTTATTCTCCTTAATAAATGCTTAAAAGTCTAACTCTTGCTAAAGCTTATAATTTATTGGCGACCACTCATTAGATATTTTAGACAGTTTAGCTAGAATTTTAACCCTTAACACATATAAGGAGGTAATCACCAACTTCTGAACTATTTATTCATCCTGTTGCTAAAAGAACTTTCCTCAGGAAGGATCTCCAAAGTATTTGATTTTTTGTTCCTAGTTTTACATCTTCCTAACTGAACTTTTTGTGAAACTAAATGTATTGGTTTCTCATCTCTTTCAGCGATTGGGAGTTTCATGAGAGCAAGAACTACAGATTAATTAGATTTTATGTCTCCCACAGACCTAACATGACACTCCGTATACCATTAGAGGTTAATAATTATTTCTTGAACTGAAATGGATATGTGTGGATGATCAATCACCAAGAATTTATTAAGAACTTTCTATGTGGCAGGGGATGTGCTAAGCATTGGGTATAGGAAGAAAGGCAAAAACAATTACAGCCTTCAAGGAGCTCATATTCTACCCAAGGAAATATAGCATAAACAACTATGTGCATGCAAGGGATACAGAGCAAATGAAAGGTAATTTCAGAGGAAAGGCACTAGGCCATGGGCTACTGGGAAAGGCCTGCTACAAGGTGGGATTTGATCTGAGTCTTGAAGGAATTCAGGGAAGATAAGAGGGGGATGTGAGAAGAGAGAGCATTTCTAGACATGGAAACCAGCCAGTTCTAAGACAGAGTCAGGACATAGAGTGTTATGCATGAGGAATGGAGCAGTAGTAGATAGAGCGGAAAATAAGAAACTAGAGGGTCAATGGAGCTTTTTTTTGGTGTTCTCTGCTTCCTGTGATGAAATAATGGGATTTAGCAGATACTCAAGGACCCACCTAGAGATTAATCTAGACTGATTGAATCAAGTGAGAGCGATTGACTTTGCTGATTAGCCTACTTCAAGTTAACTGGATTGTAAGCACACCTGGCAAGCCCTTAAGAAGGCATTGTTCTCGGAAGCTAGACTGTGAACTCAACTTGAAAACACCTTCAAAACCAATGGATTTGGATGACGCCAACCAGTCAGCTTGAAGCAGTGTGTAAGGACCGCCTCTGTTCCAGACCTATAAAAAGTTTCTGCAGTCTTCTTGCTAGAGAGTTCCTGATTAAAGCAGGCTTGTGGAGGAGGACTTAAGGAAGAACCCAAACAGGCTGAAACTCTAGGCTAGGTAGGACTTCTTTTTCTTAACTTTCCGAACTCCATGTGAACACTGGTATGCTTTAATAAATGTTTAATGCCCAAAGACTGGTACTGAAGCTTTTTTTAATTTAAGGCGATCACACAATCTAGATTTTAAACATCACATTACTTTTATGTGCCCCATGTACGCTTCCCATCAAGAGCCCTGCTTTGTGAGCACTTGATCAACTCATTCATAGAAAAGTGTTACTTATGTATGATCAAATGGTATTTGGGTTAAGTTCTGAATGCTTTTTAAAAAAATCTATTTTGGGGGGGGGCTAGGTGGCGCAGGGGATAAAGCACCGGCCCTGGATTCAGGAGTACCTGAGTTCAAATCTGGCCTCAGACACTTGACACTTACTAGCTGTGTGACCCTGGGCAAATCACTTAACCCCCATTGCCCTGCCAAAAAAAAATCTATTTTTATTGCTATTTTTTTAATATAATATTTGTTTAAAAATATACCCCTTTTTCCTTCCACCAAGAGATCCAGCCTTTGTAACAAAAAATCAGTTTGCTCATTTTCCCAGACTATTTCTTGACTTTTCACTTTTTGTTAAAGTGGGGGCACTGCTTCCAGGGTGGAGGGCACACTGTCCCACAACAGAGATAGACAGGAGATTTATGCAGCTGTTTTCAGGGATACTTCTAGGAATTTGTAAGTTTTTAGTTGTTCCAAGGTAGTATGATTTAAGGAAAGGTATGTTTACTACTCCCTTGGCCCGTGCTCTGGTCTTTAAGCAACCATAGGCCTGCTTTTCTGCCCTACAACTATGACTATAGTCCCACTTCACTGTGGCCACAAGTTTCAGTGTGCTTGTGTTCTTCCCTGGCCCGGGACCTTCACAGAAGACTTTGATCTGATTGGAAGTACACAAAAATAGCAAAATCCTGCCTCAGTGCTAGTAAAGGGATCCCTTTAATTTCCTTCTTGCCCCCTTATGATCTATGGGCTAAGAGTTCCAGAAGCAGTTGTTGCCACCATTGATTCAGAAGCTTCCAATGCCTGATCCTGGTTTGCAGGGGTTGGGGCTGGTTCTGTGCTGGCATGGCCTATGTTGGACTGTGCTCCACTCTCACCCTAGTACAACAGACCTTTCCTGGTGACCTTCTAAGTTGTCTTTGGCTTCAAAAGGATTTCACACTGTCCCTTTGTGCATTCTGCTGCTCCAGGAATTGTCTTATGTCATTATTTGAAGGTATTTGGAAAGGTCTTGGGGAAAGCTTAGGCACGTCATGGCCTTTCAGTAACAAAAAAATAAAAAAAAAATCAAAACACATAAACCAACTAAACAAACAAAGAAAACCCACGGATAAATTACCTTTCATAACAAATGAGTCTTTTTTTTTCTTTTAGTGAGGCAATTGGGGTTAAGTGACTTGCCCAGGGTCAGACAGCTAGTAAGTGTTAAGTGTCTGTGGCCAGATTCAAACTCAGGTACTCCTGACTCCAGGGCACTGCACCACCTAGCTGCCCCCACAATTGAGTCTTAAAATGTCAGCAGTTTTCAATAATGCTGGCCTTTTAACCATTTTCCACACATCACACTCCACCTCCTTATTTCTAGGCCCTGGATTCTCTTATATCCTTAAAAACTTAGTTCATATGGTACATTTCTTCAGGCCTTTACTGATCTATTGGATGCTGATACTCTTCTTTGCATAAATAACCTTGGCCTGATTTTGTATATATTATTTTGTTTTTGTTTTTGTTTTGTGGGGCAATGAGGGTTAAGTGACTTGCCCAGGGTCACACAGCTAGTACGTGTCAAATATCTGAGGCCAGATTTGAACTCAGGTCCTACTGAATCTAAGGCTGGTACTTTATCTACTGCGCCACCTAGCTGCCTGATTTTTTATATATTATGTATAAACTTATTTGCACCATATCATAAAATCCAATCAAATGCAAACCCCTTGAGGGCAAGGACTGTTTCAATTTTGTCTTTATACCCCCAGTGTTTGTGAAGCCTAAGAGATAAAAAGCTTTTTTTTTTTTTTTTTGGCATAACAATGAGGGTTAAGTGACTTGCCCAGGGTCACATAGCTAGTAAGTGTCAAGTGTCTGAATCTGGATTTGAACTCAGGTCCTCCTGAATCCAGGGCTGGCACTTTTTCCACTGCACCACCTAGCTACCCCTGATAATAAGCTCTTTAAAATAAAACCCCAACATTTACTGATTGACTGGATGATGGGTTGCCTCTATTCTCATTATGTAGATGAGGAAAGAGAAGCTTATATAAACTAAGTAAATTATGATCCCAAGGTTATGTAGATATTAAGTGGATAAGCCCAAGTCTCCTGATACCCAGGCCAATTCCTATCTGTATTATATCAAGTTCTCTTTGATCTTTTCAACTATGACAGGATTGATTGCACACCCTGCTTTATTTAGGGTTGATAATTATTTCTTCCTTTCTTTTTTTTCTTTTCTTCCTTCCTTCCTTCCTTCCTTCCTTCCTTCCTTCCTTCCTTCCTTCCTTCCTTCCTTCCTTCCTTCCTTCTTTCTTTCTTTCTTTCTTTCTTTCTTTCTTTCTTTCTTTCTTTCTTTCTTTCTTTCTTGTCAAGGAAATTGGGATAATGTGACTTGCCCAGGGTCACACAGCTAGTAAGTGTCAAGTGTCTGAGGCCAGATTTTAACTCAGTCCTCCTGAATTCAGGGCTGGTGCTTTATGCACTGTACCACCTAGCTGCCAGGGTTGATAATTCTTAAACGAATTGTATAATTCTGCATGTATATCCTCAGTTCAAGAGCTTAGGTATTCATTTTGATTTTCTAGCTTGTGTAGTGTAGAAATTTACAAAGGCATTTGTGGGGTGGATAGATCATTTGTCATTTCTAATGCTAGCTTCAGGGAAATCAAATATTAGGGTGGAAAGGAATGAATGACTATATTGAGAATTTAGTCTATTTAGACACTCAATATAAATTAGTCTCTGTGATATTATAGGCTGATTTTCACTACATGAATTCTCTATACTATAACGTATATACAGAAATCTTTTTACATAAGTGTAGAGGCTGGGGTGTTTTGCTATAGAGATAATGTCAGGGAGTATTACTTTGCCATTCCGAATGGAAAGAGCACATTGGACTCAATGATTTTTGAGGTCACTTTCAGATATGATATTCTATATCCTAAGTTCCCTTTTTTTTTCAGGGCAATGAGGATTAAGTGACTTGCCCAGGGTCACACAGCTAGTGTCAAGTGTCTGAGGCAGGATTTGAACTTAGGTCCTCTTGAATCCAGGGCCAGTGCTTTATCCACTGTGCCATCTAGCTGCTCCCTCCTAAGTTCCCTTCTAACTTGAAAGTCTATGATCTACATCCTAAATTCCCTTCTAGATTTTACATTTTATATTCTCAAGATCCTACCAAATCTGATATTCTAATTAAAAGTCTCTTCCAGCTCTGACTTTGTATATTCTGTGACCATTTTCAGAATTGCTATTCTATGTTCTAAGGCCATTTTCTGTTCTGATTTTCTCCAAGGTCCTTTCCATGATTGAAGATCTGTTTTCTAAGATTACTTGCAGCTCTGGCCTTCTATGTTCAAAGGGCTAACTTTCTAAGTTCTTCTATGACTTCCAAGCCTGCACTTCGCTATCTTGTATGGCAAAGACTATTTAAAATCAGGCAATACTTCATTTTGCATAATTACCTTTTTTGAGACTTCCCAAGACAGGGATCCCTGAGGGGTTAGGAATCTAACCCCTCTGATTATACTCTGTACTCTGGGGATATGAGAACAAATGTATAAAGTTTAGAGTATCCACAGATTTAGGTTCCATTGTGATAAAAGCACTCCTGCTGTGTTGGTAAGTTTTATTCCAGTGAGATGAATGGAATACATTTTTTCTACTTGTTTTCATAAGATTTGCCCCTTCAAATTGGAAAGGTACAAAAACTGTTCATATAATGAGATTTGAGCTATGGCATAAGGCCTTTTCTGTCTTGAAATATAGCCTCCACTAATCTGTCTTTGTAAATAAAATCCCATTAAGCTCACTAATTAGTATGTCATTGACACCTTAGAAAGTCAAAGTTAAGATACAAAATTATCACATGAGAGGGGAAACACAGCACCTCATTAATGTACACCAACTCTATCATATATGAAATAATCAGATTAGGTGACAGAAGGTAAGGAATCTAGGGATGGACATGGAAATTTTTTAAGTATAATGTTCCTGAAATATGGGATGATGGCCAGATCAAGATTTCTCAGTATAAGTTTTTTGTAAGAGGCCACTGGATGGCTAGTTAGAAGGTTAGCGAACATTAGTGATTGAGGATTTGAGAGGGAGGACAAAATAAAAGTCTGGAGGAGATGAAAACAAGATTTGAATATCTTACAGTCATATATACTCACCATATTCCTGAAATTGATTTGGAATCACATTAAACAACCATTCTGGTGCATTTGATGGAGAGAGAAGCAAGGATTTATACTTTGGAAATAAAAGTCAATGAGTTCTTCCTATTCCTCCACTTGGAACTTTCATCCTTGTTGTGAGCCTTATCCTCCAAGTTTTTCAAGACTCATCGAAGCACCTTTAAGAGCTCCAAAGAAGAGCAAATTTTCCAAATTTAATTCAAGGTATGGTTTTCGCTAATGAAAGAGAAGGACATTTGCCTGGAAAGGTAAGGGACAGGAGGATTGTGGGGCACATAGGTTAGTGTTATAATATAAGGACCCTAGTTAGCCCCCACATGGATCTCTGGAGGATTGGGGTAAAATGTATTCTTATGGCTTGTGCAGACATGGGAAAGTTTGAACTTCTTTTCAATCTGTAGAAAATCTCTGACTGTTCTTCTGGGAATATGAGGCTTGAAGCTGAGAGGAAGCAAACAGTGAAACCCAAATCTGTTTGGGTTAACTATTGTTAATTATTTCTTAAGATTAACCAGAGTTCTTTGTTAATTTCCTAGCTATGAAATGGATGTGAGTAAGACCTTGGTACTATTATGCTTTCTGGTATAAAAGATTACAATGGCTTTATTAAAAATTTAACATACATTTCTTACATGCTGATAAAGTGCAAGTTAACTCAACAATCATATTTTTCCTACTTTGAACAAGTTATGGGTAGAACACTGGGTACTAGGGACAATTTTTTTTTAAATCCCTACCTTCAAAGAGGTTACATTCTTCAGACTGTAAATGACATACAAGATGAAATGTAAATACAAAATATCAAAGTAAGAGGGAGTTCAAACCATCCTGCTCTACTATGTTTTAGCCTTGATACTTCAACTAGGTAAGATTTTAGACTTTTGAATAAGGGCAAAAAATATCTCTTGAACTAGACAGATTTTGCACAAGAATCATATATGAATAGGTCAGGGAAGTCTTTTTTCATGACCTTGAGTATCTCTCATTTGTTGCCTAAATTTTGGACTTTCTTTTTTTTAATCATAAGAGTATTTTTTTCCAGTTACATGTAAAGAAAGTTTTCACCATTTATATTCATAAGATTTTAGTTCCAAATTTTCTCCCTCCCTTCCTTCCCTTCCCCCTCCTCAAGACAGAAAGCAATTTGATATAGGTTATATGTATGCAATCACATCAAATATATTTCTCCATTAGTCATATTATGAAAGAAGAATCAGAACAAAAGGGAAAAATCTCAAGAAAGAAAAACAACAAAAACAAAAACAAAAGTAGAAACTGTATGCTTCAATCTGCATTCAGAATCCACAGTTCTTTTTTCTGGATGTGCAGAACATTTTCCATCATTAATTCTTTGGAATTGTCTTGGATCATTGCACTGCTGAGAAGAGCTGAGTCTATCACAGTTGATCATCACACAATGTTGCTGTTACTATGTACAATGTTCTCCTGGTTCTGCTCACTTGCCTCAGCATCAATTAACTTAAGTCTTTTCAGGTTTTTCTGAAATCTGCCTGCTCATCATTTCTTACAGCCCAATAGTATTCCATTACATTCATATAACACAACTTCTTCAACCATTTTCCAATTGATGGGCATTCCTTTGATTTCCAATTCATTTCCACTACAAAGAGAGCAGCTATAAATATTTTTATACATGTGGGTCATTTTCCCTTTTTTATGATCTCTTCAGAATACAGACATTGTAGTAGTATCACTGGGTCAAAGGGTATGCACAGTCCCATAGTCCTTTGGGCATAGTTCTAAATTGCTCTCCAGAATGGTTGGATCAGTTCACAGCTCCACCAACAATACATCAGTCTTCCAATTTTTCCACAGCTTCTCAAATATTTATTATTTTTCTTTTTTGTCATATTAGCCAATCTGATCGGTTTGAGGTGTTATCTCAGAGTTGTTTTAATTTGCATTTCTCTAATCAATAGTGATTGAGAACATTTTCCAAATGAAAATAGATAGATTTTATTTCTGCATTTTAAAGTTGCTTGGTCATATCCTTTGAGAATTTCTCAATTGGGGGATGACTTTCATTCTTATAAATTTGATTTAGTTCCCTATATATTTTAGAAAGGAGGCCTTTATCAGAAACACTGGCTGTAAAATTGTTTCCCAGATTTCTGCTTCCCTTCTAATTTTGGCTGCATTGCTTCTATTTGTAAATAAAACCAAACCCCCCAAAACAAAAACAAAACCAAAAAACCTTTTTAATTGAATGTAATCAAAATCAAATTTTGGACATTTCTATATGGGCACTTGAGGCCATGCATTTTATTACTGTTCTTTGTCTTTGTTGTAACTCTCTGCAGTATCTAACTTCAGTGATATACAGAATGATATACATAGGGAATATTCTTCCTCCCCCATCCTTTATTATTTGAATTCAGTTTAATTGGATTTGGGTTATTTTTGGCACATCAATCTCTGTAATATTTTTGTATTCCAAAATCCTGATATTCTGGCTTTAAAAACAATTTATGAATGTTCATATGTCAAACCCAAGAACTTGGCAAAAGCTTATTTAGTTATCAACTCTCAATATCTTCACATCCTCCTTCAACTTCCTTTCTTTAGTATCAGCAGATCAATAGCCACACTCCACCTCTTCATCTTGGCACAAATTACCCTTTCAATTTATCACTTTTCCCCTCACCTTATATTATTTTACTTGCTCTGTTTTGCCAACTACCTTTTTCTTTTCCTTTTTCATCTTCCATTTCAGGTTCTGAAGTAATTTGTCATTTCCTTTTCAAAAGCACAGCCCACAATTATTCTGTTAATCTTATTTCTCTTCCACATATAGATACAACAAAAGAGGTAGAAGATATGAAATACAACCTGGACAAGGTTTTCTGTAAGTGATCACACAACTCTCTAAAAATGACCTGTGGTAGAGATATTCCAAAGCAAACATTCCTATTGAAAAATTTTTAGTTCCTAGGATTTCCTTATATATATAAAATTTCCTTATACATGGAGACAGTTAATCACACTGTAACTGAGTTCATTCTGGTGGGTTTTACCACAGACCCTGTGATGCAGCTGGTCCTCTTTGTGCTCTTCCTTCTAATGTATTGCGTGACTGTGATGGGGAATATCACTCTGATTGTATTAATTTGTACAGACTCCCGGCTCTACACAGCCATGTATTTCTTCATTGGGAACCTGTCTTTTCTGGATCTCTGGTATTCTACTGTTTATACCCCTAAAATCATGTTGACGTGTATCTCTGATGACAAGAGTATTTCCTTTGCTGGGTGTCTAGCTCAGTTCTTCTTCTCAGCTGGGCTAGCATATAGTGAATGTTACCTGTTGGCCACCATGGCATATGACCGTTATATAGCCATCTCCAAGCCACTGCTCTACAATCAGGTTATGTCCCCAAGATTATCTTCATATCTTGTAGCAGCTTCTTACACTGGAGGCTTCATTAGTTCCATCATCATTACAAGAGAAACATTCACCCTCACCTTCTGTGGTGATAATGTTATTGATGACTTTTTCTGTGATCTGCCACCCCTGGTCAAGCTGGCATGTGATGTGAAGGAGAGTTACCAGGCTGTGCTCTATTTCCTCATGGCCACCAATGTAATCTCTCCTACTGTGCTCATCCTTGCCTCCTACCTCTTCATCATTGCTTCAATTTTGAGGATTCAATCTACCCAGGGCAGACTGAAAGCCTTCTCCACCTGTGGCTCCCACCTGACAGCTGTGACCCTATACTATGGTTCCATTCTCTACATTTATTCCCGACCTAGTTCTAGTTACTCTCTGCAGAGGGATAAAATTGTGTCTGTGTTCTGCACTGTGGCAATGCCCATGTTGAACCCAATGATCTACAGCTTCAGGAACAAAGATGTCAAGGATGCCTTGAAGAAAATGCGAGATCGAATAAGAGTTTCCTAAATGTAAGTTGTAATGGAGAAAAAAGAAGTAAAACTGTAAGGCATTCTTTATTTTTTACCATTTATGAAAATTGATTTTTACATGTAATATAAATTCATTTCCTATATGTATGTTATAAAATTCTATGGTGCTTTAAATTAAAACAAAAAATAAAGAAGTTATTAAATATTGAAGCTACTTCATGACTTTTGGTGCATCTTGTTCATGCCTACACTAAGTTGTGAATAGATATGTAACTTACACAATAGATAAATAGGAAGGGAAGGGGATAAGAGGAAGGTATGGGGAATGATAAAAGGGGGGAAAGAGCCACAGTGGCAAGAAGCAAAATAAACTTTTGAGGAAGGGCAAGATAAAAAGAGAACAAGGGGGCAGCTAGGTGGTGCAGTGACTGAAGCACCAGCCCTGGATTCAGGAGGACCTGAGTTCAAATCCAACTTGATACTTACTAGCTGGGTGACCCTGGGCAAATCACTTAACCCCCATTGCCCCACCAAAAAAGAAAAAAAAAACAGAACAAGAAACAGAAGAAAACATTATGGAGGGAGATACACAGTTAGTTATCATAACTGTGAATGTGATTGGGATGAACTGACCTGTAAAACAAAAAGCAGATAGAAGAATGGATTAGAAACTGGAATTCATTGACAAAAGACACAATTGAAACAGAATGACACACTAAAGGCCTGGAGAAGAATTTAATATGCTTCAGCTGAATTGCAAATAAGGTAGGGGTAGTAATCATGATCTTAGATAAAGGAAGAGCAAAAATATGTCTGACTAAAAGGTATAATCTGGGAAATGACATTTTGCCAAAAAGTATAATAGAGGGGCAGCCAGATGGCCCAGTGGATAAAGTACTGGCCCTGGATTTAGGAGGATCTGAGTTCAAATTGGGACTCAGACACTTGACACTCACTGGCTGTGTGACCTTGGGTAAGTCACTTAACCCCCATTGCCCCACCCCAACCCCCCCAAAAAAAGAAAGAAAGAAAGAAAGAAAGAAAAGAAAAAAAGGTGTCAGAAAATAAAGCAATATAAAACTATAGGTAGTTTCTCTGCTAAAGACCTCATTTCTGAAATATATACTGAACATAGAACTGAGTCATATTTGTAAAAATGGGAGGCATTTTCTCATTGATAAATGCTCAGAGGATATAAACAGGCAATTTTCAGAAGAAGAAATCAAAACCATCTATGGTCATATTTAAAAAATACTCTAAATTGCTGTTTATTAGAGAAATGAAAATTAAATAAACTCTGAGGCACCACTTCTCACCATCAGAAATGATAAATGATATTGGGGATGAGGAAAAAAATAGGTACATCAATGAATTGTTTGTGGTGTAGTGAACTAGTTCTACCATTCTGGAGAAAAAAAAAATGAACTAGGCTCAGTGGGCTAAAAAACTGTGTATACCCTTTGACCCAGCAATATCACTAGTAGGTCTATATCCAAAGATAAAAGAAAAAGGAAAAAGACCTATTTGTACAAAAAAATATTTACAGTAGCTCTTTTTGAAGTGGAAAAAAAATTAAAAGTCAAGAGAATGCACAACAATTGGGAAATAACTGAACAAGTGTCATATGATATGGTGGCAATTTTTGATGGAATACTATCATGATGTGGGAAATGATGAGGGGGTGGTTTCAGAAACTGATACCAAGTGAAATGAGAAGAACCAGGAAATCATTGTGCACAGTTACAGAAATGTTGTGCTGATGACAAATTGTGAAAGGTTTGGCTACAATGATAAATACAATGATCCAAGACAATTTCAAAGGATTCATGATGGAAAAAAAATGCTGTCCATCTCCAGTGAGAGAAGTGATGAACTCTGAGTGCAAATTGAAGTAAAATTTTCTCATTTTAAAAATTTTTCTTACTTTTTTGAAATGTGGCAATTTGAAAACCTTTTTCCATTATTTTGCGTTTAATTTATATCAAATTATTTGCCTTCTCAGTGGGTTGGAATGGCCGCAAGAGAAGAGAATTTGGAGCTAAAATTTTAAAAAGAAAAGAATGTTACACATAAGTAATAATAATAATAGTATGTTTTTGTATCTAGCACAACTCCTTTCTAATTATTAATAAATGTTGAATGAGATTTGCCCTTTTTCCTAATCAAATATTTAATTTTTAATTTATAGACTAAACAAGCATTTTGATACCCAGTACAATAAAAAAGACGATTGTATATGAAACTTCAAATTTATTATTCACAACTTGCCATTCTTTTAAAATATATAACAAAATTTTCATGTAAATTTCTTTTTTCCCTTTTTTTTTGTTTCCTCCCCCTACCTTAGGTATGACTGCCATCAGATAAATATAGTTATACATACATACACATATGTACATGTAAAATTATCCTAGAAATACTTCTATTTATCAGTTATTTCTCTGGATAGAGATGGCTTCTTTCTTCAGATGTATTTTCTAGTTAATTTTCATGTTTACAATAGATAAAATAACATTCACTCAAAGTCATTCTTAAAATAGTATTGCTTTTACTGTATACAATATTGCCATGTTTCTGCTCATTTTACTCCATTATTTTGTGAAAATCTTTCCACTTTTTTTCTAAGATCATTGAACTCGTCATTTTTTATAGTACAGTAATATTCCATCACTATTTTATACTACAACATTTTTAGCCATTCCTCAATTGATGGGCACCCCTACAATTTTCAGTTCTTTGCCACCACAATGAGGGCTGCTATAAACATTTCTAATATATATACTTTTCCTTTTTCCCTAAGTGTCTTTGGAAATAAAGTATTTTTGAGTCAAAGAATATAGATAGTTTAATAATTCTTTGAGCACAATTCCAGGTAGCTCTCCAAAGTGGTTGGATAAGTTCACAATATCACCCAAAATGAATGTGTCCCAATTTTTTCGATGACCTACAACATTTGTCACTTTTCTCTATCATGTAAGCCAATGTGGTAAGTGTAAAATGGTATCTCAAGGTTGTTCTAATATGAATTTCTCTAAACAATAATGGTTTAGAGCATTTTTATAAGAACATAAATGTTTTGATCTCTTCATTGGAAAACTGTCTGTTCATGTCCTTTGATCATTTATCAGTTGGGGAATGACTCATATTCTTATAGATTTGACAAAGTTGTTAATATATTTTAGATATGAGATCTTTATATGATAAACTTTTAATAAAAACATTTTATGTATTCTTTCTAAACCTGACTATATTTTTTTTATTTGTAGAAAACATCTTTACTGTAATCAATATTATCTATTTTACACCTCGTTGTTGTTGTTTCTCTTTTGTTCTCAAAGAGGACTTGCAGTAAATTGCAGTAAATTGGACTTAAGTGAGGGAGGGCTGTGCAAAGTCACCAACTTCACCCTCTCCTCCAGAGCCATCTGGGTCCACTGACAATATGTCTATATGTATGTGTGTACACATATATACACACATATATAACACATACACACACATACATACATACATACATACATATATAACAGAATGACTATAGATGGACCTAGACTTGTCCAGGGTCATACTTGCCCAGCTAGTAAGTGTCTGAGGTGAGATTTGAACTCAGGTCCTCTCAACTTCATGGCCTGTGCTTTATCCACTGCTCCACCTAGTTGCTCTTATTTTACATGTAAGTTTGCTACTTCATCTCTTTTTTATTTGTAAATTGTTCACCCATACAGAAAGTCTCATAAATAATATGTTGTAAGTTCTTTTAATTTTCTTATAAAATCTCTTCTTAGAATATTATGAAATGCAAAATGGATGACTTTGATTACATTAAATTAAAAAAGGTATTGCACAAACAGAAGCAATACTTCCTTCCAAAATTAGAAAGGGAGGCAGAAAGCTGGGAAACAAGTTTTATAGCCAGTATTTCTGATAAAGGCCTCATTTCTAAAATATAACTGGAGCTAAATCAAATTTATAAGAATCCAAGTCATTCCCCAATTAAGAAATGGTCAAAGCATATGAACAGGCAGTTTTCTGATGAAGAAATCAAAGCTTTCTATTGCCATATGAAAAAATGCTCTAAATCACTATTGATTGGAGAAATGCAAATTAAAACAACTCTGAGGTACCACCTGACACCTATAAGATTGGCTAATATGATAAAAAAGGAAAATAATAAATGTTGGAGAAGCTGTGAAAAAATTAGTACACTAATGCATTGCTGGTAGAGTTGTGAACTGACCCAACCATTCTGGAGAACAATTTGGAACTATGCCCAAAAGACTATAAAGTTGTGCACACCCTTTGACCCAGCAATACCACCATTAGGTCTTTTTCTCAAAGAGATCATAAAAAAGGGAAAAGGACCCACATGTACAAAAATATTTATAGCAGCTCTCTTTGTGGTGCCAAGGAATTGGAAATTGAGGGGATGCCCATCATTTGGAGAATGGCTGAACAAGTTGTGGCATAGGAATGCAATGGAATACTATTGTGTTGTAAGAAATGATGAGCATGAGGAGCTCAGAGAAACCTGGAAGGATTTACATGAGCTGATGCTGAGTGAGATGAGCAGAACCAGGAGAACATTGTACAAAGTATCAATAACATTTTGTGTTGATCAACTGTGATAGACTTGACCCTTCTCAGCAATAGATTGGTCCAAGATTGTTTCAAAGGATTCATGATGGAAAATGCTCTCCAAATCTAGAAAAAAAGAACTACGGCATCTGGATGCAGATTGAACCATACTATTTCTCCTTTTTTTTTTTTTTTGAGGTTTTCCCCTTTTGCTTTGATTCTTCTTTTACAGCATGACTAATGCAGAAATATGTTTAATGTGATTCTACATATATAACCTATATCAGATTGCTTGCTATCTTGGGGAGGGAGTGGAGGGAGTAAGAAACATTTGAAGCTAGAAATCTTACGGAAACAAATGTTGAAAACTTTCTCTAAATGTAAGTAGAAAATAGTAAAATTATTATATAAAAATCTGTCTTTATATTTAGCTCTTGAGACTATCTTGACTTTATCTTGTTAAATTGAGTGAGATATTGATTCTTGCTCAGTTTCTGCCATACTGCTTTCCAGTTTTTTTTAACAATTATTACCAAATAATGAATTCTTATTCTGAAATCTTGTCTTTACATTCATCAAATATAAGGTTATTATGTTTATTTGCTGCCATGAATTATGTTTCTACTCTATTCCATTTATCTACCTTTTTATTTCTTAGCTGGTACCAGATTGTTTTCTTTTTCTTTTTCTTTTTCTTTTTTTTTTTTTTTTGGTGAGGCAATTGGGGTTAAGTGACTTCCCCAGGGTCACACAGCTAGTAAGTGATAAGTGTCTGAGGCCGGATTTGAACTCAGGTCCTCCTGACTCCAGGGCCAGTGCTCTATCCACTGCGCCACCTAGCTGCCCCAGTTTTGATAATTACTATTATATGATATAGTTTAAGATCTGGTACTACTAAGACTCCTTCCTTTACACTTTTTAAAAATTATATACTTTGATATTCTTAACTTTTTTTTCAAGTAGATTTTGTTATTTTTTCTAATTCTAACTTTTTTATTCTTTGATAGAGAGAAGCAGAAGTAGCTATGGGTCTATCAACTTAGTGGATTTGCACAATGGGCATTTTACCAGATGGCTTTACAAATATTGTCCCTTTATGGCTACACATACAGATTCAGATGAGTTAGAAAGATATATGGGATCAGAATGGCAGAGTTTGAACCCTGGTGGGCATCGTTAACTCTTAAATAGAATTTCTCACTCCTTTGCATATCATCAGCCATTTGGGATTCCTGACCTTTGAAACTCTGTCTTGGAGTGATTTCTCTCACACAAGATTAAATCAGGAAGGATAGGAAGGCAGCCAATGAATGTGGTTTGTGTTAATAAGGATAAGAGTCAAACTCTACAACCCGGAAGACATATCCTTTAGCCCAGAAGTTGACCAGCCCCTCAATCCGTATTAGAACTACCACGACCATGGAATGCAATGGAAGTTGACTTCCAAAGTCTGATTAAAATTCATTATCACCCAGAAAGTTTTCCTACTTATAATCCATCTCACTTAATTAAGTCCTTTGCAACTTGTGTAGGAATGAGGATTGAAATTGCTTCCATGTTTGGTAATTGTCTGTCTCTCAGCACCCAATCAATCTTAATAGTGCCCAGAGAAGCTTGTTAGAACTGGGATCAATAACAATGTTTGGGCCTTGGAGGCTGCAACCAGCACCAGGAGAAAGAGTGCAAGGAAACGCCTTAGTCTTTCATATTCCTGAGGCCAACAGAGTTAGCTTCTAAGTCACTCCCAACCCATTGGGTTTCAATTACTTCCCTCTGGAAATTCCATTCTCCAGCCAACAGAGAAAACTCTATAGCTCTCTGTCCCCAATAAGCCACACAGTCTCCTATCTCTGGGGGTTGTTCAAACTTCGATCTGTGCCTAGCACTGACTCCTTCTGCCTTTGGAATTCATACCCACCCAACTCAAGGAGTTCCAAGAAGCCTTCAGTAACTGCTGAGTCAGTCATCACCTTTCCCCTAAAACAAATAGCATTTTAGCACCTTTCTATTTTATTGTTTTATATATATATATATATATATATATATATATATATACATTTAGTCTCCCATTAAATGGTTTCACAAAGGTAAGATGTTAACTTTTTAACACTGGTTAGTTTTCCAGTGCCCAATACAGTCCTCTTTTTACATATTAGATACTTAGGAAATATTTGTTTTTCCTATTAGCAATCTGTGGCCTACAAACAAATCTCTGGGTTCACATAACTTGGGCTTAGCCTTCAGAATTTTACAATAATCCCCTTTGGGCTATGTCGCCACTGAGGATTTCCCCTTGGAAATTAGAATTTGCTCTGTCCACAGTTTCTCCTAAAGCAGGGACTCTTTAATCTTCTTTTATCATGAACACCTTTGGTAGTCTGCACTTATGTACCCTTACATTCATTAAATGTTTTTAAATCATGAAATATAATATATAATACTATAAAGGAAACAAATCATATTGAATTCTAATTATTACATTAATTAGAGTGATGACAATATTACTAATTTTTAAAAAAGAGATTCAAAGACCCAGGGCTAAGAAGCTCTTACCCCAGGGGCATCGAAATATGATTTTCCTCTAGGTCACTTTAGAAAGTGAAAGTGACCTGGTTTAGAGCCTTGGACAAAATGGGTACTCAATAAACAACTAATGAAAATTTTCAAGGTATTATATTACATTTTTCTCCCATGGATTATAGTTCTATATTCTTGGGAGTGCTTTAACTCAGACACTAGGATGTATTTCCAAAAATACACACTTGCTATACAAATATTTAGATTAACAAAATATCTTATAGAAAGTACTAATTTCATTAGGTAAAAATAGCAAAGGACTTCTATCACAAGATCACAGTATGAAAAACAATTTTTTTCTCTCTTAAATGGGAATTATTTTTTTCTTAAATACTTTTTGCTGGTTTATTTCACTACCTTAATTGAACTTCCTTATACCTGCTGGACAGATAAAGGCATATGACACCCTCTTATGAGCCTCATACATCCAGAAGATAATGTCCTCCAGCATTTTGTTATTATCCTGAAGTTGAGATTTAGCTCCAGAAATGGAAATTGTTCAATTGATTAAAAATTCCCCCCAGTACTTAGACTCACACAGTCTAAATAACTCACAGTACTAGCGAAGTGTATGAATTTAGTTTTACTGGCTATTTAGAGGCAGAAGTAGAGCCCATTAGCAGAGCCATCATAGATTTCTTTCCAGCTTTGTAGGGCCTCTAACAGGATGAATTCTGCTGGCATATCCCTTGACAACTCATGAAGAGGGGCAGCTAGGTGGCGCAGTGGAGAGAGCACCGGCCATGGAGTCAGAAGTACCTGAATTCAAATCCAGCCTCAGACACTTAACACTTACTAGCTGTGTGACCCTGGGCAAGTCACTTAACCCCAACTGCCTCACTAAAAAAAAAAATAGAAAAAGAAAAAAAAAAGAAAAGAAAAAGACAACTCATGAAGAAAGATTATTCATGATGAGGCATTGAAGGAGAACTTTAATGTGGGAACAATAATGATCTCAACTCACATTTACATGGCACTTTATATATTTACAAATTCTTCTTACTATTTGAATTGTACTATCCTCAAAAATATATAAAAATATATGTGGCATAGCTCATAGGAGAAAAATGGCATCATATATTTGGCATATATTATATATATAATGGTATCATATATTTAGCCCATATATATATATATATTCACATTATTGGAGTGAATTGCTGAATCTATGAGATTCTAAATCAACTTAATATATTATTTGTTTCATTTAGTCATTACCAAAACTGTGCATTGTAGAATTTGAGTATCCCCATCTTATAGCTGAAGAAACTCAGGCTGAGAAGGGAGAAATGACTTATTCAGGGTAACATGGCAATCCACAGCGTAACTAAAAGCTGGAATTGTATATCCAATTAAATGGTCTTTGTACAATTTTAGATAAAAATAACAGAAAGGAACTGATTGCAGAAGCAAAATGTATGCGTGGTTAAAGTGTGAAAAAAATCAATAATTTCATGAGAACCTCTATAGCCTCATCCTACTTGCAAAATTCCCCACAAAACCCTGTAAGCCAAAAAGTCCTTTAGAGAGTAGTAAAAGCCATCTCAATATTGGGGATGCCTATGGTAAGTATATTTAGCCTTTAACTTATTAGTTAAATTATTTTCCTCCCTCCTCCATACTGGTCTCATTATTTATTCTTCAGTAATTAATAATCCATGAAAAGGAAAAAATTCACACAAACATTTTTGGCTCAAAAATTCCTTTAACAATTCATATGGGGAAAGTGAAAGACAGATGTTTTTAATGACACATTTCTATAGCAACTTGTGCTTTTCCAAATCACTTTCTTCACAACAAACTTAAGGGGCAAGTATTGAAAGAATTAATTATTCTTATTTGCAGATAAAATTGAGGCTCATAAAGGTTGGAATATTACAAAGGTCACACTGCCAGCTAGTGGCAGAACTGGGACCTATCAAAATCTAATTCTCTATGAAGTTATACAGCCTTTCATGAACTTAAGAAATTTCAAACACAGAGCAGAAAATTCCTACTACATCAAAAGCTCCTCCCAACAAGGACACAAATTCAGAATTTTTAGTGGAAAAAATAGCAATAGTGTTACAATAATTCTTTTGGAAAGGTCATAGAGAGTGAATAAAGAATCATAGTCATAAATTATTGGAACTATCTGAAACCATAGAGATCCCAAACTTCTCATCTTCCTAATTAAAGACAAAAACAAAAACAAAAGCCTAAATTAAAAACTAAAACTTGAATAGGTTGATTGACTTCTCAAAGGTCACACAGTTGTAGACTTAGATTTTGACCTAGTCCTTTTGGTTCCTAGTTCAATAGTCCCAGAAGATATACCTCCTTTTTTATGTTGCCTCTCTTTTGTTGGGATCAATGCTTCATGATTTAGTTGTATTGTGGCAGCATTGTGTAATTGGAAGAATTCCTGGCTCAGATTCAACTGAATTGAAATCCTGTCAATAAAATTTCCTAACTACGGGATATTGGACACACCACCTGAATTACAAGAGCCTTAAGTAGCTCACTAGGATGTGTCTACTGATCCATGGAAGTAGGCTTTATAAGTGGAGAGATTTCACACACCCAATGGTTCCTATGCTAATGAAATCACAGATTCTTTTTTTGATGTATTAGTTCTACTACATGATAAGCTCAATATGACTGTAATGATTCTCATTGCAATATTGAGTTGACTGGTCAAGTATTTTGCATTTGTTAATTTCTTTCAAATTTGGTCTGATTTTTTTCCATTGTAGGGAAATTGGTCAACATTGAATAATTGACTGGAATAGTACTGTACTATCAGCCCTGATCCACGACTTCCATTCCCAGCTCTAGCTTTGAGAACTTGGGAAAATTATTGTCCATTTATGGACATTAGTTTCCTCATCTATAAAATATTGATATTGGAATAGATGATCTGTAAAGTTTTGATACTGTAATCCATCCATTCATCTATTCAACATCATGGTAGACATTAGAGATACAAAGACAAAAAATAAAAGTCTTCCTTCAAGAATGTTACATTCTATCTATTCTATCCAATTTCATTAGATTCCATTCTACTTCATTCCAATCACTTCTCTTCTGGTCTCTTAATTTTATTACATTCTGTTCTCACTATTTATATGAGACCATAGAATTAGATGTTAGGGTAAAAATGGACATCAGTATCCCTCATCATGGTAATAAAAATAGTAATTAATATTTTTTGAAGGAAGTTAAATGCTTGCACATGGACCCTTCTATACTGTGGAAAAGATACCTTCAGAGGGATGACCTACCTAGACTATGGTTCAATAGATCCATGGCTTAGGCCATGGCTATCTGTCCCCTGTTCTCTAATCACACATTTATCACTATTGTTCAGCCTTTCATAATCTCTTGACTTGATCATTTTATAGCCTCCTACTTGGTCTTCCTACATCAAGCCTCCTCTCCCTTTAATCCATTCTCCACAAACAATTTCCCTGAAGTATAATCCCAACTTGAACAATTAAAATGGTTTCATATTCCTTCAGGAATCAAATACAAACTATTCTTTTTGTAATTTAGAGATTTTTTTCTTAATAAACAAGATTCCTCCTATCCTTTTAGTTTTCTTCAATATTACTCCTTTTCCATCATTATGCAATTCAGTCATGGTGGCATATACACTTGCTTTTACACATCACACTCTAACTCCTCACTTCCATATAGCAGAATCTCCTATTTACTTCAAATCTTTGCTCATTTCTGCATGAGGCCTTTACTGAACCTTTTGGCTGCTAGTACCCTTTTTCATATAAGTACCTTTGAATGATTTCATATATATTATGTGAATATTTATCTGAACACATGTCATCATCCCCAATGAAATGTAAACCCATTGAGGAAATTCAATTTTGTTTTTAGATACCCACTGTTTCTACTGTCTGAAAGATGGTCAGCTCTTAAAAAAATAAAAATGAAAACAAAAACAAAACACTTATTGATTGAGTTATTTATAATGGGTTGCTTCTATCCTAATTTTATAGATGAGGAAAGGGAAGCTTAAATAAACTAATTAAATTATCATCTAAATGTTACACAGTTACCCCCCACCCCCACACCCCTACCCCTGACCAATGCCTATTTTTACTATACCAGAGTCTCTTTCTTCTTTTATACAATTATAGGATTGCTCTATTGCAATCTGTTTTATTTAGGATTGATTTTTTGTGAGGCATTGAGAGGCAAATGACTTACCCAGAGTCACACAGCTAGTAAGTGGCAAGTGTTTGAGGTCAAATTGAACTCAGGTCCTCCTGAATCTGGGGCTGGTGCTTTATCCATTGTGCCATCTAGCTGCCCAGGATTGAAAATTCTTAATAAAATTGGGTTATTTTAAAGTATATCAGTTCAAGAGGTTAGGTATTTATTCTGATTTTCTAGCCTGTATAGTGTAGAAATTTGGAAAGTCATTTGTGGGGTAGTCAGATCATTTATCATTTATACTGCTAGGGAAATCAAATAGTGTGAAAATGAATGAACTATTTATCTTGTGAATTTGAGCCATGCAGACATGATTTTCACTACATGAATTCTCTACAATTCAACATTTATAAGGAAATATATGCATGTGGAAATGGAGGCTAGGATATTTTTATATAGAGATAAGTTCTGGGAACAAGGAGGCCTCTAACAAGTTACTTTGCCCTTCTGGATGGAATGAGCACATTGGACTCAGTGAATTCTGAGGTAACTTTCAGGTCTGATATTCTCAATCCTAAATTCCCTTCCAACTTGAAAGTCTGTGATCTATGTTCCAAAATCTATGTCCTAAGTTCCCGTCTGGGTTTTATACTTTGTGTTCTGAAGACCCTTCCAAATATGATATTCCATTCAAAGGTTGCTTCCTGCTCTGGTATTCTATGTTCTATTTCCAGCCTTGCCATTCCATGTTCTAAGGTCCTTTCCAGTGCTAATTTTTCTCTTTTCCATTCTTTTAAAAAATTTTTAAATTAAATTAAATTAATTTTTTTGTTGAGGGTTAAGTGACTTGCCCAAGATCACACAGCTTATAAGTGTCGTGTCTAAGGCCGGATTTGAACTCAGGTCCTCCTGAATCCAGGGCCACCTAGTTGCCCCTAATTTTCTCTTTTCTAAGATCCCTTACATTATTGATATTCTATTTTCTAAGATTTCTTCTATTTCTGGCCTTCTATGTTCAAAGGGCTAACTTATTATGTTTGTATATAATTTCTGAGCCTGTATTTTACTAACTCCTATGATAACATTCTAGAATGAGAAAAAGCAGCATTTTGCATAATTGCCTTTTCAAAAACTTCCAAGGACATGGATCCCTGAAGGTTAAGGAATCTAACCTTTCTAATTACAGTCTTGCAGTACTCCTGGGATTTGAGAACAGTTATACAAAGGTTGTGGGATCCACAGATTTATGTTTTGTTGTGCTAAGTGCATTCTGGCAGTTGTTGGTAAGTTTTTATTCCAGTGATTGGGATGGAATATCTATATCTATACCTATCTATATATTTATTCCTTCTTGTTTTTATAACAAGATTTGCCCCCTTCAAACTGGAAAGTCCAATTCTGTTCATATAGTGAGATATGAGCTATGACATAAAGTCTTTTCTGCCTTGATATATATATATATATATATATATATGTATATATTGTACACACACACACACACACCCCATACCACACCTCCTCTACTGATCTGTCTCTTGTCTAAAACTCCATTAGACTCACTGATCAGTCTGTCACTGTCACCGTAGAAAGTCCAATAGAAGATACAAAGTTATCATTTGAGAGTGGCAATACAAGAGCCCATTCATGCTCACCAACTGTACCATGTAAGATGGAATCAGATTAGGTGGTAGAGGCTGAGGACTCTAGGCATGGAGGAAGAAGTTTTTGAGGTATAGTAGAAGGTTTCCAGAGCATGGAATGATAGCCAGGGCAAGGTTTCTCATCATGATTTTTTATAAGAAGTCACTGGATAACTAGCTAGAAGGTAAGATGTTTTTACAGAATGAGGATTTGGGAGGCCTTCACAAACTAAACTATATGACTTCATAGTCATATAGACAATCATATTTCTTTAAATACTGGTATATCTGATGAAGAAAGAAGCAAGGCTTTGTACTCTAGAAATCAGAGTCAATGAATTCTTCCTGTTTCTCCACTTGGAAGGTATTTTTCTCCCTTATTGTTAGCCTTATTCTTCCTTCTAGTTCTGTAGGATTGATCAAAGGACCTTTAAGAGCTTTAAAAATGAGTAAATCTTCGTTACTTAATACCATAGACAAGAACATTTAGCTGGAGAGAGAAAGGACAGGAGGAATATGAGGCACATGGCTTAATAATAAGACAGAAGGACTTTGTTTAGCATCCACAGCGATTTCTGAAGGTTTGGAAGATGGATTCTCATGGCTTGTGCAGACAAGGGAAGAGCTGAGCTTTTCTCTTCTATTTGTGGATAATCTTTGACTTCTCATCTGGGAAAATGAGGCTTGGATATGGAAGGAAGGCAATCATATAACCCAAATCTGGTTGGGTTGACTCGTTAGTGATTGATTACATGAGATTAAGCAGAGTTCTATGTTCATTTCCCAGCTATGAAATGAATGTTAGTAAGATATTAATATGTGAAGGATTGCATTATTGTGGGCATGTCATTTGGTATAAAAAATCACAATCACTTTAATTAAATTTCAACATACATTTACTGTATGCTGATAATGTGCAAGTTGAGTTAACGATTCTTTATTAAGCAGCTACTTTTTGCCAATGAGAGATAGAATACTAGATACTGGCAATACATTTTTTAAAAATCACTACCTTCAAAGAGCTTACATTCTTCAGGGTAGATATCACATGGAGGAAGAAATGGAAATAGAAAACATCAATGTGAAAGTGAGGTCAAAACCATTCCACTCTACTCTCTCGCTCTTTTTTTTTTTATTTGGTTAACTAACTTGCCCAGGGTCACAAATCTAGTAAGTGTCAAGTGTCTGAGACTGCTTCTTTGTATCTCTAGAGTGTAGCACAGTGCCTTGCGCATAGTAGGCAGTTATTACATGTTTATTGACTAACTGATTCTTAATTGGATTTGTCTTCCTTTGAATCTTCAGAATTTAATTCTTATTCATTTACTTTCCATCTTAGTCTAACTTCCTTGGTAGCATTTTTTAGTCCATAGGATCCTACCAATATTTCATCTGAATCCATTGAAATCTGCTTTCAGGGTGATAGCCCTGGTTGACTTTGTCTGTCACAAACTGTGGGAAGAAGTTTTCTTTTTCTCCAAAGGATCATATGATTTCTTTTTCCCCCAATACCATTTCTCCCTATTAGTGAGAATGATATCCAGAGTATAATTTTACCTTACTGGTTCCTCCACCTTTTGAAAGAAGAAATAATCATTAAGGCAAGTCAAGAATTCATCAGTTTCTCTTTTTTTAAAAGAGAGAAAATTTATTTAAAATTTGTTAGATGTCTGCATGATTAAAATGCTCTATCACTATTATTCTCTTTCTGTCCAAGTATTTTGTAGTATGCTCCAAAGACTCTCTTATCTGTTGTGCATTGAACTTCACTCCTAAATTTTCCATCATTACTACTCCCTCTGATTCTTGTGTCATGGGTTCTACCCCATCAATCTCAGTGGGGGGAAATCTACCTATCATCTATCTATCTATCTATCTATCTATCTATCTATCTATCTATCTATCTATCTATCTATCTATCTATCTATCTATCTATCTATCTATGTATCTATGTCTATATACATGTATCCTTTTACATGCATCCATATAAATATGGATGTTTAAATTTGCCTCCCTTTGTGAGGACCTCTAGTTTCCTTTTACTGTCTAAAATTTGCATATGAACATTTCAATATGGACATTTGAGGCCATGCATTTTACTACTGGACCTTGTCTTTGCAGTAACTGTAGTATTTAACTTGAGTGATATACATAGGGAGTCATCTCCCTCTCTCATCCTTTATTATTTGAATCCATTTTAATTTGATTTGGGTGATTCTTGGCACATCAATTCTTACCAGCCTTTATTAGGCATCACTGGCAAGGATTATTTTATCTCTATATTTTATACCATCATCCAAATGATATTCTAAGAAATAAATTAGTCAATAACCATTTATTAAGCACCTACTATGTGTCAGGCACTGAACTAAGCATTGGGGATACAAAAAAGTAAAAGAGTCTCATTCCAGGAGGCAGAGAAGAGGAGAGGAACATTGCAGGTAAAAGGTTATCCAAGTCAGGAGATGGAGTTTCTGGTTTGAAGAAGAGCAAGGAGGTCAATGTCACTGTATCAGAGTACACAGAGGTGAGTAAGGTGTAAAAAGACTAGAGATATAAGGGGTTAAGTTATGATAAGCTTTGAGTTGCAAATAGAAGATTTTAAATTATATCCCACAGGTGAGGTTTAACCACTGAAGTTTATTGAGAGGGGTGACATGGCCAGGCTTGTGCTTTAAGAAAATCCTTTTGACTGTTAAGTGAAGGATGGATTTGAGTAGGAAAATATTTTGGTAAAGAGACCAACCAGTACCGTATTGCTATATTACAAGGATGAGATGATGAAAGCCTGCACCAGATTGTTGGCAGTGCCTGAAGAGAGAAGAGGGTGTATGAGACATGTTATTCAGAGAACACTGACAGACTTTGGTAACAGATAGGATATGGGTGAATGACAATGATAGAGAATGAGGAGTCAAGGATCACACCTATGTTGTGACCTTGAGAGACTTCTTGGCCAGTTCTCCATTTCTCAAATTGATTGTTGTCTTCTCTAAACTTTGTTTTTAGTGGGAAGGAGTAAGGAACATGTAGCCTGTCCATATGGACCCAAGATTCTTGTCCAAGATTTCATAATGAATTGTGCCCACATAAGTAGGACCACAGAATCACAGAACTTCAGAGCTGGAAGACATCAAATATAACCTGGCCAATGTCTCCAATAAGTGATCCTACAACTTTGTGAAAATGACCTGTTCCAATATCTCATTATATTCCAAAGCAAACACCCCTCTTTGAAGAAGTTTTAGTTCCTGGGAATTATTTTTCCTCTTATACTCCTTGCAGCTATGGAGAAAGTTAATCACACTGTAACTGAGTTCATTCTAGTGGGTTTTACCACAGACCCTGTGATGCAGCTGGTCCTCTTTGTACTCTTCCTTCTAATATATTGCATGACTGTGATGGGGAATATCACTCTGATTGTGTTAATTTGTACAGACTCCCAGCTCTACACAGGCATGTATTTCTTCATTGGGAACCTGTCTTTTCTGGATCTCTGGTATTCCTCTGTTTATACCCCTAAAATTATGTTGACATGTATCTCTGATGACAAGAGTATTTCCTTTGCTGGGTGTCTAGCTCAGTTCTTGTTCTCAGCTGGGCTAGCATGTACTGAATGTTACCTGTTGGCCACCATGGCATATGACCGTTATATAGCCATCTCCAAGCCACTCCTCTACACTCAGGTTATGTCCCCAAGATTATCTTCATATCTTGTAGCAGCTTCTTATACTGGAGGCTTCATTAATTCCATTATGATTACAAGTGAAACATTCACCCTGACTTTCTGTGGCAATGTTATTGATGACTTCTTCTGTGATCTGCCACCCCTGGTCAAGCTGGCATGTGATGTGAAGGAGAGTTACCATGTTGTGGTCTTTTTTATCCTAGTCACCAATGTCATGGCTCCCAGTCTGATCATCCTGTCCTCCTACCTTTTCATCATTGTTACCATTTTGAGGATTCAATCTACCCAGGGCAGACTTAAAGCCTTCTCCACTTGTGGCTCCCACCTGACAGCTGTGACCCTATACTATGGTTCTATTCTCTACATGTATTCCCGTCCTAGTACTAGCTACTCTCTTCAGAGGGATAAAATTGTGTCTGTTTTCTGCACTGTGGCAATGCCCATGTTGAACCCAATGATCTATAGCTTCAGGAACAAAGATGTCAAAGATGCATTGAAGAAAATGCAAGATCGAATAAGAATTTCCTAAATAGAAGTTGTTTGGATAAAAAAAGTAACAGTTGTGTAAGTATTTTCATATTAATGCTCTCCTCAAAAAAATAAAAAAAGAAATTAAAAAACATTTTATAGGTTAGAGAAATCACTCTATACTTTGAAATTTATATTGTATTGAATCCATTTATTAATGTCTTAGAATAAAAGGAGGCTATTTCTTTTTTGTTAATAGTGGTAATCACTATTTCAAATACAGAAGGACCTTAGTTATTATCCATTATTACCCATTCATTTAAAAATAATAGTAATGAATTAATGCCTTTTAAGTTTAAACCAACTATTCTTGACCTGGAATCAGGAAGTCCTGAGATCACATTTGACTTCAGACACTTAGTAACTGTGTGACCCTGGACAAATTATTTAAAATCTGCTTGCTTCAGTTTCCTCAATTATAAAATGGGGATAATAACAGCATCTACTTCAAAGGATTGTTGTAAGGATTGAATGAGATAATATTTCTAAAAATGTCCAGTACATAGTTGGTGCTATATAAATTCTTATTCCCTTCCATTTCCATTTTTCTATGCCCTGGGCATACAATAACAAAAAGGAGCAAGTCCTGGTTTATAAGGAACTTACATCTTACGAGGAGAGGTTATGTCATAATATAACGATAAAACATTTCTCACTGAGTTGTGAGAAAGCCACAGTCAGGAGTCACAGTCAAGATTTCACAGGATTTAGTAGCTTCCAAATTAGAGGAATTGGGTGCTTGGACTAATATATTTCAGAGAACAAAAGAGCAAGGATTACAACCAAGAATAAACTATCCACAAAAGCTGAATATAATCCTTAAGAGGGGAAAGTGGACTCCATTTAATGAAATAGAGGAATTTCAAATATTCATGATGAAAGGCCCAGACCTGAATAAAAATTTTGATATTCAAACACAAGACTCCAGAGATGCATAAAAACGTTAATATGAAAGAGTAATTATAAGGGTCTCAATAAACCTAAACTGTTTACACTTCTATAGGGAAATGATACATGTGATTTGTAAGAATGCTATTATTATTAGGGCTATTAAATGGAGCTTACCTAGACAGAGGATATAGATGTGAGTCAATTATGTTGGAATGATCTCCAAAGAAAATGAAGGGATGAAAAAGAGGGAGAAGGGAGAAAGGTGAAGGTAGTGGGAGAATGGAGAAATTTTTCTCACAAAATGAAGTGCATAAGGAAGAGCTTTTACAGTAGAAGGAAAATCGAGGTGGTAGTGATAGGAAATGGTTAACACTCACTCTTGCCAGAATTCATTCAAAAAGGTAAAGACATTATGCATACTTAGTTGCATATAGAAATACAACTTTCCCAATAGGGAAATAGGAGGGGGGAAAGTAAGAAGAAGGGAGGGACATGATAAAAAAGAAGACAGATTAAGGGACAATGTGGATATAAGCAAAATAGATTTTGAGGAGGGGTAGAATAAAAAAGTGAGAGAAGAAGAAACAAAAGAAAATAGCATAGAGGGAAATAACTAGCATATAATATTGTGAATGTGAAAGTAATGAACTTACTCATAAAACAGAAAAGAGATAGCAGAGCAGATGAATCCATTGACAAATGACAAACTTGAACCATAAGCACACACACACCCACACACACACACAGAGTTAAAATAACAGTCTAGAGTAGATTCTAATATGTTTCAGCTGAACTAAATGAGGCAGGGGGAGAGGTAATCATGATCTCAGACAGATCAAAAGCAAAAAGAGACCTTACTAAATGAGATAATCAGCCACTGTGATAGACTGAACTCTTCTCAGCAATACAATGATCCAAAAACAATGACAATATGGTGAAAAATGCTCTCCACATTCAGAAAAAGAACTATGCCACCCAAATACAGACTGAAGCTGACTATTTTCACTTTTGTTGTTCTTGTTTATTCTTTCCTGTGTCTTTTTTCCCTTTCATTCTGATTAATGTGGAATATATTTAACATGATAACAATGTATAACCTATATCAAATTGCTTGCTGGCCTCAGCACGGGGGAGGTTCGGAGAAAACTTTGCAACTCCAAAAATATCTTTATATATAATTGAGAAAATTTAAAAGTTAAAAAATTAAAAAATAAAAGGGAAAAGCAGGGAAACAACATATGGCTAAAAGGTATGAAAGATAAAGGAATATCCAAAAAATATAGCAAGTTTCTGTTAAACTTAAGAAGTTTCTCATTTATTAAATGTACAATGAGCATAGTGCTGAGTCAAATTTATTAAAATGAGAGCCATTCTCCAAGTAATAAATGCTCAAAGGATATAAACAGGCAGTTTTCAGAAGAAGAAATTGAAACTATCAATAGTCACTTAAAATGCTCTAAATTACTACTGATTAAATACATTCAAATTAAAACAACTCTGAGATGCCACGTACACTTATCAGAAATAACAATGCTAAAGGGGACAAGAGAAAAATAGGTACATTAATGAACTTTTGTTTGATTAGTGAAGTGGTCCAACAATTGTGGAGAACAATTTGGAACTAAGCTCAAAAGGGCTATAAACTGTGCATAGCCTTTGACCTGGAAATATCACTAGTAAGCCTGTATCCAATGAGATCAATGAAAAAGGGAAAAGGACCAATGTGTACAAAAAATATTTATGGCAGCTCTTTTTTGTCGTGGAAAAGAAGTGAAAATCAAGAGAATGAACAGCAATTGGGAAATGACTAAACAAGCTGTGGCATATGACACAGTGGCAAGATGTGGTGGAGTACTATCATGCTGTGGGAAATGATGAGGGGGGTGGTTTCAGAAACTGATACAAAGTGGAGTGAGTAGAACCAGATCATTGTGCACAGTAACAGCAATGTTGTAATGATGATCGATTGTGAAAGACTTGGTTGCTCTGCTCAGTGCTCAGTGATCCAAGAAAATTCCAAAGGTCACATGACAAAAAAAATGCTATCCACATCCAGAGAAGTGATAAACTCTGAGTACAAACTGAAGTATAATTTACTCATTTAAAAAAAAATTCTTACTTTGTTTTGAAATGTGGCTAATATGAAAATCCTTTTACATGATTTCCCATGTGTAATTGATATCAGTGGGTGGGATGGGAGGTGAGAGAGGAGAGAATTAGAAACTTAAAATTTAAAAAAGAAAAGATTGTTAAAATAAGTAGTAAATTAAATAGATTTTTTTGGGGGGGGCAATGAGAGTTAAGTGACTTGCCCAGGGTCACACAGCTAGTAAGTTTCAAGTGTCTGAGATCAGACTTGAACTCCTGAATCCAGGGCCAGTGCTTTATCTGCTGTGCCACCTAGCTGCCCCCCAATTAAATAGATTTTTAAAAAATAGCAATATCTAGCACAATTCCTCTTTAATAGTAGGGCTTATTAATAAATGTGTTGAGTTAATTGAAATTTGTCCTTTGTCCTAATCAACCTTGGGAGAAATAGATTTTTAAATTTTATTTTTAATTTATGAAATAAAACAAGCATTTCCATAACATAGTACAATAAAATATGATTGCACATGAAAATTCAAACCTACTATGCACAATTTGCTATTCCTTTAAAATATACAACAAAATTGTTATGTTAATTTCTTCTTTTTTTCCTTCCTCCCCCAACTTAGAGATGACTGCCATTAGACACAAAAAAGATATTGACACACAACACAGACATACATGTAAAATTATTCTCTACATCAATTTATCAGTTCTTCTTCTGGACACAGATAGTGTCTTTCTTCACTTGTCCTTGATAGTTTATGTGGGTATTTATAATAAACAAAACAACTTATTTGCTCAAATAACATATATTCTTAAAACAATATTGCTGTACTGTATACAATGTTTTCTTGGTTCTGATAATTTTGCTCTTCATTATTTCATGCAAGTCTTTCTATGTTTTTCTGAAATCATTGAGCTCATCATTTCTTATAGCACAGTAATATTCCATCAGAATCATATGAAACAATTTGTTCAGCCATACTCTATTTGATAAGCATACCTATAATTTCCAGTTCTTTGCCCCTGCAAAGAAAACTGGTATAAATATTTTAGAACATACAAGTTATTTTCCTTTATCCTTAATCATCTTGGAAATAGAGAAAGTAGTGGTATTGTTGGGTCAAAGGGAGTAGGTAGTTTAATAACTCTTTTGGGATAACTCCAGATTGCTCTCCAAAATAATCAGATCATTTTACAATTCCATGAACAATGAATTCGTGTCCCAATTTTTGCACATCCCTTCCATCATTTGTCACTTTCCTCTTCTATAATTTTAGCCTGTATGGAAGGCAAAAAATATCTCAAGGTTGTTTTAATTTCAATTTCTCTATCTAGTAATGATATGAGAAATTTTATATGACTATATATATTATTAATTCATTAAAAACTGTCTTTTTATATTTTTGACCATCTATCCCTTGGAGAATGACATTCTTGTAGATTTTTTAAAAAGTTTTAAAATATATTTTAGAAATTATACTTTAATCTTATAAACTGTACATAAAATTTGCCCCTCCCTATTTCCTGCTTTCCTTCTAATTTTGGCTACATTTTTAAATTGTACAAAACCTTTTTAATTTAATGTAGTTAGAATTATCTATCTCATGTCTAACTTTTTCTCTCTACTTTTTATTTATTCATAAATTGTTCACCGATCCTTAAATATGATAATAGTATGTTTCATGTTTTTTTTAATTTTTCTTGTAAAATTTCTCTTTATATTTAAGGCTTGTGCCCATTTTGATCTTATTTTCATAAATGATGTGACATATTGGCCCATGCCCAGTTTCTACCATACTGTTTTGCAATTTTTCCAACATTTTTTTTTTACCAAATAATGAAATTCTTATCCACAATCTCAAGCATTTAACCTTGTTAAGTATAAGGTCATTATGTTTATTTGCTGCTGGGCACTGTATGCCTACTCTGTTCCATTGATTTACCTTTCTATTTCTTAGTCAGTACCAAATAGTATTGATAATTACACTCTCATAATTTACTAGTTTAAGATCTGATAGTGCTAAACCTTCTCCATTTACAGTTTTTTCATTATTTTCTTTTATATGCTTAACTTTTTTTTCCAAATTCATTTTGATATTTTTTCTAATTCTATTCTTTTAAATACATTGACAGAGAGAAACAGGAGTAGCTGTGAGTTTTTAGACTTAGCAGACTAGTACCATGGGCACTTCCCCAGATGGCTTTGCAAGTATTGCCCCATCCTAACTACAACTCAAGATTGAAATGAGCTGTAAGATGACAATGAATTGGAAATCGAAGCAATGCTCATCAATAGGGGAATGGCTAAACAAGTTGTGGTATATGAATGGAATGGAATACTGTTGTGTTGTAAGAAACAATGAGCAGGAGGTGTTCAGAGAAACCTGGAAGGACTTACATGAACTGATGCTCAGTGAGATGAGCAGAACCAGGAGAACATTGTACACAGTAATAGCAACATTGTATGTTGAACAATGGGGATAGACTTGTCTCTTTTCAGTAGTGCAATGATCCAAAACAGTTTCAAAGAACTCATGATAGAAAACGTTCTCAATATCCAGAAAAAAGAACTGTGAATTATGAATGCAGATTGAACCATACTGTTTCTACTTTTGGACTGTTTTTTTCCCCTTTTTTTGAGGTTTTTTCCGCCTGCTCTGATTCTTCTTTCACAACATGATTAATTTAGAAATATGTTTAATGTGATTGTACATATGCAACCTATATCAGGCTGCTTTCCATCTTGGGGAGGAGGGAGGGCAGGGATGGTGGGAGAAAAAAAAATTGGAACTAAAAATCCTGTGAAAACAAATATGGAAAACTATCCTATATAACTGGAAAATAATAAAATTCTTTAACAAAAAAAGAAATGAGCTGTAAGAATATATGGGATTAGAATGGCAGAGGTTGAACCCTGGTGGACATCATTAATTCCTAAGTAGAATTTCTCACTCTTTTGCATCTCATCATCCATTTGGGTCTCATGAACTTTGAAAATCTGACTTGGAGTGATTTCTGTCACATGAATTTAAGACATGGAGGATATAAAGGCAGCCGATGAATGTGGGTATTGTTGATGGGGACGAAGAGTCAACCCCACAACCTGGATGACATATCCCTTGGCCGAGAAGTTGACCAGCCCCTCAGTCTGTGTTAGAAATGCCCTGACCATGGAATGCAATAGAAATTGACTTCCAAAATCTGACTGAAATTCATTATCACCCAGAAAATTTTCCTATTTACAATCCATATCATTTAATTAAGTCTATTGCAACTTGTTAAAGATTGAGGAATGAAATTGCTTCCACATTTGGTAATTGTCTGTCTCTCAGCACCCAATCAATCTTAATAGTGCCCAGAGCAGCTTGTTAGAACTGGGATCAATAACACCTGCTGTGTCTTGGAGGCTGTAAGCAGAACCAGGAGAAAGAGGGCAAGGAAAAGCCTTAGTCTTTCATATTCCTGAGGCCAATAGAGGTAACATCTTAGTCATTTAGGCTTCCACCCCATTGGGCTTGAATTACTTCCCTCTGGAAATTCTATTTTCTAGATAACAGAGGAAACTTTGTGCCTCTCCTTTTCCCAATAAGCCACACAGTCTCCTATCTCTGGGGTTTGTTCAGACTTCGATATGTGTGTAGAACTAAATCTCTCTGCCTTTGGAATTCATATTGACCCATTAAAACCCAATAAAATGGTACCTGTATCAAGCAGCTTTCAGTGATTGCTGTAACTTATCACTTTTCCCCTAAAACACAGAGCATTTTTGATAACTTTATAATATATTTTATTGTTCCATACCTTGCTTTTTACTCTCCCGTTAAATTGTTCCACAAAGGTAAGATGTTAACTATTAACTAATTGGTCTTCCTATGCCCAATATAGTGTTTTTTATATAATAGATCCAGAATAAATATTTATTTTTGTATAAGCAATCTGGCCTACAAAGAAATCTCTGGTTTGCACTACTGGTGTTGTGTCTTCAGGACTTCACAGTAATAATTTATTGGGTTATGCTGCCACTGAGGATTTCCCCTGGGAAATTAGAATTTGCTCTATTCACACCTTCCCCTAAAGCAGGAATTTTTTGTTTGTTTGTTTGTTTGTTTTTTATTATTTTATTATTTTTTATTTTTTGTCATGGACACTTTCGGCAGTCTGGCGAAACATTTGTACTCTTACATTTCTCAGAATATAATTATTACATTAATGATGTAATTGATAATATAATAATAATAATAACAACAACAACGACAACAACAGGTTCTAAGACCCAAGGATAAGTACCCTTGCCTCAGGGGCATCAGAATTTCATTTCCTTTTAGGTTCTTTTAGGAAATGAAACTGATGTAGCCTAGATCCTTGAACAAAATACCCACTCAAATAACTATGGAAATGTATTATATCACTTTGTTTCTCCTATGGGTTATAATTCTCTAAACTTGAGGGAAGTTAAAAGTATACACTCAGTGTATAACTATTCAGGGTAACAAAATATTTCATAGGATTTATTTAACTAGGTAGTAAAAGTAAAGAACTTCTGCTGCAAGTCCATAAGAAGTCAAAACCAGTCTATCTCTCTTCAGTGTCTATTTTTTTCCCTTGAATACCTCTTCTAGATATATGTCACTACCCTAAGCATCCTTCCTCATACCTGCTGAAGAGAGAAATAAATAGGCCACTCCTGTGATCCTCACATGCTCCTAAGATAATATCCTCTGGAATTTTGTTATTATCCTGAAGTTCTGGCTTAGCCCCACAAAGGGAAATCATTCAGTTGATAAAAAATGTATTCCCCTATCTGGACTTCCAGTCCATATAACTCATAGTACTAGTGAAGTGCATGAATTTAGCTTTGCTGACCATTGAGATATGGACATATAGCCCCTTGGCAGAGCCATCATAGATGACATTCTAGCTTGGTAGGGCCTTTCACAGGATGAACTCTCCTGGCATAGCCTTTGAGAACTTAGGGACAAGGCCAGTCCAAGAAGAGGCATTCAAGGAGAATTTTAGTGGAATAATAGCAATGATCTCAACTCACATTTACATGGTACTTCATACATTTACAAATTTTTCTTTGTTTTTGAACTGTACTATTCCTAGGAATATAGAAGCATAGTTCATAGGATAAAAATATGACACAATATAATCGTATAATTCAATTTTTTGAGATCTCATTGTGTGTGAGGCCCTGGACTAGGTTCTCAGTGGCTTACAAAGTTCTTTTATACTCCACTACATACAAATATATATGTATGTATATGCATATATATATGTTAATCCATGTCTTCCCCATATATTTGGGTCTCTCTATATATTTATAATCTCTACATATTTATAATCTATATCTACATATGTTTATGTATTTTATACACACACACTATATATGTATATATATATGTATGTATATATATAAACACATACACTCACATATTCATGGTCAGCCCTAATTTTTTTGCATATGTATATATATATATATGTATATACACACATGTATACATATACACATGCATATGCATATGCATGTGCATATACATATACATATACATATATACACACAAATATTTTTTGGGGAAGTATGAATGAATGTGTCACAGGTAGGCATATATAGATTGCCACTGCATTACTGGAGTGAATTCTGGGATCTATGTGATCCCCAATGAATTTAGTTTATACTTCATTTCATTTTGCCCTCCCCACAACCGTCATTATAGGTAGCATGAATTTTAGTATCCCCATTTTATAGCTGAAGAAACTCAGACTATGAGAGGAGAAATGATATATCTGGGTTAACCTAGTTAGCAATCCACAAAATAAGGACTAAATGCTGTTTTTTATATCAAATTCAATGGTCTTTCTTCTTCTTGTTGTTTGTCCTTTGTTCTCAAAGAAGACTGTAACATGCAATGAATTGGATTCAAGTGAGGAAAGACTGTGCAAAGTTACCAGCCTTAATTTCTCCTCTGGAGCCACCTGGGTCCAGTGGCAAGTTATATTCTCAGGAGGACTGGCAATGGCCCCAGATGTTTAAGGCAATTGGGTTAAGTGACTTGACGTGGGTCACACAGCTAGCAAGTGTATGAGGTGAGATTTGAACTCAGGTCCTCCAAACTTCAGGGCCGATGCTCTCTCCACTGCATTACCTAGCTGCCCCCAATGGTTTTTATACTGCTTTAAATAAAAGAATAGAAAGGAACAGATTTCAGAAGCAAAATCCACACGTACATAAAATATGAAAAAAATTCAATAATTGAACAAGAAGTTCTAAAACCAAAAGCGACTGGCAACTTTGCCCATAAACCCTTAAAAGCCAAAAGGTCCTTTGAAGAATAGTAAAACCTATCATTGTTTTGAGGATATATGTGGTAACTATGTTTGGCTTTGAACTTATTAATGAAATGATCCCCCCAATACTGGTGTAATTACTTATTCTTCAACAATAATGTATTCAAAATTACATAAAAAACTTTGGCCCAATATTTACTTTAAAAATTCATATAGGGAAATTGAAACATAGATGTGATTTTTAATGACTCATTTCTATAGCATCTTATGATTTTGCAAATCACCTTCCTCACAGTAAACCTATGGGGCAGCAGGCAGTGTAAGAATTATTTATTACTATTTACAGACACAATTGAATCTCAGAAAGATTGTAGTATTTCCAAGGTCACATACAATTGTTATCTCCTTTGATCTTCATAAAAACTATATGAGGGGCAGCTAGGTGGTGCAGTGGATAAAGCACTGGCCCTGGATTCAGGAGTACCTGAGTTCAAATCCGACCTCAGACATTTGACACTTACTAGCTGTGTGACCCTGGGCAAGTCACTTAACCCCCGTAGCCCTGCAAAAAAACCAACCAACCAAACAAACAAACAAAAACAACACCCCTATATGAGGTAGGTGCTATTATTATTCCCATTTAATATTTGAAGAAACAGACAAATCGAGGTTAAAAGATGATCTCAGGGTTACACAACTAGTAAAGCATCTGAAGCCACATTTGACCTCTTGATTGCACCATTTTGCTCCTATTCTTATAACTCTTCTGAATTTGAATTCCTTCATATGCTAAGTAGGAATACAATTCTTAGCCACTTAACTATAATTCACATTCTGACAGTGCTAGGTACTTTCCTAGCCATGACCCTTTGAGTTAGGTAGTGCAAGATTTTTTGTGGTAGTGCCACAACTGGTAGTGCCAATTTAATAAATTGAGGTTCTGCAAGTGGGACATGATTTGTTTGGTCAGATCTCCTGACTCAAAGTCCAGAGCTTTTTACAACACACCAATAGAACATCACTTGATGCTAATGTGCTTAGAGGGAAGGACAGAGACACTGAGCTATCAAGGAAAGAGGGTTATTTTGTTTTGTGGGAGGATTGATTTTGCCATCCATCCATCCCCACATATATGTATAAATATATACAAATAAATACATACATATGCACACACATATATTCATATATATATATATGTTGATTTGAATATTCAGATAACTGGAGAAATAGGTATAGATATATCCAAGAATATTTATTTCTATGTCATCTAAATCTATAAACCGTCTATCTATCTCTATCCTTATGTGTTTTGGGGAAAAAACTATTATTAATAATGGATAATGTTAAGGGCTAAAATTATAGCTAAACTGTCTAAAATATCTAATGAGTGGTCGCCAATAAATTATAAGCTTTAGCAAGAGTTAGACTTTTAAGCATTTATTAAGGAGAATAAGAATTTGGTAAAGAGAGAGAAAAAGGCCTAGATTTCTATCTATTAAAGGGAGAGCACATTTCTAGCTCCCTTCTCCGCCAGAGTCCAGAGGAAAAGAGCGCGAGACTGAGCGCCAGTCTCTTCCTTCCTCCTCCCACTAGCCCGCGTCACTTCCTGACTCCTGGTCTTGCCCTCAAAGACGTTCCCTTCATGGGCAGAACTCCTCTACAGTAAGTCTCCAGCAGGTGGCGTCATTCCAATCGTTACAATAAAAAGAGATTAGGGGTGGGAGGACCCTTAGAATCCAACCTCCTCATTCTACAGACAAGAAAAGGAAAGCCCAGAGAAGTTAAAATGACTTGACCAGTCCCCAATGAGCTCTTTATAAAACCCTAGGTCTTCTGAGTCTAATTCCACTCTCCTGTGTTGGCTAGGAAAGAACCATCCCTCTCTCTATCTCTCTGTATTTTCAATACTACACATTAGTTTTAGGACCAGAGTAGGTCTATGAGTAGGAAAATGCCATCTTGTTCACTGTATTTACTGTTGTCATGCCAATTCATGCTATTCCCTTACAGTCCACTGAATCTTAGGTACCAGTAGATAACTGAGATATAGGGTAATAATGGCCAATTTCTAAACTACTATTCATACTGTTGCTAAAAAGAACTTTCCTCAGGAAGGATCTCCTATAGCATTTGATTTTCCATTCCTAGGTTTGCATCTTCCTAGTGAACTTTTCATGAAACTCTGTATACTCAAACTAAGTGCCTCTTCTCCCTGGGTGATTGAGATGTGCATGAGAGAAAGAACCACAGATTAATTCAATTTTATATCTCCCACAGAACTAATATGAGACTGCATACCATTTATGGTCAATAATCATTTCTTGAATTGAAATAAATACATGTAGGTAATCAGTTACTAAGAATTTATTAAGAGCTTTCTATGTGGCAGGAGATCTGCTAAGTATTAAGAATAGAAAGAAAAGCAAAAATAATTGCTGCCTTCAAGGAACTCATATTTTAATCATGGAAATAAAGCATAAACAAATATGTTTGTGTAAGATATTCAGAATATATTAAAGGTAATTTCAGAGGGAAGGCACTAGGCCATGGGCTATTGGGAAAGGCCTGCTACAAGGTGGGATTTGATCTGAGTCGTGAAGGAAAGCAGGTAAAATAGAAGGTGGAAAGGAAAAGAGAGAGCATTTCCATGCATGGAAACCAGCCAGCTCAAAGACACAGAGTCAGGACCCAGAGTGTTATGTGTGAAGAATGGAGTAGTGGTAGATAGAATGGAAAACAAGGAATTAGAGAAGAGAGGCAATGGATCTTTTCCTTGGTGTTCCTTGCTTCCTTTTATGTACCCCATTCATGTTCCCCTTTAAGAGGCCTGCTTTATGAGCACATGATCAATTAATTTACACTAAAGTGTTACTTATATATGACCACATGGTATTTGGGCTAAACCATGACCTATTTCTTTTAAAAATATTGTTTTGATTGAGCTTTTGTTTTTAATACACTATTTGCTTCCAAATATATTCTTCTCTTTCCCCCAGCTAGAGAGTCAGCCCTGGTAACAAAAATCAAAAAGAGAAATTAAAACTCACAAAGCAAGCAAACAAAATATAATTCGGATAAACTAGTTTTCACATCAGTCTAGTCTTAAAAATGTTAGCGGTACTAAACACTTCATAGAACTATACCACTTCAAAGAAGAGAGGAACATGTATTTTTCATATGCTTTTTTGAGGTGGTGGTGGTTAAACGTGGTCACTTTAATGAAACAACATTTATGTGTGTCTACTTTGTTCTATGTATTTGCATTTTATATCATTGTACCAAATAATTTCCTTGTATCACTACCTTTTTGCATCAGTTCATATAAATTTTCCATTCTTTGTATGTATCATACTGAGTGATGTTTTTAGCTCAGTGATATTCAATTGAATGTGTGTTGCATATTTAGACAGTCTCCAATTGATTCATGCTCTCTCTTTCAAATATTAAGGAAATATTAATACTAAAGTGTCAGTTGATGGCTAAACCATTTCAGTATAATAATGTTAGTCTTCATTCCTATACTTTAAAAAAGTATATGATGAAGCATTTTCTAGAAGACTGGCTTGACCACAATCATACAACATACATATGTCATAAGTAAAACTTGAATTTAGGTTTTCTTGATTCTAAAATCATTATGCCATATCACATCCCATTATTATTGATGTACCCAAGGACTCTGTACAACGCTATTCTCTTTCCTTTATTTTCTCATATTGTTAATAGGAAAATTTGCCCTGTGTTCAATTATCTTCTCTATGCAGATGACATATAGATCTACATACACAAGCTTTAGTGACACATTACTAACTTTGTAATAGATGTTTCAAACTGTCTTCCCTGATGCCATCTCAAATTCAAATCATATTAAACAGAAGTCATTATTTTTCTCGTCAAACCCAACTCTCATCTAATCATAACTATTACCATTAAAGGAAGTGCTGAATTCATTCTTTACTCTCAGCCTACATATCTAATTAGGTGCCACATATAGTCTAATCTACCTCTAAAACATCCATCACGTATGTCCCCTCTTCTTTAATCCCACTGCTTCAGCATTCCACAATGTCCTGTCAACCATTTCAGCAGCATCCTTCTTGGTCTCCCTATGTCAAGCCTCCTCCCACTTCCATCCATCCTGCACAAATCACCATTTCTGTAAAGTATGGGTCTGATCCCATCATATCCCTGTTTGAAAAGTAAAGTGGCTTCCTATTCCTTTAGGAATCAAATACACATTCCCCTGTTTGTCATTTGGAGCTGTTTCACAAGCAGGATCTTTCCTCTCATTCCATTCTTCTTCTACATTCCTTCCCTCTATCACTCTGCATTCCTGCCGTACTGGCTTATTCACTGTTTTGCACACATCCAACTCCCTCCATTTACTATCATGCATAGGATTTTTTGTTTGTTGTTTGTTTGCTTCTTCAAAACTTAGCTCAAATGGAACATTTTTTAAGGAGGTCTTTACTTATCATTTAGGTTGCTATCAAACTACCTTTGGTTAATTTTGTATATATTGTGTATATAGTTATATGTACACATCATCGTTTCCCATCAAACATAAACTCCTTGAGGAGTTTCAATTTTGTCTTTCCCCCTCCCCCAGGGTTTCTATAACCCGAGTCTCTTAAAAAACAGTTATCGATTGACTAATTGATTTATAATGTGTTGCCTCTATCCTCATGTTTATATATGAGGAAAGGGAGACTTAGATAAACTAAATAAATTAAATTTATAAATAAATAAATAAGATCACTAACTAAAATAATTAAATTAAATAAATTAAAAGCCAAGTTTTCTGGCCCCCAGGCCAATGCCTATTTGTACTATATTAGGTTCTCTTTCTTCTTTTACACAATGATAGGATTGACCTATTGAAATCCTGTTTTATTTGAGATTGAACATTCTTAATAAAATTGTGATATTTTGCATGTATTTCACTTAAAAACTTTAGCATTTATTCTGATTTTCTAGCCTGTGTAGTGTAGAAATGTATAAAGCCACTTATTGGGTGGACAGATCATTTATCATTTCTAATGTTATTTTCTGGAAAATCAAATATCAGGGTAAAAAGAAACGAGTGACTACCTTTTGAATTTGGTCTATTTAGACCCAGTATAAATCAGTATCTGTGATATCATGAGCTGATTTTCACGACCTCAATTCTCTACACTATATAGATATAGATATCAATATAGATAGATATAGATATATATACACACATATATGTATATATATGTATATGTATATGTGTGTGTGTGTGTGTGTGTATAGGAAAAATATCCGTGTAAGAAAAAAGGCTGGGATGTTTGGATATAGAGATAAGGTCAAGGAGTAAAGAGACCTCCAACATGGTACTTTGACATTCTGAATGGAATGACCACATTGGACTCTGATTTCTGGGGTCAATTTCAGGTCTGATATTCTATATGCTGTTACCTTCTAACTTGAAATTTTACGATCTATGTTCTAAATTCCTTTCTAGTTTTGATATTCTATGTCCCAAGATCCCTTTATATTGTGAAGATCCTTCCAAATCTGATCTTCTATTTTAAAGTCTCTTCCAGCTCTGACTGTCTATATTCTATGAACATTTCCAGTATTGCCATTCTATGTTCCAACTTTCTAGTATTATCTCGATTCTCAGGTCCCTTTCATGATCGATATTCTATTTTCTGAAATTCCTTCCAGCTCTGGCCTTCTATGTTCAAAGAGCTAACTCTGTTTTCCCATGATTTCTAAGCCTGAAGTTCACTGTATTCTATGACAACAACTGTCTACAAATCAGACAACATATCATTTTGTATAATTGTCTTTTCAGAATTTCCAAGAATATGGATCCCTGAGGGGTTAAATTATACTTTGGTTGTACTCTAGGGATGTGAGAACAGAAACATAAAGGTTGTGGTTTCCACAACCTTTGTTCCATTGTGATAAAAGCACTACTGCAATTGTTGGTAAGTTTTTATTCCAGTAACAGAGACAGAGTGTGTATGTGTATATATATATATATATATATATATATATATATATATATATGTTTATGTGTATGTATGTATGCATACATATATGTGTGTATATATATATGTGTGTATATGTATATATATATATTTTTTTTCTTCCTGTTTTGACAACACGATTTGCCCCTTAACATTGGACAAGTACAAAAGTGTAAGATTTGGTGAGATTTTAGATATGGCATAAGGCCTTTTCTGTCTTGAAATTTATCCTCCACAGATTTGTTTCTATATCTAAAAATCCCATTACATTTAATGATTAGTCTGTAATTGTAACTTTAGAAAATCAAAGTTAAGATACAAAATTATCACTTGACAGGGACAATAGAGTGACCCATTTATGATCACCAACTCTACCATGTATGATGGAATCAAATTATATGACAGAGGCTAAGGAGTCTAGGCATGGAGGAGGAAAATTTTTGTTGTATAATGCAAGGTTCCCAGAGGAGGGAATAATGGCCAGGCCAAGGTTTCCCCATTTGATTTTTTTTGTAAATTTTATTTTTTTCAATTACATGTAAAAATAGTTTTCAGTATTTTTATAAGATTTTGAGTCTCAGTTTTTCTCTCTCCCTCTTTCCCTCCCATATCCCCTCCCCAAGGTGGCAAACAATCTGATATAGGTAATTCATATGCGATCAGCTAGGTGGCGCAGTGGAGGGGCAGCTAGGTGGCACAGTGGATAAACACCGGCCCTGGATTCAGGAGTACCTGAATTCAGATCCGGCCTCTGATACTTGACACTTACTGTGTGACCCTGGACAAGTCACTTAACCCCCATTGCCCCACCAAAAAACAAAAAAATTCAAATGGGATCATGTAAACAAATTTCCACATTAGTCATGTTGTGAAAAAAGAAAGAATACAAAAAGGAAAATCCACAAAAAAGTGAAAATCACTTAATTCAATCTACATTCAGAATTCATAGTTCTTTCTCTAGATCTAGATGGTGTTTTCCATTGGATTTTTTTAAATCAAGAAGCCACTGGAAAGCTAACTAGAAGGTAAAAGAACATTTGGGACTGAGAATTTGGGAAGTAAGGCAAAGTAAAGAATAACTCATAGTCATATATACTCACTGTATTGCTGAAACTGACTCACAATCACATTTTTTCTAGATCCTGAGACATCTTATAGAGGTAGAAAATATTTGAATTTTGGAAATCAGAGTCAGTGAGTTCTTCCTTTTCTTCCACTTGGAAGTTATATCCTTGTTGTCAGCCTTATTTCTCCTTTGAGTTCAAGATTCATCAAGATACCTTTTAAGAATTGCAAACAGAAGCCAATCTTGCACATTTAATTTCAGGTACATTTTTAATTTATGAAAGACCAAAGTATTTAGCTAAGCAGAGGAGATGCAGGAGTATGAGACACATGGGTTAGTGCTGAGAGAGAAGGCTGCTAGTTAGCATCCACAGGGATTTCTGGAGTCTTGAAAAATAGATTCTTGTTGTTTGTGCAGAAATGGGAGGGTTGAGTTATCTTTTCTTTTTTTTTTTAATTTTTGTGGGGCAGTGAGGGTTAAGTGACTTGCCCAAGGTCACACAGCTAGTAAGTATCAAATGTCTGAGGCTGGATTTGAACTCAGGTCCTCCTGAATCCAAGGCCAGTGCTTTATCCACTGCGCGACCTAGCTGCCCCGAGTTATCTTTTCTGTCTGTGTATGATCTCTGACTGGTTATCAGGAAATGTGAGGATTGGCAATGAAAGAAAGCAGATAGTGCAACCCCAATCTTGTTGGGTTGACTCTTTAGTGACTGCCTGAGATTGAGCAGGATTCTGGGTTCATCTTCTAGCTATGAAATGGGTGTTAGTAAGACCTCACTACCTGAAGCATTGCATTAGTGTGGGCATGCCATCACAATAATTCCAATGAAAATTCAAGATATATTTATTATATGCTGATAATGTGCAACTAAGTCACATGATTCATTAGCGTCTAATTTCTTCCATTTAGACAGGAATACTACATTCTGGGTATACAAATTAGAAAAAAAAAACTACCTTCATAGAACTTACATTTTTCAGGGTGGATATGACATACAAGAAGATATGTAAATACCAAACATCAATGTAATGTAAGAGTGAGGTGAAAACTCTAATCCATTTTAGCCATGATACTTTAACTGGTATGATCATAGGTTTTAGATTAAGGGCAAAAATATATATTTTGAACTGGAGAGATACTGAACAAGAATTGTATTTGGATAGGTTAAGGAAACTTGCCTTGCCCAGAGATCATCTATAAATAAATAACCTAGAAAATCAGATTCATTATAAAGCTGGAACAAGTATAATGTTAGGCAGCATTCCCTGAAACTGCTTTGAGTATAAAAGGAAGAATCTTAAATTCAGCTTTGGTTTCTGACTCTTTCTCTGTCACCACCATATCTTGACAGTTTTCAAATGTTGCTAGGATGTTGGACCTACTATCTTCCAATCAGGGTTCTTGCTGCATTCCCTGGATCAGTCGTTGGCAGTATGAATAGTTTATATGAATAGTCAAGGACAGGTGGACACAAGTTTGCTGTGATGAAAGGAAAAAAAAAGATACCTGGAGCCAGGAATAGTGAGTTCACTTTTGTTTATACACATTATTTAAACTTGAGCTCACTTTCCCCTGAACTCTGTGGTAGAGTATATAATAGATGTGTGTGTGTGTGTGTGTGTTTTGTACCAACTATTCTTACTGTTCTACCTTGGTAAATAACCGATTCTAACAAGTACTTAAGGGTGGCTAATATAATGCTTCTCAACAGATTTATCTTCAGAGGAAATACCTTCATGGGGACTAGAGTCAAGGAAATTAGAAAAAAACAACATTCCCTATCCTTTCTAACTTTCCTCCCTTCGTTCGTTCGTTCCTCCTTTCCTCCCTTCGTTCGTTCGTTCCTCCTTTCCTTCCTTCCTTCCTTCCTTCCTTCCTTCCTTCCTTCCTTCCTTCCTTCCTTCCTTCCTTCCTTCCTTCCTTCCTTCCTTCCTTCCTTCCTTCCTTCCTTCCTTCTTTCTTTCCTACTTCACTCTTCTTGCTGTTTTGCCATAATAGATTTTGAGAACCTAGAGACATCTATAGCTCATGGTTAGGCATTAGACTAGGACTTTACTGGAAGGGAAAAACCCCATTAATTTGGAATGATTAAGAACAATTCCATTCAGAATTAGTGAAGTTTCAAATGTTGATTATTTGAAAATGAGGTACATTAGAAACACCAAGAATTTTTAATGGATCTATATGAAATAAAAATAGTGTATCAAAATGTTGGAATGGGAGAACCCATAAGGGCCCTCTTGCATGACTCCATCGTTTTATAGAAGAACAAACTAAGTCTCAAAGAAAGAAAATGGGTTATCCAATGTTAAATGAAATATTTAATTTACACAAATAATCATATGAATCAAAATTCCTGCAAACATTGGTTATCCTTTATTTAGATATTTAAACATTTTTCCTAGATTACTCTTCATGAAAAGATATGGCATAAAAAAGCCAGCCTCATTTTAACATATTATTTTATAGGCATCCACATTAATTGAAATAGTATATATTCACTGAGCACTAAGCTTTCAACTCTGAGACAATGTTGATAGATGTAAGAAATCAAGTCACGGGCATTGATGTCAGCATGATCTCTATTTCTGAATGGCTGGAATTGTGTGAAAATTACTTATGATTGTGATAGTGTAGAGCATTATATGAATGTTGCAAAATACATGCACTTTGGTTACACTCTAAGAAATATTATATTAAAAGGACTGAAATGCTGATATGCAACTTACAACAAAATCACATGATCACAGAATTTGAGAAGAATTTAACTCATTCAAGAAATGAATGTTCACTAAAAGCAAACCAGACAAGTGGTCATGTAGCCACTCCCTGAAGAATTCTGAAGATAAACAATCAATCCATCACCTCTTAAGGCAGCCTATTAAATATTTGAACAGCTCTCATTATTGGAATATATTTCCTGACCACAAGTCTAAATTGTCCTCTTTGTATTTCTACCCATTATTCCTGATTTGATCCTCTGGGGCCAAATATGATTCCTCCTATACACAAAAGACCTGAAAATATTTGAAGATAGTTCTTATGTCCACTTCCTGTGCATCACTGAGTCTTTTCTACTCTGAAGTAAACATCCTAAATCGCTTTAACTGCTTCTCATATGATAAAAACTCTGGGTTCTTCACTATTCTAGTTACCTTGCTCCCAGATATACTACAGCTTATTCTATACTTTTCGTTTTTTTAGTGAGACAATTGGGGTTACGTGACTTGCCTAGGGTCACACAGGTAGTAAGTGTTAAGTGTCTGAGTCCAGATTTGAACTCAGGTCTTCCTGACTCCAGGGTTGGTGCTCTATCCACTGCCATCTAGCTGCCCCCCCACATATACTTTTTTTTGGTATCATTTTTTTAAATTAATAAAGTATTTTATTTTTTTCCCGTTACATGTAAAGATAATCCTCAACTTTTGTTTATACAAGCTTTCCAATTTCAGATTTTTCTCCCTCCCTCTCCTAGACAGCAGGTAATCTGATATAGGTAAAACTGTGGCCCTTTGGACCTAATACAATACTTTAATCACTAGCCTCAGCCCATTATGACATTTAGTAATCTAATGTTATTTTTTTTCTAATGTTATTTTTTTAAGAACTATGCTAAGGTATTATATTCATCATCTGACATGATACATGTGAAGTGCTTTTTAAAACCTAAAACTTTCTATAAATCTAGTTAATATTATTTAATTATATAGTCACTGTATAAATATATAATTATTACATTATATATAATTATTATACAAATTTAGTAAATCTTACTTTATTCCTTTTTTCTCTATTGTCTCTAATCTCTTGCTTCCATCATTGCATATTTCTTTGAACAATATGAGATTAGTGAGATCACAAACTAAAATAAATATATATGTGTATATATACATATACATATATATATATATATACATACATATGTGTGTATATGTATAAGTACATGAATCCATTCATGTGAATCTCATTTTCTCTGGCTGTCCCCCATGCTTGGAATACTCTCCCTCCTCCTAATTTCTGTCTACTGCCTTTCCTAGCTACCTGTAAATCCTAATATCCCATTTTCTACAGAAAGTATTTTCCAAATTCTCTTAATTATTGTGTGTTTATTCTGTATGAGCCTATTTTTTAATATTTTCTTCTTTTCTCTTCCATTAAACTGTGAAGTCCTCAAAGGCAGGAACTGTATTTTACCTCTTTCTGTACTCCCAGAATTTAGCACAGTGCCTGGCACATAGTAGGCAATTAATGCATGTTTCTTAACTGACAGGCTCCTAATTGGAATTATTTTCATTTGCACCTTCAGAATTTAATTTTTAATCATTTTTTTCACCTGTTAAGCTAACGTACTTGGTACTATGTTTTAGTCCATGGGATCCCACCAATCTTTCATCTGCACCCTTTGAAATGCACTTTCCTTAAATCTGCAATGCCATACTTGATCGACTGTATTACAAACTCTGGAAAGAAGTTCCTCTGAACATTTTCTTCCTTCCTTTTGGGGGAAAAATTATGTTTTTCTCTAACTATATTTTTCCATCTCTTTCTCCTCTGTGTAATATTTTTCCACTCCAATATCTTGATAATTTGTCTTTAAAACTATTTGTTGATATTTATATGTGAACCCTAGTGAATTATCACCTCTCAATAACTGAACATCCCCCCCTCAAACTTCCTTTCTTTAGTCTCAACAACTCAATAGTCACACTCCATCTATGATTCATCCTGGCACAAATTACCCTCTTAACTTATCAATTTTCCCCACTCAACAATTCACTGTGTCAATTATAGTTTACTCTTTAGTTGTTGCATTTACCTTGTATTACTTAGCTTGCTTTGTCTTGCCAACTGCCTTCTTTCCCCACCCCCTTCGTCTTTCATTTCAGGTTCTGAAGCAATTTGTAATTTCTTTTTTCTTTTTCTTTTGGTCCAGCATTGTTCTAAACAGTCTGTTTTTCTCTTCCACATGTAGATAGTGTCATGTAAGCACAGAACAGAGTTGGAAGACAGCAAGTACAACTTGGCCAAGGTCCCCAGTAAATGATCATACAACTTTCTAAAAATGACCTGTGCCAGGGATCTCATTATATCCCAAAGCAAACACTACTCATTGAAAGAGTTTTAGTTCCTAGGATTTCCTTATACACATAATTTCCTTAAACATGGAGAAAGCTAATCACACTGTAACTGAGTTCATTCTGGTGGGTTTTAGCACAGATCCTGTGATGCAGCTGGTCCTCTTTGTGCTTTTCCTTCTAATGTATTGTATAACTGTGATGGGGAATATCACTCTTATTTTGTTAATTTGTACAGACTCCCGGCTCTACACAGCCATGTATTTCTTCATTGGGAACCTGTCCTTTCTGGATCTCTGGTATTCCACTGTTTATACCCCTAAAATCATGTTGACATGTATATCTGATGACAAGAGTATTTCCTTTGCTGGGTGTCTAGCTCAGTTCTTGTTCTCAGCTGGGCTAGCATGTACTGAATGTTACCTGTTGGCCACCATGGCATATGACCGTTATATAGCCATCTCCAAGCCACTGCTCTACAATCAGGTTATGTCCTCAAGATTATCTTTATATCTTGTAGCAGCTTCTTATACTGGAGGCTTCATTAACTCCATCATCATTACAAGTGAAACATTCACCCTAACTTACTGTGGTGACAATGTTATTGATGACTTCTTTTGTGACCTGCCACCCCTGGTCAAGCTGGCATGTGATGTAAAGGACAGTTACCAGGCTGTGCTCTATTTTATCCTAGCCTCCAATGTCATTACTCCTACTGTTCTTATCCTTGCCTCCTACCTCTTCATCATTGCTGCCATTTTGAGGATTCAATCTACCCAGGGCAGACTTAAAGCCTTCTCCACTTGTGGCTCCCACCTGACAGCTGTGACCCTATACTATGGTTCCATTCTCTACATGTATTCCCGTCCTAGTACTAGCTACTCTCTGCAGAGGGATAAGATTGTGTCTGTGTTCTACACTGTGGCAATGCCCATGTTGAACCCGATGATCTACAGCTTCAGGAACAAAGATGTCAAAGATGCCTTGAAGAAAATGATAGATAGAATAAGAGTTTCCTAAATAAAAAAGTTATGATGGAGAAAGGGAAGTAAATTTCTATACGTATTCTTCATTATAATATTATCTCCAAAAATAAAATAAATTTAAAAAATCATTTTCCAGGGTAGAGAAATCACTCTAAATTTCTAATTTAAATCTGTATGTTATATTGACATATTTGAATGAATTTATTAATATTTAAAAATAAAAGTAATGTCAATTTCTTCCATTTAATTTATTGTGGTCTTCAATATTTTCAGAAAGGAAGGATCTTCATTATAATCTAATCCCGCCCATTAATTTAAAATAATAATAATAATAATAACTCTTTATCTTTAAACCCTCTATTTCTTCCTTCCTTCCTTCCTTCCTTCCTTCCTTCCTTCCTTCCTTCCTTCCTTCCTTCCTTCCTTCCTTCCTTCCTTTCTCTCTCTCTCTCTCTCTCTCTCTCTCTCTCTCTCTCTCTCTCTCTCTCTCTCTCTCTTTCTTTCTTTCTTTTTCTTTTTGGTAGGGCAATGAGGGTTAAGTGACTTGCCCACATTCACACAGCTAGTAATTGTCAAGAGTCTAAGGCCAGATTTGTACTCAGGTCCTCCTGAATCCAGGGCCAGTATTCTATCCGCTGTGCTACCTAGATTCCCCCAAACCTGCTGTTTCTCAAACCATTCCTCATTATAAAAAATGACAGCAAAATTAGCTGCTTTAGTGACCACTTTTGATAGGAGATAAAACATTATTTACTTGTCTTCCAATCCACTCTATGAAGAGAAAGGATTTGTTTTCATCTTCTGTTTTTCTGGAAAAGATTGGTCATTATAATTAGTTATGTATATTGATGTCCAGTAATGAAAAGAGAGTCCTATGCCAATGGACTTTGATAAAATATAATAATATCATTTTATATTTTACTTAGTTATGATTGTATAATTGAATTAATATTCTAGCTTCCTTTTAATGTTATTACATTATCATTTTAGTCATTTGGGTATATTCTTCTCTGTTTCTGCTTTTCAAAAAATCTGTATCAGTCCATAAAAATCCCCCCAAGTTTCTCTGAATTACACATAGTAATCATTTCCTTCTATTATAATATTCCATTACATTTGCAGGCACTGGTTTATTCAGCCTTTTCTTAGTCCATTGACACCAACTTTGTTTTTAATTTATCACTGCTTTTGAACTCCTGGAAACCCCTCTAATTTTACAGAGAAAGAAACTGACATCTAGAGCAAGATGAGGTGGCTTTTTCAAGATCATACCAATAATAAGTGACATAGCTGAAACTAGAACACATCTCCTTATTCATGGTTGAAGATTCATTCCATTTGAGACATGAATGAGAAATAAAAATGAGAAGGTGGTGTGATTGTGTAAGTAAATGGTAGAAATTATACAAACAAGATTTTAAGGAAGGAAGAAAAGAAGGAAGGAAAGGAAAAAAAAGAAAAGTATTTATGATATACCATGAACTATGCAATATCTTTACAAATATTATCACATTTGATGTGCACAATAGCCTTGGGCAGTAGGTATTATTATTGTTATCTCCATTTTATAGATGAGGAAAGTGAAGCCTAAAGACATTAAGTGATTTGCAGAGGGTTACACAACTGATAAGTGTCTGAGGCAAAATTTGAACTCAGATACTGACTCCAAGTCTAACACTCTACCTGCTACACTACCTTTGAGGTCACCTCTCTATCCACTATATAATAGCAAGTTTCTGTTCCAACACAGAACCTCCCCCTCTCTTGATATAATTTCTTTTAATTTTTACTAAAAATTTTTCAATTATCAAAAGAGAGATATACAATATACAAAGAACAAAAAAAGAAGATTTTATATAAATCCATGGACTTATATATGCTTATATGTATGTACTGTTTTTAAGAAGTGTATATTGGGGCAGCTAGATGGCGCAGTGGATGGAGCACCGGCCCTGGATTCAGGAGTACCTGAGTTCAAATCCGGCCTCAGACACTTAACACTTACTAGCTGTGTGACCCTGGGCAAGTCACTTAACCCCAACTGCCTCACTAAAAAAAAAAAAAAAAAGTGTATATTAAGTGCCTTGAGTTCAAATGTGGCCTCAAACACTTATTAGCTATGTGACCCTGGGCAAGTCACTTAAACCATTTGCTTCAGTTTCCCCATCTATATAATGGGGATAATAGCATCAGATTTATTGTGAGAAGCAAAGAAGATGTTTTAAAAGTGCCTAGAATAGTGCCTGGCATATACTAAATGCTATATAAATGTTAACTAGTATTAATATAAATATGAAGAAACTGAGGCATACAGAGTTATAATTACTTATGCAGGGTCACACAGGTAGTCTGAAACTAGATTTAAAATTTTCTCTTCCTAACCCCAAGTCCAGGACATTATACCACTCAAAGTTTAATCCCATTCCCTGGCAATGCACAACATTTCTCAGAAGCAAAAAAAATCAAAGTTATTTCTACAGTGTAACTTGGTTTATGAACATTATGTACCATTAGTTCATCTTAGATAGACCAAGTATATCTTCTTTTTCTGCACGGCAATGGGAGTTAAGTGACAGAACACAGAATCTTTTGGGCTGAGATGCAGAAAGAATCATTGTTATTACTCTTTTGAATTCTCCAGGTCTCAGTAAGAGACTGAAAGTCCTAATTTGATCACCTCTGAAGACCATAATTCCCAGTGTACCCTATATCATTTTATGCATTAATTGCTATGGGAAAGACCTCCCAAACACAAGAAATAAAGTGTTTGATGATGTCTGATACCCTTGGGGAGCCCAGAGCAAATAGAAAAAGGCTCCAAGATGAAGAGAATTGGCTTGCTTGAAGATGACAGTGCTTCTGAGGTTGTGGGTAAGTTGCATGGTCCAGGGCCACTGAAGCAATATAATTTCCTCTTTTGTATGGTGGGTGCTGGGTGTCTGCTAAGTTGAAGAAGGCAGTTGCCTATATGGTGTGATGTGAGTGTCAGTCAAAGATGTCCTTAAGCCCAGGTAGATCAACATGCCACGATGCCTTAAACTCAACCATTGGAGCATTTCTTTTGAGATTTCATTGAAACTAGAAAATGTAGTCTTTCCCTAGGTGATGAGCATCCGCTCATTTTCTGGTTCTTTGACACCACAAAGAGAGCTGCTATAAATGCTTTAGAACATATCATTTCTTTTCATTTTTTCCCTGATCACTTTGGGAAACAGACCTAATAGTGGTACTGCTGGGTCAAAGGGTATGTTACACAGTTTTATAACTCTTTGGGCTAATTCTAGATTGCTCTACAAAATAGTTGGATCAGTTCACAGTTCCACCAATAGTTTATTAGGTCCTAATTTTTCTATATCCTTCCCAACATTTGTCATTTTCCCCTCATATCATTTCAGTCAACTTAATAGGTGTGAGACGATGTTTCAAAGTTGTTTCAGTATGCATTTTTCTAATCTATAATGCTTTAGAACAATTTTTCTTTCTTTTTAAAATTCCTGCATTAGTCACGTGGTGAAAGAAGAATAAGAACACAAGAGAAAACCTCAAAAAAGAAAAAAAAAGAAAAATTAGAAACAGCATGGTTCAATATGCACTCAGAATCCATAGTTGTTTTTTCTGGATGTGTAGAACATTTTCCATCATGACTTCTTTGGAATTTTCTTGGATCATTGCTATTCTGAGAAGAGCCAAGTCTATCACAGTTGATCATTACACAATATTGCTGCTACTGTGTAAAATGTTCTCCTGGTAGAGCCTTTTTCCTTTTGACTGTAGATAACTTTGATTTTTTTCATTGGTTGGAATTCAAAGCAGTAATATACTCCATTCCCTACCTTCCCCAGTCAGATTATTGGGACCTCTGGAAGAGAACCACAAAGCCACAAGTAGATAGAATTGGTCCATGTAAGGGCAATTTAGCTCAAAACCCAGGCACTGAAGCCCTCCATATCTATTTTATCTATACTCCATGAAACTCTAGCCATGTTAGTTTTCTGGATCCTCAGCACTTAGTAGACTTAAAGGGGAAAATTAGAAGGTGTATCAATTGTCATTAGGGAGAGACAGTCATTTTTGTATATTGTGTCTTCAAGCCTTGAGCCACCTCTAAAATAAAACAAATATAATAGAGAAAGCATTTATTATGACCCTAGTGGATGCAAGGCACTGGGCTTGGCACTTGGGAGATATGACTAGGTGCTTGCACTTGTAGAGTTTGCAATCAATACAAAGGATACAATATAAAGATAAATATAATATTCAACATCACATGAATGACAAGGGCATTACAGAATAATGAATAAAGGGTATTGTGATGTCTTTGAGAGAAAGGCTTTACAAACCAGGGATATGTGGGGAGTCTTCTTAGAGGATGAGGTATTGGAGTTGCCCTTTAAAAGAGGGAGAGAAATTCAACAAGAGGGAGGTCACTGCAGACATAAGAAAGAATAAGAATAAAAAGACGGAGGGGCTGGGACTGTAGTCAGGGCCTGAGGGACAGATTCATGTCAGGTCTGGTTGGTTCTTAGAGGGTATGTAGGAGAGTGACAGTAGATGAGGCTGGAAAATTAAGGGATGCCAGAATGTGGAAGTACTAGAATTACAGACACCTAAGTTAGCACTAGAAGAAATAGGGAGGTAATGAAAGTTTTGGAGTGAAGAAAATTGACCAAACCTGATATTAATCAAGACCTTAAATTGCTTATTAGAAGTTTGAAAAAATGCATTAGAGAAGAGGAATGGAGGGAGAAGACCTATCAGAAGAATTATGCCATCACTGGGACCATAGTCTTAGAACTAGAAGGGTACTTGTCAATCATTTTACTAGAACCACCCCCAGCAATCACTTATTTTATAAATGAGGAAACTGAAATCCAGTGAGGTTAAGTGACATGCTCAAAGTGATACAGGTGTGAAAGTAAGAATTTGACTTCAGGTCTCCTGGCTCCATATTCCGCACTCTTTCCACATACCATAGGAAAAATACATATATTGTATGAATAGATGTTATGCATAAATATGTACACATATACATATATGCATAAACATATTTATATGCCTGAATAATCTATATATATTCATGGATGTAAGTGTGTGTGTGTGTGTGTGTGTGTGCATGCACACACCTGTGTATATTTCTGTTGAGGCCAATATTAAAATTTTAGAGACACTCAAGTTTACAACCTAAAAGTCAGTCTCTACTATGATTTCTCCCTCTCTCCATAAATCCAATTATTTACCAATAATTGTTGATTCTGCATCTGAAACATGTACTATATCAGTTCATTTTTGTTCATTTGGAAACTATCCTTGTTAGGGTCCTCAGTTACTCTTCTCTCTCTCTCTCTCTCTCTCTCTCTCTCTCTCTCTTTTTTTTTTTTTTGGCGTGGCTATGGGGGTTAAGTGACTTGCCCAGGGTCACACAGCTAGTAAGTGTCAAGTGTCTGAGGCTGGATTTGAACTCAGGTTCTCCTGAATCCAGGGCTGGTGCTTTATCCACTGCTCCACCTAGCTGCCCCCCTCAGTTACTCTTGATTGAATTATGGAAATGTGTTCCTAACTGGTTTTCTACCTCAAGGCTTTCTCTTATGTAATTAGTCTTCCAAATAGCTGAAAAAATGATTTTCCTACTGCACAAGTTTGATCATGTCACTTCATTGCTCAATAAAGTGTAGCAACTGTCTAATAAAAACAGGACCAATTTTAAGTACTCTGGTCAATATGGTGCCAACCTATACATCCTGGCTTGTCATATTTTTTTTTCTTTCATGCCCTGTATGATACCCTCCTGGATATTGACCCAATTGGTTTTCCTCACATGATAACTCCATCTCCCATATTCTATCTCCACTGCCTAGAATGCACCCCCTTCCTCACTTTTGACTCTAAGAATCCCTGGTTTCATTCAAAATGGAACTCCATCTCTATGTCCTACCTGAGTTTTTTTTTTTCCTGTTTCCCTCACCTGCTAGCTGTCCCCCTACCATACTCAATTAACTTGTGGGAAATTGTTTCGAATGACTATACATATTTTTTACTAGGTTTTGTTTATCTTGCCTTCTCAATAGATGGGAGAAGGGGAAGAGGAAGTAGGGAAAGAATTTGGAATTGAAAATAAAATTGAGGGGCAGCTAGGTGGTGCAGTGGATAAAGCACCAGCCCTGGATTCAGGAGGACCTGAGTTCAAAGCTAGCCTCAGACACTTAATACTTACTAGCTGTGTGTCCCTGGGCAAGTCACTTAACCCCCATTGCCTTTCAAAAAAAAGAAAAGAAAATTGAATTAAAATATATGTGTGTGGGCATACACATATGATGCACACTAAAGTATATATTTGTTGTTGTTGAGTTATTTCACTTGTGTCCAACTCTTCATGACCCCATTTGTATTTTCTTGGCAAAGATGCTGGAGTGATTTCCATTTACCTCTCCAGCTTATTTTACAAATGTGGAACTGAGGCACACAAGGTTAAGTGACTTGTTCAGGGTCATGTAGCTAGTAAGTCTCTGAAGACAGATTTGAACTTAGGAAGATGAGTCTGATTTTAGGCCCAGCATTCTATCCATTGCGCCACCTAGCTCCACCCCGCCCCATATGTGTATGTTCCACCTAGCTCCCCCATACACATGTATACATACATATACATACAAACAATGGTACAAAGTGAATATTTAATAACACTTGTTTATTGATGTATTAAATGATGGGAAATTTTGAATTTTTGTAGGTATTGAGGTTTTCCCAGATGTACTACAGCTACCTAATGGAAAGACAGACATTAAAAGGTAAGTTCCTTGAGTTTATTAACTGTCATTTTTTGTTCTCTTTATCTACAGACCTTAGAACAGATTTTTGACATATGGTGGGTATTTAATAAAAACTTGTTAAATCAATGAGTATATGAATAATAAATGAATGAATGAATGAATAATGACTACATGTTGAATGAAAGATTATCCAATTGGAGAATAGGATTTGAAGATGTTAATTTTCCAACCGAGTTATCTGATTTGTACATTTAGTTGATTTTAATTTCTCATTCTTTTTTTTTTCAAGAGTTTTTGCCAAGTCATTGTACTTTTGAAATATATACTCCTATCATACATATATGAGACCAGCTGAAGTCATGGAAAAGTTTAATCACACTGTTTCTGAGTTCATCCTAGTGGGCTTCACCCGAGATCCTGTGATGCAGTTGGTGCTTTTTGTCCTTTTCCTTGTGGTGTACTTTGTGACAGTGGTGGGGAACATCACTCTGATAGTGTTAATCTATATAGACTCCCGGCTGCACACCCCCATGTATTTCTTCATCGGGAACTTGTCTTTTCTGGATCTCTGGTATTCCACTGTTTATGCTCCCAAAATCATGGTGACATGTGTGTCTGAGGACAAGAGCATCTCTTTTGCTGGGTGTGCAGCTCAGTTCTTCTTCTCAGGTGGGCTAGCTTACAGTGAATGCTACTTATTAGCTGCCATGGCATACGATCGTTATAAGGCTATCTCCAACCCACTGCTCTATGCTCAAGTCATGACTCGAAAGGTCTGTGTAAGTCTTGTAGCAGCTTCGTATCTTGGAGCTTTTGTTATCTGTGGCATCTTTACATGTGAAACATTCACCATGACTTTCTGTGGGGATAATGTCATTGATGACTTCTTCTGTGACCTACCACCCTTGGTCAAGCTGGCATGTGATGTGAAAGCCAGTTACCACATTTTGCTTTATTTTGTGTTAGCTTCCAATGTCCTTACACCAATAGTGTTTATCCTGGCCTCTTATATTTTCATCATTGTTGCCATCTTGAGGATTCACTCCACTGAGGGTCAACTCAAAGCCTTCTCTACTTGCTCTTCTCATTTGATCTCTGTCACTTTGTACTTTGGCTCCATTCTCTATATTTATTATCGTCCCAGTTCTAGCTATTCCTTGGAGCAGGATAAAATTGTCTCCTTATTTTATACTGTGGTCTTCCCCATGTTGAACCCCATGATCTATAGTCTGAGGAACAAAGATGTGAAAGAAGCCTTGAGGAAACTCTTCAAGATGTCAGCTTCCTGAATTTGACAAAATTAAAACAAATTAAAAACATACTTTTTTTGTTGCTGTTGTTTTTTTTCTGCTTGTCTATTATAACCACAGGGATATTTGGTATGAGTGTCATATAAAGTTGATTGTTCAGGAAAATGTTTTCTAATATGCCCAATGACCTACCAAATTTTTGTTTGTTGTAGAATGGAATCATCAGATTTGAGATAATTTAGGCTATAAAAACCATTATAGAATGAAATGAAAGTGGTTTTAGGAGAAAATAATCATAATTGTACATTTAATCGCTATAATCAAAAATTATTTAAAGTCTCCTTGGTGGTGGGGGTATAGCTAGGTGGCACAGTAGATAAAGCACCAGCCCTAGATTCAGGAGGACTTGAGTTCAAATTCGGCCTCAGACACTTGACACTTACTAGTTGTGTGACCCTGGGCAAGTCACTCAATCCTCATTGCCTGACAAATCAATCAAGCAATCAAGCAATGAATGAATGAATGAATGAATGAATGAATGAGCAAGTAAGTAGATAAACAAACAAACAAATAAATAATTGAAAATAAAAAATAAACAAAGTCTCGTTGGAAAGTATTGCTGTGTCAATATTGATGATATTTGCTTGGAATAGTATGGGTATCTCTTTTGATTCTAGCTATTGGAAAACCAGATTTTTGCTTTTATCTTAATAGGGCCAAGACTTCCATGACATTTACTATAATATCATCTCCATGGCTCAGTTCTGTGATCATATCCACCTCTGTGGAAAATTAGACTCCTCTATCTCTGGATTACTGGCTATGATGTATTACTTATATTGCTAGAATTACCAATTATTTAATGCCATCTTTTATGTATCTCTTTATATTTATATACACAGACTCTTAAATTGTATGATAGATGGGTGCCTTTAGAAAAGAGTTCATTATTAATGCAAATGAAATGTTTACATTCCTTCTGGTTTCCTTGTCTGACTATATTGCCCATAAGAGATCCTTCATAAATATCAGTGATGTACAAATCAGTCAAGTAAATCACCCCCCAAACAGATTGACTCCATCTCCGACTTTTCAGTGGATAAATCCCAGGGAGTTGCTTGAGATCTATAGAGGTAAAATGACTTGACCAGAATTATATTTGAATCCATATAAATCTGACTTCATGTCAATTATTCTCTTCATGATACTATCTTTCTGCTTTACTAAAAATATCTCGGGGTGGCTAGGTGGCACAGTGGATAAAGCACCGGCCCTGGATTCAGGAGTACCTGGGTTCAAATCTGGCCTCAGACACTTGACACTTACTAGCTGTGTGACCCTGGGCAAGTCACTTAACCCCAATTGCCTCACTTAAAAAACAACAACAAAAAAAACAAAAAAAAGTATCTCATATTTATATAGGCTTTCAAGGGCACTTCCTAGGTCTTTTCTGTTAAGTCCTATATTGATTGCAATATACATTGGTGGAGGAATTTCATATATAAGGGCCTTCTTACACTGGTGAAATTACAAATGCTTTTTGTATTTTCATGTGAATATATAATACATATATATTATTCATAAATATGTACATATACCTCATACATAAACTTGAAATCACATACACACATGTAGCTATTTGTATGCATGTACATGTATGTATTATGTGTATATGTACATATGTGTGTTCATGGCTATGTATATCTAGATATGCATGTATATGTGTGTACTGTATATAACTACATACACATATACACATATATACACACATAATAATTTCAAGTTTGTTTTTTTTTTTTTTTTAGTGAGGCAATTGGGGTTAAGTGACTTGCCCAGGGTCACACAGCTAGTTAAGTATTAAGTGTCTGAGGCCGGATTTGAACTCAGGTACTCCTGACTCCAGGGCCGGTGCTCTATCCACTACACCATCTAGCTGCCCCTAATAATTTCAAGTTTTACAAAACATTTTCTTCATATCAACTTTGTCAGTTAGGAAGCATAAACACTATTAGCCCATTTTATAGATGAGGAACCTAAAGCTCAGAGAAAATAAATGAATTCCTCATGGTCACTCAGGTAAAAAATATCCAAGCTGAGATTTGAAGCCTATTATATTCAAGTATAGAGCACTTCCTAATGTATTCTATACTCTTCATTCTATTGTTATTGTTGGTCCTTCATTCTCAAAGGGGACCATGGCATTAAGGCGATGTCATGACTTTCAGTAAATTGGATTTAAGTGAGGGAGGACCATGCGAGTTCACCAACTTCACTCTCTCCTTCAGAGCATTCTGGGTACAGTGGCAAGATATATATCAGCATGACTAGAGATGACCCTGGGTGTTAAGGCAATTTAGGTTAAGTGACTTGCCTAGAGTCATACAGCTAGTAAGTGTTTGACATTATATTTCAAATCAGGTCCTCCCAACTTCATGTCCAGTGCTCTATCCACTGCACCACCTAGCTGCCCAATTCCCTTCATTCTAGGTTGCAATGACATTATTACCTCTTATATCAGATCGCTTCTTTTCAGTCTTTGCTGGTTCTTCATCCATACAACACACAATTAATGAGTATGATGTGGCTGCATCACTCTGAGTATCTCCAAAATCTCTGTTCTGGCCTTCCTTTTCTTTTTTTTTTCTTTTTTTTGTTTTTTTGCGGGGCATTGGGGGTTAAGTGACTTGCCCAGGGTCACACAGCTAGTAAGTGTGGTGTCTGAGGCTGGATTTGAACTCAGGTACTCCTGAATCCAGGGCCGGTGCTTTATCCACTGCGCCACCTAGCCGCCCCCTTCCTTTTCTTTTTGCTGCCATACTATCTCACTTGGAGATCTCAGCAGCTCCCATGAGTTAAGTTTTTATCTCTATGGAAAAGTGTCCTTGATGCATGTACATAACTCTAGTGTCTCTGATGATCTCTGGTCACACATCTCCCACCACCTCTTACAACCCTGAAATTGGATATGCTGGCAGATATCTTAAACTCAACATGTGCAAAATAGAAGTCATTATCTTTCCACTCCAAAAGATATTTCTCCTTCTTGAACTTCCCCTTTCCTATTGAGGACATGATAATCTTCTGTATGGGGCGAGTTAATTGCGTGGCTCAACGTAATATTGGGGTTCAGAAAATAATGAGAGACCTTTAGGTCTGAAGCTTCCACCCTTCCAAACTGACTTTTTAGTTATTTCTCCTGGACTAATAAGAAATGAGATTAACAGCCTCTTTTCCACAAATAAACCAGGTTATATTAAAGGGAACAAAATTTACAACACAGGCGAAGTTAATAAAGCCAAGGACAATGAGAAGGGGAACAGGAGAAAAGAAAATGAATAAGCTCTCTGGCTCTAGCAAAGACTGACTCAAAACCCAAACTTGCTTCCAGCTCAGATAACTCAAAGAGCTGGCCTCGCTTCCACAAACTCACCACCACCTGGGGTTTGTAGTTTCAATGAGAGTCAGCTGTGCAGTCTCTCCCCAGTTCTGGCTGAAGTTCCACACACAGCTCCTCTCTCCCCACTTTTTCTCTCTCCCCACTTTTTCCTTCTCCCACAGGAAGGGGAGGTTCTTAGTCCTGTTGAGTCTTCAATTGGTTCAACATACCCCCTGGGCTATCCCCATTATAACTTGGCCAGGCCCATGTGGGTGTAGGGGAACTACTAGAGGAGGCTTAGACACTTAACTGTTCTTTTCTATAATCTCTTCAAGTTCACATCCATCTTCTCTTAGACTTTTTCAAGACTACATCTATTCAGTCTGACCATAATGAAACAAAGATGTGGTCATGGAAACCACAAATTACGATTAATTCCTTACACTTCCTAGTTTCCCAGGTTAGCAACCTTCATTCCATTCAAAAACCCTTACTATCCCTCATCCTAGATATCTAACCCACTGGTAACTTGCCATTTCTACGTTCACAACCTTTCTAAAAAAACTCCCTTCTCTCCATTCCTACTGCCACAATCTTAGTTCTGGCCCTCATCACCCCTTTTCTGGACTACTGCAATAACCTTCTAGTTGATTTTCTTGCCTAAAATATCACCCAACTCTTTTTCATAAAGTATTGGATTTTTTTTGTTAGTTTCAAGTAGTGAAACCAGAATATTTCTTTTTCCCATTTCTATGAATAAATTTCTATGGTTCATGATATAAAACTTCTAATGATTTATTTTTAGTCATATTAATACAGGAAGAATTCATTTAGAAATTAATTTCTTCAAAAAGGAAAGGAAATTCCATAAACCAACTGTTACTCATCCCTTACCATGTGCAATTTCAGAAATGTGTAAGTCATGTAAGTTTCTTCTTCACATTATGCATTTCAGGCTAAGATACATTTCAATAGGAAGGCCTTATTTGGTGACTGTTTTTTGTATGTAAATGAAGTCATGTAAATTGGGCACTTAGGGCAGGGCTTAAACAGATTTGGCACCAAATAAAATATTATAATTAACTGTAAAAATGTGCTGTAATTAATTCAATGTATTTGACTGAATTTATTCTCTCACCTGTTAAGGGCTAAAATTCTAGCTAGTCTGTCTAAAATATCTAATGAGTGGTCACCAATAAATTATAAGCTTTAGCAAGAGTTAGGCTTTTAAACATTTATTAAGGAGAATAAGAATTTGGTAAAGAGAGAGAGAAAGGCCTACTTTCATCTATTAAAGGGAGAGCACATTTCTAGCTCTGCTCTCCACCAGAGTCTAAAGGAAAAAGAGCGAGACAGATTGCCCAGCTCCCCCTTCCTCCTCCCACCAGCAAACGTCATTTCCTGACACCAAAGAAAAGACACATGTTCTTGCCCTCAAAGACCTTCCTTTCATGGCAGAGTTTTTCTACAGTAAGTCTCCAGCAGGTGGCATCATTCCAATCGTTACACACCCATTCATTTATGAATAAATGTACTCACTCCATCAGTCAAATCATCATAGAATCACAGAATTTGGGGGTTGAAAGGGATGGTACTAGCCAACCCATACCCAGATCAAATCTTCAATAAAATATATTTGAAAAGGGGCAGGTATATGGTGCAGTGGATAGAACACCAGCCAGCCCTGGATTCAGGAGGACCTGAGTTCAAATCCAGCCTCAGACACTTAACACTTAACTAGCTGTGTGACCCTGGGCAAGTCACTTAACCCCAATTGCCTCACAAAAAAATTATATATATATATATATATATATTGTTAAGGGCTAAAATTCTAGCTAGTCTGTCTAAAATATCTAATGAGTGGTCGCCAATAAATTATAAGCTTCAGCAAGAGTTAGACTTTTAAGCATTTATTAAGGAGAATAATAATTTGGTAAAGAGAGAGAAAAAGGCCTAGATTTCTATCTATTAAAGGGAGAGCACATATTTAGCTCCCTTCTCCACCAGAGTCCAGAGGAAAAGCCAGCGAGACTGAGCGCCAGTCTCTTCCTTCCTCCTCCCACTAGTCCGCATCACTTCCTCCCGCCAAGAACTCTTCTACAGTAAGTATCCAGCAGGTGGCGTCATTCCAATCGTTACAGTCCCCCCTGTTGTTCCTCAAGAAACAAAATGTTTCCTTGACGGAACAGTAAAAACAATATAATAACTATTGCTAACTAATAATATGTGAACAACAATATAGAAAAGGAAGAGAGGAAAGTTTTGTCCAGAGGGGCGATTTTTTTTGTCCTCATGAACCGACGCTTTGACATTAGTCTTGCAAAGGGAGGGCCTCTGCAGAGAATACATGTTACAGATGGTGTATATTATAACAGAAAGAGAAAAAAACAACAAAAAAAACAAATCAAAACTGTTCATTTAAAGTCTCTGAAAGTCTTTTCTCAGATGTCCTCTAGGTGTAGTCGTGGAATGGACGTCTTTTCAGGGGTTGATGTGTGGATGCTGGTAATCAGCCAGGAAAATTTCCTACAAAATTGAGCTTAACACAACTTTAAAATAGCTTTGTCAATAATCAAATCAAACAATGAAAGTTCTCAAAAACATGTCTAAGGGAATTCAGAATCTTGGTTGTTACACATGAAACATATAATAAAACAAAAATGGAAACATCCTTTAAAATTATATATTACTATAGTCCCCCCTTTTGGAGGGTAATTGAGAAGACAATTGCTGCAATATTAATTTTTTTTAAATTTTTATCTTTGTTTCATCACCTTTTGCATCATCTGTCTAATTATCCTCATGCCATTATGAGAAATTACAAATCTAATATAATTGGTAACAGGTGTTAAGGCCAAATTCAACACTGTATTTATCATGACACCTGAGATAATTATGGGGGTTACCATAAAAGAACAGAGAAATGATGGGATATGAGCATTCCCACACTTGAGGAAAATGTACTGCCCATACAGTATGCCAGGCTTAAAATAGGTGGATGGAATATATGTCCATGCCACTGAACATATTGGAAGAAACTGAGTCAGACTTAATCAGATGCATGGGATTGAGATGTCCATGGCATCAGGCATATAGGAGGGAGCATAGAAGCCAGGTGTAGAAGTGAGATGGGTGGGATCAATACTTCCAGCCATCTGTACAATATTGTGGGGAAAAATAAAATAAAATATGAAACCAAGAGAATCCAACCTCAACATTTGTCAAAAGCCGTTCCCTCGGCCATACCTTGACTTCATGCATGTCTCCCCTCATGTGACAGTTCAGTGTCTGCTCTTGCATGTATTCCTCTTGTGATTGGATGGCATCTTGGCCAACTGGCATCTGATAACTCAGAATAAAGGCAATTAATGTCTTAAATGATAAGTTCCCATAATCCAAGTCTCATATGGATTTAAAAATTGAGGATAATAAATGATTGCAAAAAATGCGAATACATCTTGACTCAAAATATATAATTATGCAACAATTTCAAATAATACCCTTTTTTTTACTTAGTATACAATTACTTTTGTGAAAAATCAGAACATATTTAAATACAAGTTAAAGCACAACAGAATCTCAAAGAAAACTTTTTTTTAAAAAAAGAAAACTTTTACAAATGTTCCCCTCTTTTTTTTTTTTGAATATGCTTATCAAAAATAATACTTCTAGAATCAATTTACACTTGCCATGGCAACCAATTTGCCAAGGAAATGCTTTAAAGAGTTTGATCAAGTAATCAGTTGAGAAAAAAAAATAACAAAAACAAACAACTCAGAATATGGGAGAACAATACTCCTAGAATTAACATTGTATTATGAAATCAAAACCATCTTGCAATTTTTCAAAATTAGATAGATAAACGAATAGAAGAAAATACACATGGAACAATAAAAGACAATGAAATTCAAACTAAGGAAATCTAAATGAATATGAACTTAATATCAATAAGAGTATTATAAATTATAAACTTGATCACATGACTATAAAAAGCTTTTACAAATATTCTCCTTGTTTTAAAAACTAAGTATGACACAATCTCAAAAGCATGAAAATCTCTATGAAAATAAACCCATACCATTAATTTCAAAATGTATATGTAATAGCATAGAAATCCTATGTAACCTCTGAACTGACATTAATAATCTGAGTGAATTCAGAACACTCTTGATTCCGATATCTAAAATCCCCAATACTCATATCAATACCTTGCTGCTTACTTCTACATTTCTGTAAAATATATACCCTTCCATGGCAAAAGAAGCAGAGTCTTGAACTATGTTGATTGTCATTCTTATTCAGCTTAAGTTTTTCTTCTTTAACCCCTCTATATTGTCTGTCAGTTTTTTCACCATACAAATGCTTTATAAGATTACTAATTAAAGACAAAAGCAGGTTAGCAAAATTATGAACAAATCGAGCATATCTGGAATTTAAAGGGTTTTCTAAGGTTGCCTCAGAAGCACAGCCAGGCCGGGGAAGGGCTGAGCCTGAAGCTGCAAATGCAGGTAGAAAAAGTTGAGCATGCGCATCAGATCTCTGGACTTCCCAGGCAGGGGAAGCTATGGGCTTGGCCATAGGAGGAGTAGAGGGTGGGGTCTGGGGAGGAGGGGAGGGACCAGCGCAATTTGAATCCAACTTGATTTTGAACTCAGGCCTGGATTCCTCTTCCCCCACTTTGCCTCCAGGTGCTAGGGGATTAAAAGCTTCTAGAGGGTGGGTCATTGCCTCCAGGCATGCAAAATTAGAGCAACAATTAAGGTTGGAACTGGGAAAAGCAGCAGGAATCTCTTCAGGTTTCTCTGAAAAAGCATGGTTGGGAGAGGGAGAGATATTTCCTCCTGTGAGTAAGTTACTGGCTCTTTTAACAAAAATAAAAAGAAAAATAGAAAATCCACAAAAACAAAGCATTAACATGATCTTATCTCCCATTTGTCTGGTTAAACAGACTAAAATAAAAAATAGGGTAATTAGGGAGTTTAAAAGGTCCATTTGAAAAAAATTAAAGGAAAACACAGCCAGTGCGCCAGTACTTAGCAATTTAAAGGGTAGGGGAAATTTCTTACCCAACCAGAAGATCAGAAGAAGACTGAGGGTTAGCTTTCCTCTTCGTGGTCAGCCATCTGTTAAGGGCTAAAATTCTAGCTAGTCTGTCTAAAATATCTAATGAGTGGTCGCCAATAAATTATAAGCTTCAGCAAGAGTTAGACTTTTAAGCATTTATTAAGGAGAATAATAATTTGGTAAAGAGAGAGAAAAAGGCCTAGATTTCTATCTATTAAAGGGAGAGCACATATTTAGCTCCCTTCTCCACCAGAGTCCAGAGGAAAAGCCAGCGAGACTGAGCGCCAGTCTCTTCCTTCCTCCTCCCACTAGTCCGCATCACTTCCTCCTGCCAAGAACTCTTCTACAGTAAGTATCCAGCAGGTGGCGTCATTCCAATCGTTACTATATATATATATATATATATATATATATATATATATATATATATATATATATATATATATATATAATTGAAAAGCAATCACTATATGCTTTCTTGAAGACCTTAAATGAGACACTCAAAAGACTGAGAGAACATATCTTTATTATAGCATTATCTGGTCATGACTAGCTTCTTCTAGATTTTTTTTAAAGGATGGCTGTTTCCCATACATAAACTAGGTATTCCCTTTCCTTGTTTGTATTTCAGACTCTTACAATTACTACATTTGTGACCTTAGGCAAAAGTTGGTAAGGTAGGTAATGTTAGAAAGGCAAATGGGTGGCAGGTTGTAGGGGCCATATATGATAGGCAAGAGGAGTTTGTTGTAGATGCAATAGGGGCCAATAAAGATTGTTTGCATATGCATGTGTCCAAATGTACAGAGAAAATAAATGACCAAACCTATGTATGGGATCTTGCAACCCAAGATTATTTAGGTACTAATTTCAAGGGCAAAAGAAAAGAGCAGGGGAAATGTGGAAGACTTATTATGTAGATATTGTCATATGGTAATGGTATCAGAGACTTACACATTTAGATCAGGAAGAGACCAAAACAATTATCTAGACTCATTACCTCATTTTCATTCATTATTTTATTCATCTATTTATTTATTTATTCATTGATTGATTGATTTAATTATTTATTTATTTGTTTGTTTATTTATTTATTTGGCGGGCCAATGAGGGTTACATGACTTGCCCAGGGTCCCACAGCTAGTAAGTCTCAAGTGTCTGAGGCCAGATTTGGACTCAGATCCTCCTGAATCCAGTGTTGCTGCTTTATCCACTACACCACCTCGCTGCCCCCTCATTATCTCACTTTTTATAAAAGGAAACTTAAGTCCAAAAAAGAAAAAGAAAAGAAATAAACCTTAAGTACCTACAAATTGAAGGCACTGTCCTAAATGCTTTGAAAATATGTTATTTAATTCCTCACAAATACACTGGAAGGTGGGTGCTATCATTAATAACATTTTACAGTTGAGGAATTTGAGTCAGAAAGCAGTTAAGTGACTTGTTTTTGGTCCTACAGATAGTAAGTGTCTGAAGCCAGATTTCAACTCAGTTCTTCCTGATTCGGGCCCAGAGCTCTATTCACTGTGCCAAAGTGACTTGTCTAATGTCCCAAAAGTAGTCATTGTCAGAGGTTAAATTTGAACTCAAGCCATTTGATTTCACTGTATCATGTATACTATATGTATTCCTGACTCTGCTACTTCTTGGGTATTTGATTAGGACAAATCACAATATCACTATGAGTCTCATTTTCATTATGTGATAACTAGAGGTAATAACAGGGATCAAATGAATTATATATATATATATATATATATATATATATATATATATAAAATCATAATAAAGCATGGTTTATTTGAGAGTAATTATTCAAAATATGCACAGAATCTCATCAGAGTGAGAACACCCAGAAAGTAGAGATGCCTCTAACAGCAAAGATTGCAATCTGATTATAACTTAATTAAAATATCAAGAAAATGTTTTACTCTCACCCTGATGTGACAGACTTTTTCTGTTAAACTATTCATTTGTCTTGAGCTAGAAAATTGGTTTGTCATGGATTCTGCCACTACAGAATTCATTTTGAGGTGAAATTTTAAAGTTGTATAGAGGGGGATTTGGGAGAACTCAGGCAATTCCCTGCCTTTTCTCTGCCATCTTGGCTCTGTCTCCCTCATGAATAATTTCTACAGGCCATATTTATATTGGATTTGCTTACTTGTTTACATTATCCCCCTCTTGTAGAACATAAGCTTCCTAAGGTCAGAAACTCCTTGATTTTAGTATATATGTATATAGCATGTTGCTTTGCACATAGCAAGCACTAATTCATGTAGAGAACTGAATTGAAAATGCATTGGGAACTTTAAAGAGCAATGGAAATTGCCATCATTCTTTTCTTTTCTTTTCTTTTTAACTTTTTATTGTTTTTTTCATAAAACTAGCTTCTAGTTTTATTTATTAATTAAATGGTTTTTTAACTTTCAATTCTATTAATCTCTCCTTTGATTTTCAGGATTTCTAATTTGGCGTTTCATTGGGGATTTTTAATTTGTTCATTTTCTAGTTTTTTTTAGTTAAATGCCGAAATCATTGCTCTGCCTTTTCTCTATTTTATTGATGTAAGCAGTTAGGGATATAAATTTCCCCCTAAGAACTGCTTTGGCTGCATCCCATAATTGTGTGTGTGTGTGTGTGAGGCAATTGGGGTTAAGTGACTTGCCCAGGGTCACACAGCTAGTATGTGTTAAGTGTCTGAGGCTGGATTTGAACTCAGGTCCTCCTGAATCCAGGGCTGGTGCTTTATCCACTGCACCATCTAGTTGCCCCAATCCCATAAATTTTGATATATTGTCTCATAATATTCATTTTCTTTAATGAAATCATCCATTGTTTCTATGATTTGTTCTTTGACCCACAGAGCACAGAGACCTATGATTTCTTCTCTTTCCTCCTTGAAGGACTCAGAAGTATCATTCAATCTCTCCTATTTGGTGCCATAATCCTCCTGCTCTTCATTCTCTTTTTATTTCTTGCTGCCCATGGGGGCATTCTACTTGCATTGTGATTTTCAAATGCTGTTACTGCAAAATTTATGTTCCAAACAGAAGCTCCTTGGTCTATGGGGGTCAGTGAGACTGACCCCTTGACCAATAGGTAGGATTGTTAATAATAATGTATGGAAAATAGAGATCATGGGGGCAGCTAGGTGGTGCAGTGGATAAAGCACCAGCCCTGGATTCAGGAGGACCTGAGTTCAAATCCGGCCTCAGACACTTGACTCTTACTAGCTGTGTGACCCTGGGCAAGTCACTTAACCCTCATTGCCCCACAAAAACAAAACAAAACAAAACAAAACAAAAACCCAGAGATCATAAGTAACTTATTCATGAGTAGGCCAGATTTGAAGCTTTTAGCCCAACCCTCACTGACACCGGGGCAGGCAAGGGCCTTTTATCTCCCCTTCCGTGTACTAGGCACAACCCTGAGGGCTTGAGGCACTGTCATAACATATGATCTTCCCCTAGTGCCTTTCCCCATGAACATTAGCTGATATCCTTTAGCCTACCTGACCTTCTTAATGTTCAGGAATGTGTGACTTCCTTTTGAGCATCCATGCTTATGTCTTGCTGTCCTTTTCCAGCATCAGACATTTTGTAACTCTGCTCGTTTTTTTCTGAATAGATTTTAGAGAAACATCAGTAAAGTCCAATGTGGGCCCCCTGCTGTGAATGACTGACCTATGCATTGATCATTAGTTACAGATTCCTCCTCTCTTCACCTAGCTCAGCAGCAAAAGAAATGCTGACCAATCTGCTTCTTTCAGAGGCATTCAGTGGGATTTTATCAGGCTTTTCCAAGTAGGTAGATGGATTGGGTCTGAGATGGAGGTGAGACACAGGCTCCCTGCTGTGAGTGGTTATTTCCTAGTTGGATTTTTTGTCACCCACACTTTTTCTCCTCACCTGGGACTTCCTTGTAGGCATTCTGCCTTAGGTCTTGCTGGCCTTTTTGAGCTTCCCATGTTTGTAGCTCTGCTCATTCTCTCTGTATAAATTTGGGGCAAACAGAAGCAGAGTGCAAAGTGTGTCCCTGTGCTGTGAATGACTGACCCGTGGATGGATTATTTGTTATGGATTCCTTCTCTCTCCTCCTGGGCTCACAGCACAAGGCATTTTTCCTAATATACACCTTTCTGAGTCATCCAGTGTCATTCCATAAGGCTTTATCTGAGTAGGTAGGTCCATGGGGTCTCTGATGGAGCTGAGATCCAGCCCCCCTGCTCTGACTGATGGCATGCTGGCTGGTTTTCCTATTTGACGTTGCCCTTTTTTACCTGGTACTTCCTTCTGGCCATACAGGCCTTAGTCCTTGTGTCTCTCATGAGTTAAGAACAGTCCGACGTCCAGAGAGTTATAACTGGATCCTTTGAGTTGGTCTCTATCCCAGTCAATATTGAGTATCTTAGAACTACATAATTGTATCAAGGTAAGATATGTTTGTTGCAGTTTCCTCTAGGCTCACCCTGGGTCTAGCTTTCAGGCCATTTGGGCCTCTATACCCTGAACAATTGTATCAAAGTAAGATAGTTTGTTGCAATTTCCTCTCCTCCCTCCCTGGGTCTAGATTTCAAATCCTTCTGTTCCACCTCCTGATTTTCATGGGTACAAGGAATGGTGTTGGGAAGGATGCATACATGGCTGGAGTTCTGGGTTCTGTGCTAGTGTCCATCCTTCACCCCCCTGGTATGAGTCGACCGATTCTGGTCACATTTTGGTGATACATTCACTTTTTTTTAACCGGGGGGTCCTTTTCAGGTGTTCTTGTCTACTTCATAGATTTGAGGTAATCTGGCCCAGAGTCTTCTGTGGTCCCTGAGGGGTGTGAAGCACTGTCCTGTGAGGGGACTCTTTGTTGCAGCTTCTTCTCTTTATCTGGGAAGCTATTTGAGGAGCTACTAGGACACCAAACCACAAGGATCACACTGGGGCCGCTGGCAGCCTATGGATCGATTCCTGGCTTCCTTTTGAAGGTCGAGCTCCAGACCCCTTTCTATGAGTGGTTATTTCCTGGCTGGAGTTCTTGGAGCCCATTCATTTTCTCTGCGCCTAAGGTTTCCTTTTGGGCATTCGGACTGAATCTTTGGGCTTCTTTTCTTCCATCAGAACTTTGGTAGTTCTAATGGTTGTTTCTGTGGAAATATCCAGGAATATTCACTGGAGCACAGTGTGCCCCCCCCCCTGCTGTGAGTACCTTAACAATGGATGGTTGTTTTGTTACACTGTTTTCCTCTCTTTGCCTAGGTCCATGGAACAAGATATCCTGGCCAATCTCTTTTTTATCCTATAGCATCAAAAGAGATATCATAGAGGGGAAGCTAGGTAGCACAGTGGATAAAGGACTTTCCCTAGATTCAGGAGGACCTGAGTTCAAATCCAGCCTTACACATTTGACACTTACTAGTTGTTTGACCCTGGGAAAGTCACTTAACCCTCATTGCTGAGAGAGAGAGAGAGAGAGAGAGAGAGAGAGAGAGAGAGAGAGAGAGAGAGAGAGAGAGAGAGAGAGAGAGATCAAATCCAGCCAAAATTACATGCAAAGCAGAAAGCTGGGAAACAGTCTCCACAGCCAGTGCCTCTGATAAAGATCTCACCTCCAAAATACATTGAAAACTAAATAAAATCTATAAGAATGCAAAACACTCTGCAATTAAGAAATGGTCAAAGGACATGAACAGATAGTTTTCATATGAAGAAATCCAAGCTATTGCCATATGAAAAATGCTCTAAATCACTATTGATCAGAGAAGTGCAAACCAAAACAACTTTGAGGTACCATCTCACATCCATCAGATTGGCTAACATGACCAAAAAGGAAAATAATATATGTTGGCAAAGCTGTGGAGAAATTGGAACACATGCATTTTTGGTGGAGCTGTGAATTGGTCCAAGTGCACTGGAGAGAAATTTGGAAATATGGCCAAAGAGCTATGGGACTGTGAAAAGCCTTTTACCTAGTAATACCACTACTAAGACTATATCCCAAAGAGATCATGGAAAAGGGAAAATGACCCACTTTAAAAAATATTTATAGCAGCTCTCTTTGTGGTGGCAAAGAATTGGAAATCAAGGGAATGCTCATCAACTGGGGAATGGCTGAACAACTTGTGTTATATGAATGCAAAGGAATACTATTGTGCTGTAAGAAATGATTAGCAGGTAGATTTCAGAAAATCCTGGAAAGACTTAAGTGTACTAATGCTGAGTGAAGTGAGAACCAGTAGAAAATTGTACACAGTAACAGCAACATTGTGTGCTGATCAGCTGTGATAGACTTGGCTCTTCTCAACAGTTCAGTGATCCAAGACAATCCCAAAGAACTCATGATAGAAAATGTTCTGCACATCCAGAAACTATGGATTCTGAATCCAGATTGAACTATAGTGTTTCTACTTTTGGGGTTTTTTTAAGGTTTTCTCTTTTGTTCTGATTCTCTTTTTCATAACATGACTAATGCAGAAATAAGTTTATTGTGTTGTACATAAATAACCTATGTCAGATTGCTTTCTGTCTTGGGAAGTGGGAAGGAAAGAAGGGAAGGAGAAAAATTGGAACTAAAAATCTTGCATGGGTGTTACTGATTAAGCTGAGATGCAGCTCTCCTTCTTTGAATGGTTACTTCCTCTTTGAACTTTTTGTCACCCATTCTTCTTATCACCTGTGACTTCCCTTTGGGCATCTAGGCTTAGGTCATGTACTTTTAAAGCATCAGATCTTTTTTAAAAACTCTGCTCATTGTAATGGTATTCATTTTAGGGAAACAGAAGTAGAATCCAATGTAGTTCCCCTGCTGTGGTGAGTGAAGCATGGATGGATTATTTGTTATAGATTCCTCATCTCTTCCTGTAGGCCAATAGCACAAGAGATTCGGGCTAATCTGCTTTTTTCTGAGTCATGCAATGGGATTTCAACAGGCCTCTTCGAAGTAGATAGATTCATAGAGCCCCTGATGCTGCTGAGATACAGCCCCGCCCCGCAGCTGTAATTGATGGCATAATGGTTGGATTTACTATTTGACATTGCCCTTTTCTTTTTTTATTTAAAAAATCTTTATTTATTGATTTTAGTTTTCAACATTTGTTTAGATAAGATTTCCAATTTCAAATTTTTCTCCCATATCTATAATAACATTAAACATATTTCTGCATTATTTATGTTATAAGAGAAGAATCAGAGAAAAAAGGAAAAACCTCAAAAAAGAAAAACAACAGCACCAAAAACAATAGAAATAGTAGGGTCCAATCAGGATCCATATTCCATAGTTCCTTTTTTTCTGGATTTGGAGAGCCTTTTCCATCCTGAGTCCTTTGGAACTTTCTTGTACCATTGGATTGGTGAGAAGAATCTAGTCTATCACAGTTGATCAACACATAATGTTGATGATACTGTGTATAATGTTCTTCTGGTTCTGCTCATCCCACTCACCATCAGTTCATGACATTGCCCTTTTCTTTACCTGGGGCTTCCTTTCAGGCATAGTGGCCTTTGTCTTTTCATCTTTCTTGATGAATGAACTGTTCAATGTTCAGAGAGTGTTATTGGGGACTTCATTGCATGTATAGTCAAGTCCAAGTCTTTGACTCGAAAATAATCTCACTCTGTTCTTTTGTGGGTTCTGCTGCTCCAGGAGTTGTCTTATTGCATTTTTTTTTGCAGGGCTATGGGGTTAAGTGACTTGCCCAGGGTCATACAACTAGTAAGTGTCAAGTGTCTGAGGCTGGATTTGAACTCAAGTACTCCTGAATCCAGGGCTAGTGCTTTATTCACTGCATAACCTAGCTGCCCCATCTTATTGTATTTTTGATGGTGTGTGGATGGGGAGCTATGAGAGTCATAGCCTTCCATCTTGGCTCCATAGCTCCACCCACTGCTTCTGTCAAAGTAGTAAATTCTTTTTTTTTTTTTTTCTGGTGAGGCAATTAGGGTTAAAGGACTTGCCCAGGATCACACAGTTAGTAAGTGTTAAGTGTCTGAGGCTGGACTTGAATTCCAGTCTTCCTGACTCCACGGCCAGTGCTCTACCCACTGCGCCACCTAGCTGCCCCCAAAGTAGTAAATCTTAAAGGTACACAGGGCTTGCTTTTTAACATATATCAAAGAGAAGGATTCTAAAAGAATGGAAAAGCCTTCAACAGATGGTTAATTCTGCATAACTATGATTTCCTGGTTGCCTCAATGTGTGTCAAGGAGAGCTGTAGCATACCAGATTTCAAAAGCAGCTGGGTATCAATGCCTTGATCCAGTTACTGGAATACCATGAAAGAAGTGACCAAATGGAATTAACAAGGTCTGCAGTGCTCCTGTCTTCAGACTCGTGGACAACACCTTCACTAGAATGTCCAAGAAGTTGAGGGTACCTGGAATGGAGCAAATGAGGGAAACAATGTGGCCACTGTCATTTCATCATTGTTTTAGCAACTCTTCTTAGGACCATTAATTATAGTCAATTAGCCTAACAGAGTGAAGCCATGTAGTTCTCAAAATAATGAAAATATTTTACCTTGTTCCTTCCTTTCTATATAATTTAGATTTTCCCCTTTCTGATATTCATGAAAATAAATTTGGAGTATTTACAGGCCCCTAAAATAACTTGAGAAGCAGTGTCTCCTCCATTGGAGTAGAAATTTTCCCTATCTCAGCCCCAATCTACAAATTCTATTGGGCTTTGGTACAATGGAAGCTCATAGTTACTATTACTTTTCTGTGTTCTCTGGGTTTCAGTAAAGAAGACAGTCATGGATTAATTAACTTTGGAGAGCATGATTCCCTGGTGTGACCTCATCTTCCTGTGGAATAAAAACAAAGCTAACTAAAGCAATTAAAAGGAAGCTTGGTTTAATTGCCACATCTAAGAGGTCTCAGGTCAACAGTGTTACTTGATTGGGTGTGAGGCCCTGGAGAGGCCAAATCAGGTACAAAAGATTCCAGAGAAAACAGAATAGGGCTCCATTGGGATGAGAATGCTACTCAGCTTTTCGGTAAGTTGTATGATCCAGGCATTAAGATGCAGTAGAATTGTTTTGTTCTTACAATAGGAGCTAATAGTCTGTTTGGTGAAGTGTATATGCAGCTGTCTATAATGTGTGACTGGAGGTGCCAGCTGAGGTGCCAGTGCAACCCCCACACAGCTGACCACAGCTATTTATTGCACAGGCCTGACCCAATGACTGAAATGCCAGGAGTAAAATCTTTCTTTTTATGTTCAGGCATCATCCCTAGCAGGTTTATGAGATCATTGATTTAGTTTGCAAGGTAACTTGGAAGTCATCACATCGAAGCCTTTCATTTAACAGAAAAGAAAACTGAGTCAAACAACAAGCAAGTGGAAGAGTAAAGATTCAAACTTGGGTCTCCTGATTCCATATTCGTTATTCTTTATACTTTCCTACCCTGAGAGCTTCAGTCTAAAGGAAAATCCTACACGTCCAATTCCATTTTCCTAGCATCAGAACTTTGTATCTTTGATCATATTATGAACCCGGAAGAGATTGGTAGAAGCTGATATTAAGGGTGGAACTATCTGTATCAAACCCTATGCACTAATGCTCTAAGGTCTTAGCTCAAAGTATTCGATCTAGTTTACATCTGCTTTGGTCATTTTGTTTCCCAATGCAGAGGAAGTTAAAAACAGGAAATGGGATAGTGTCAGCAAATGACAACAAAAAAGACATTTTTTACATCACATTGATGGGGATGAGAAATAACTAGAGAAACGGGAATACTTCAAAAAAATAGAAGGAAGGAGGAAGGAAGCCAACAAGCAAGGAAAGAAAGAAAGAAAGAAGGAAGGAAGGAAGGAAGGAAGGAAGGAAGGAAGGAAGGAAGGAAGGAAGGAAGGAAGAAAGAAAGAAAGAAAGAAAGAAAGAAAGAAAGAAAGAAAGAAAGAAAGAAAGAAAGAAAGAAAGAAAGAAAGAAAGAAAGAATACATAAGGAAGGAAAGATGGGAGAAAGGGACATAAATAGGGACAGAGGTAGCAAGGGAGGGAGGAAGGATAGAGGGTAGTAAAGGAGAGAAGAAGGAATGAAGGAGAAAAAGGGAGAGAGAGAGAGAGAGAGAGAGAGAGAGAGAGGAAGGAAAAACAATAAAACTATGGAAAAGAGAGTAACACACAAAAATTCCATTAATTTGGATTAATTATTCCAGGGACAAGAAACCCTACTCAGCTTAATTGGATCCTTCTCCAAAAGTTTATACTTTTATATTAATATTCAGTGAAATAATACATTTTTAGTGGACATAGAATGTGATATCTGGAATAAATCTTAGAACACATTACTATCTGACTGGGATTGGACTGAGGACTTAAAATGCCCAAACTGGGACCCCTGGAGGATAGAGCACAGAGATTTATGGGAGCAGAGAAGAACCCTACGACTGGGAAAGGCCTTTAAATTATAGAACTAAACATGTTTGAAATAGTAAAGAGCTTAGAAAATTAAATGTTAGAGACTAAAGGGACACCAAAATATAGAATTTGGAGTTAGCATAGTCTTTATATTATTATATATTAAAATGCAGGGAGACTTTAAAACATTTTGTGGTTGTTGTTCAGTAGTTTCAGTCATGTCCATTGGCAGAGATACTGGAGTGTTTCGGCCTTTCCTTCTTCAGCCCATCTTAAAGATGAGGAAGTAAGACAAGCAAGGTGAAATGGCTTTCCCAACTTCACATAGCTAGTAAGTGTCTGAGGCTGGATGTGAACTCAAGAAGAGCCTTCCTGACTCCATGCACCCTAACAACCACTCCACAGAACAGAATTTCAGAGCTAGAAAAGATCTTATTGAGTGGTTCAAGGTTCTTAACATAGATTTGTAAGCAGATTTCAGGGTTTCTGTGAACTTGAATAGAAAAAAAAATCATCTTTATTTTCACTAACCTGTAACTAAAATTTAATTTCCTTCAGTTTTGTCTTAAGGCAACAAAACACAGTAGTATTAGCAATTCTTATGACTTTGTAACCAATAGAAATCAGATATTTTCATATCATATTACAGTTATTATAAGTGTCTCAAAATATCATTTACATTAAAAATGATCTTGAAATCACTGTAATTATTACACTCACTACTAGATATGTTAAAATATTACTTTTAAAATATTTTGACAACTGTCTTTTCATATAATTGGTTACCTTTGAGATCCTATGTATTTTGTACATTTAAAACACCATGAAGGGGCAGCTAGGTGGCACAGTGGATAAAGCACTGGCCCTGGATTCAGGAGGACCTGAGTTCAAATCCAGCATCAGACACTTGACACTAGCTGTGTGACCCTGGGAAAGTCACTTAACCCTCATTGGCCCACAAAAAAAAAAAACCAACCAAAAAAACCAACAAAAATCAAACAAACAAACAAAAAACCACCATGAGAAGAGGGTTCATAAGCTTCCTCAGACCATTAGAGGTGAGTTTGCATTACACAAGAAAATATAAGAACTGTCAATATAGTCCAACCTTCTTATTTTACACTTTATGACACTTTGGCCAGAGAGCAACAGTTACTATCCCAAGATCACACAGCTATTTAGTAGCATACTTGGGACTCTAATTCTGGATTTCCATTCTACTGTTCTTTACACTTCTCCAAACTTTTTCTCCTACCCAGAATTTGAATCAAGGTGAACTTGAGTCCATTTCCAAGCTAGGATAATCCCAAGAACTGGAACGACACTGAGAGAGAGGAGGACAAGTTCTGTGCCTCTCTAAGAGATCCAGTACCACTTCCCCAGCTTTTAGGACCATTTGTTATTGCTTTCTTATAACTATTAAGTCAAGTCAAATGAAGTCAATGAGTATTTATTAAGCATCTACACTGTTTCAGGAAGACCTGAGTTAAAATCCAGTTTTTAGAAACTTCTTAGCTGTATGACCTTGGGCAAGTCACTTAACCTTTGCCACTGGAGAAGGAAATGGCAAACCTTTCCAGTGCCTTTTCCAGGAAAATCCCATGGAACACAACTGAAATGACTGAACAACAACAAAATATGTTCTAGATATTATGCTAAGGTTTGGGGATATGGAGTTTTTTTTAAAAAATAGTTTCTGCTCCTTCAGGAAGGTCATATTCCACTGAGAGACAGCTCTAAAAATAACTATGTACACGTAAGATAGATACAATATAAATGGAAAATAATCTGAGAGGAAGCACTAGTGAGGTATAAGAGGTGTCTCATGTAGGAGGTGGAATTGGCACTGGCCCCATCTCTTAGAGTGAAGTCTCTTGAACAAGAAGCTTTTGAAAGGGTCTTATAGTCTTACACCTTTGCTGTCCTCATGTGTAATATGCTGTGTCCAGCCCAGTTTTTCAATTTGAATCAACAAATGTTCCAGACAGAAAAAGACAAATAAGAAGCCACATTTTCAATAGAGACAGCATGCGAGGCCAGAAACTATCATGTGGAATGAATTCCTTGCTCCATCATTCCCAAGTCAAGATGTCTGTTATTTCAGGATTCCTCCTTTTTGGCATAGGTAGAGACAAGCAGACTCTCTCTAGAGCTCCCCATGTGACAACATACTAACTATGTGGTCCCAATGGGATGGGAGGGGAATTCTCCAGGTGCCCTTATCTACATAAGAGGAGAGAGATATAAATGATTTTCTTCTAGGCTATTGAATGATTTCTATATTCTGTTCTAAGATCATGACTTTGGAAGGAAGGTGATTATATCAACTGAAATTTTTCTGCCTAAGGAAGGATATTTTTTGAAATGTGTTTTTATTTTTAAAATTTATTTTATTTTTATTTTATGGAATAAAACAAACATTTCCATAACAGTGCAATAAAAAAGATGATTGCACATTATATTGCAAGTCTCCTATGCACAATTTGCTATTGCTTTCAAACATACAGGAACATTTTTACGTAATTATTTCCCTTTTTACTTGTTCACCCATCAATGCCATCCCAATTAAATGACCAAAATAATTTTACTGAATTAGAAAAAAACAATAACAAAATTCATTTGGCAAAACAAAAAAGTTAAGAATATCAAAGGAGGGGGCATCTAGGTGGTACAGTGGATGCAGCACTGGCCCTGGATTCAGGAAGACCTGAGTTTAAATCTGGCCTTAGACACTTAACACTTACTAGCTGTATGACCCTGGGCAAGTCACTTAACCCCAATTGCCTCACACACACAAAAAAAGAATAGCCAAGGAAATAATGAAAAAAAATGTAAAGCATAGGAGGAAGCTCAGTGGCACAGTGGATAAAGCACCGGCCCTGGATTCAGGAGGACCTGAGTTCAAATCCAGCCTTAGACACTTGACAATTACTAACTGTGTGACCCTGGGCAAGTCACTTAACCCTCATTGCCCTGCAAATAATAATAATAACAATGATAATAATAGAATAATATTAATAATAATAAAAATGTAAAGGATATTAAAAATCTGCGCCAGATGCCTTAACCTTGCTAAGCCTATTTATTTCTTTATTGCAGGGCAAAGGGGGTTATGTGACTTGCCCAGGGTCACACAGCTAGTACCTGTCAAATGTCTGAGGCCGGATTTGAACTCAGGTACTCCTGAATCCAAGGCTGGTGCTTTATCCACTGCGCCACCTAGCTGCCCCCCAAGCCTAATTATTTTTATGATGGGGTTGGATGGGGTGGAGGGAATGGTCTGCATTATCTGTGGTTTCACTCATTCAAAAACTCCCATTGTGGAAACGTCTTTTCTTTGTACAGATTGGCAACTCTTTTACGCTCTATATCCTTACATAGTTGCAATAGGGTATCTCAAGACTAAGCAACTTGCCCAGAGTTGTACAGTTGGTATAGGCCAAAGGCAAGACCTGAATCCACATTGTTGTCACCAAATCCAACCCTTAATTCATCATTTAACTCTATCTTTTATTGACCCAAAGATCCAGCTATAAAATAGAATAGATGAAATATAATCCACAGTTATTGATTATCTTCTAGCTGTAAACAATGTGCTAGACACTCAGGGAGAGACACATTTTAGATAATACAAGGTTCTTGAACTCAGAGAACTTAGTCTTATCTAGTAAGATAAGACACTAATATATGTTATTATAGCAGACCATGTCACATCATTAGTGTTTTAGGAAACAACTAAATAAAGTGAGTCCTTACAGGCTGGGGTATCAGGGAAGGATTTATGGGACAAGTAGCATATGAATTAGACTTTAAAGGAAGGGCAGAAATTCAGCAGGAGGTAGGAGCAGTTAGGTGGTACAGTGGATAGAGCATTGGCCCTGGAGTCAGGAGTACCTGAGTTCAAATCTGGTCTCAGACACTTGACACTTACTAGCTGTGTGAATCTCGGCAAGTCACTTAACCCCAATTGCCTCACCCCCCAAAAAAATCAGCAGGAGGTTAGGGAGAGAGAAGGCATTCCAGGCACACAGAAGAAGCCAAACAAAGGCCAAGAGTGGTGAAAATATGGCAGAGAGTGTTAGGAAGCAGAATGTTCTATGGCTTGTCTGGTGCTTAGAGTGTAGGGAGAAGGAAGTAATGATAGCAGAGGTCAGATGGTAAAGTCATCTCACATTTTGTAGGATTTTGAATGCCAGGCAGAGAAGTTTGGACATTAACAGGAGTATGGATCCACTGAGTACTGTTGAGCAGAGGAGCTCACTGTGTGAGCAAGATTATTCAAACTGAGAATACTGAATTAGAAGACAGATGATGAAACATGCTACCCTTTCTCGAATAGGTGATAGATAAAATCAGGTTGTACAATGAGAGTTTTATTTCTTGGACATGAACATTGCAGAATTTGGACACCTACATCGTGCAGTGGATAGAGCACTGGACTTGGTATCAGGAAGACTCATCTCCCTGAGTTAAAATCTTCCCTCAGACACTTAACTAGATGTGTGACCCTTGGTGAGTCACTTAACCCTGTTTGCTCAACTGTAAAATGAGCTGGAAAAGGAAATGGCAAACCACTCCAGTATCTTTGCCAAAAAAACCCTTAAAATGTTTCAAGAAGAGTTAGAAACAACCAAAAAGAGACTAACCCCCTCTCCCTCAATGCAGGAGATATATATTTGGAAGGGTCTTAGAGGCAATCTGGGTTCTTCACAGATGAAATAAATGATGAACATGAAGGTTAATAACTTGTCTAAGATGACCAGGGGAGCTAAATAACTGAGGTAGAATTTGAACCCCAGCTCTCTGTCTCCATACCCAGAACTTTTTTCTACTATACTATTGGAAATAAACATTGTGATCATACATGTGTGAGACTGGGCAAATCATTTCACTTTTATATTTCTCAGTTTCCTTATATTCTAACTGGTATTAAAAATACTTACAATGGGGACAGCTAGGTGGTGCAGTGGATAAAGCACTGGCCCTGGATTCAGGAGGACCTGAGTTCAAATATGACCTCAGATGCTTGACACGTACTAGCTGTGTGACCCTGGGCAAGTCACTTAACCCTCATGGCCCTGCAAAAAATTAAAAATTAAAAAAATACTTACACTACCTATCTCATATAGCCATTGTGAGGAATAAAGGAGACTGTGTTTGTAAATTGCCCATAGGAGTTATTCTGCCCTTTAAAAATGTGTGTATTGAGGTGGCAGACAATTGGAACGGTGGATAGAGTGCTGGACCTAGAGTCAGGAAGGCGAGTTCAAATTCAATCTCAGACACTTATTATGCAGCACTTAATCCTATTTGCCTCAGTTTCCTCATCTGTAAAATGAGCTGGAGAAGGAAATGAGAAACTGCTATAGTGTCTTTGCCAAGAAAACCCCACAATGGGGTCGCTAAGAATTGACATAACTGAAATGGCTGAACAGTAACAGGGTAGAGTAGGTGATTGACCTTGTAAAGTATACTTATTATTCTATATTTTCTATAAGAGAGTGCAGAGAGCCATGTCTCCATAATCCCCTGCATCACTTAGAGAGGGACTATCATAGATTACTAATGAGCTTGATAAAATATCAGAAGAGAAGGGACTCCAGCTACCAACAAGAACTATATACCTTGGGGTCAGCTAGGTGGCACAGTAGATAAAGCATTGGCTACTTACTATCTGTATAACCCTGGACAAGTCACTTAATCCCAATTGCCTGACCAAAAAACAAAACAACTGACCAAAAAACAACCACCAAACAACAGCAACAAAAGAACTATATACTACTTAGTCACATCAAGGCTAAATTTGTCATCTGCCTTATGCAGATGCTGTGGGTCAGATTCATTATCTAGTGACAACATGGCCTATTTGTTCATGGCTTGGGCAATTTCCTTTGCCAGAGTGCATAGGAAATGTTATACTTGGATCAAGTGTCATATCTTGCTTGTGCTCCTTTGTCCAGAGCTTCCTGTAGCCAGGTGCTGTTTGTTTGTTTGTTTGAACTGCCTTATAGGATCATAATATCAGAGATTTATATCAGAAAGGGACTTGAAGGACACTTCAAGGATCTCAATTAGAATATTGTACAAAAAAATAAACAAGACAGATGGCATCTACTTATTTCCTTATGTTTCATTAATCAGATAAACATTTTGTATGCTATTAAATTTTTTTTTGGCGGGGCAATGAGGGTTAAGTGACTTGCCTAGGGTCACACAGCTAGTAAGTGTCAAGTGCCTGAGGCTGGATTTGAACTCAGGAACTCCTGAATCCAGGGCCAGTGCTTTAGCCACTGCGCCACCTAGCTGCCCTCTTGCTGTTAATTTTATAAACAAATATATGTTCAAAAGATCATGGATGGTCTTGTAAACTTAATCTAATATAATTTAGATATTTTAAATATTTTCCCTCTTAGGGAATACATTTTATGTGTAGAAAATAGTTCATGACATTTTCATATAAGGTTATATAACTTTTCTTACATAAGCATAAAATTTGTTGCAGTAACATTCTTTGAACCAAACAATGTTTTAATCTAGGATATGAATTTAATTTGTTCTTTAAAATCTATTTTATGTGGCCCTTTAAATATATACAAAAATCCATTGCCGATATAGCAATAATTACTTTGAGTACTGACAAAAATAGCCTTATCGTCTAATAGTATAATGATATATAATTAAAAATGATGCCCTGTTGAATACTTCCAGACTTTGTGGAGATTTCACTGCTGTAGACAATCTTGCTACCATTTCATCCAATACCTTTCAGTAACTTGGTAGATATTTGTTGAAGATGGCTATTGCTAAAATATCCTTTACCCTTGAGACTGGTAGGTAATGAGCCTCTTTGAAGTTAGCTATGCTAGTACTTGGACGTCAGTCATGAAGTCAGTGATATGGCATGGATGATTGAAAAGTCTTTTCAGCCTGGTAGGAAGCACCAGAGATTGATCTCCTTTAGAGACTTTGAGAACTCAAAGTCATCTCCAATGCAATAAGAACTAATCCAAATTCCAAATTTCTGCTGGTAGTAAGGTTTAACTAAATGACAGGCAGGGAACAAAAAGCCTAGGTAATAGGCAAATGTTGCTGGCTGTTGATTGTTTAGTTTATCCAATAATGCAATGTTTGTCTTTTCATTTGTCTTATCTAGGTATGGGCAATGGTGGTTCTGAACCACTTCTCCATGGTATATGAAACCCTCCGTAGGCATGGAGGAAGGCAACCATAGTGTAACTGACTTCATCCTGGTAGGTTTCACCCAGGATCCTATGATGCAGATGATCCTCTTTGTACTTTTCCTCATTGTGTACTTGATGACAATGCTGGGGAATATCACTTTGATAGTATTAATCTATACAGACTCCCGGCTGCACACCCCCATGTATTTCTTCATTGGAAACCTATCTTTTCTGGATCTCTGGTATTCCTCTGTTTACACACCCAAAATCATGGTGACCTGTGTGTCTGAGGACAAGAGCATCTCCTTTTCTGGGTGTGCAGCTCAGTTCTTCTTCTCAGCTGGACTGGCATATAGTGAGTGCTACCTGTTGGCTGCCATGGCATATGACCGCTACATAGCCATCTCCAACCCACTACTCTATGCTCAGGCCATGTCTAGATGGTTATGTATATGTCTGGTTGGCATTTCCTACATTGGTGGTTTTGTTAATGCTATCATACTTACTAGCAATACATTCACTCTCAATTTCTGTGGGGATAATATCATTGATGACTTCTTCTGTGATGTCCCACCCTTGGTGAAGCTGGCATGTAATGTGAAGGACAGTTACCAGGAGGTGCTCTATTTCCTCTTGGCTTCCAATGTAATCACTCCTACTCTACTAATCCTGGCCTCCTACCTCTTCATCATTGCTGCCATCCTGAGGATTCGCTCTACCCAGGGTCGACTCAAAGCATTCTCTACCTGCTCCTCTCACTTGATTTCTGTCACATTATATTATGGCTCTATTCTCTACATTTATTCCCGCCCAAGTTCCAGCTATTCCCTGGAGCGAGACAAAATTGTCTCTACATTTTACACTGTGGTCTTCCCCATGTTGAATCCCATAATCTATAGCCTGAGGAACAAGGATGTGAAAGAAGCCCTGAAGAAACTTTGCAAAATGACAATTTCCTGAGACTGAAGAAATTGTTGTGTATCCTCCAGTAAATTCATACATATATTTAATGTGACTGTTTTCTGACACTCAGAATTCTGTCAAATATTTTCTATTAAAAGTGATCTAGGGGCAGCTAGATGGCACAGTAGATAGAACACCGGCCCTGGAGTCAGGAGGATCTGAGTTCAAATCAGGGCTCAGATGCTTAACACTTACCAGCTGTGTGACCCTGGGCAAGTCACTTAACCCCACTTAAAAAAAGTGATCTAAGGGGTAGCTAGGTGGCACAGTGGATAAAGCAATGGCTCTGGATTAAGGAGGACCTGAGTTCAAATCTGACATAAGACACTCGATACTTACTAGCTGTGTGACCCTGGGCAAGTCATTTAACCCTCATTGCTCCACCAAAAACAAAAACAAAAAGAAAAAAGTGATCTAGAATATGCCTTCTTTTTTCATGATATAGCATGGTCTACTAAGGATTGAAACATTTTAGTTGTGTCATGAAGCTCTATGCTTAGCAAAGTGAAATTGGATTAATATCTTATGAAAAATCTGATTATAGAATCAAGTGGTTTTTTGTTGTTTAATTTATATTAGAGGCAGTGTTGGTTACAATGACTAAAATTCATCTTTTTTTTTTTTCAGGGAAATGATATATATAGTATAATGACTTATAAGTGACTTGCCCAGGGTCACACAGCTAGTAAGTGTTAAGTGTCTGAGGCTGGATTTAAACTCAGGTCTTCCTGAATCCAGGGCTGGCGTTCTATCCACTGTGCCACCTAGCTGCCCCTTAGTGACCATGTTTCAAATCCTGTTTCTGAAATTGTGTGAAAATGGGCTCCATGTAGCTTAGTCAGTCATTCAGTCCCTCAGCCAACAAGCATTTCTTTCTTTTTTTTTTAGTGAGGCAATTGGGGTTAAGTGACTTGCCCAGGGTCACACAGCTAGTAAGTGTTAAGTGTTAAGTGTTAAGTGTCTGAGGCTGGATTTGAACTCAGGTACTCCTGACTCCAGGGCCGGTGCTCTATCCACTGCGCCACCTAGCTGCCCCAACAAGCATTTCTTAATCTCTTATTATGAGCCCCAGTAACTGTGCTAAGTGTTGACGATATGAAGAAAGGTAAAAATAGTCCCTGTCCTCAAGGAACTTACATTGTAACAGTTGTGAAAACATTTGCATTGATAGTTTTATATATATATATATATATATATATATATATATATATATATATGTATATTAAAAGAGGCACGATAATATAGAATTGGTATAATAACATATAGTACTAGGTATATTAAATGAGTATATATATATGGAGAGTAATGTTAGTGGGGAGGGTGCTGCAACTTGGGGGCCTGTCTTTTGCAGATGTTGGAATTTGAGCTAAATCTTGAAGCAACACAAGAGAACTAGGAAGTGAGGATGGGGAGGGAAATTATTCAAGGCATGGGGAAAAGCTAGCACATAAACACAAAGATAGAAAATGGAGTGTAAAGAACAGAGAGAAGGACATTCTGTTGGAAATTTAAAGTATGTGGGAAAGAGCAACATACGAAGACTAGAAAGGTAGAAATGAGTACCATTTTGAAGGGCTTTAAATACCATACAAAGGTCTTTATTTTTTATTTTGGTGATAATAAACAACCACTGGAGTTTTTGAGGAGGTAAAGTGATGTGCTTTAGGAAAATCACTTGGTCAGTTTAAGGAAATTCTCTAGGACTTATCTTGCTGTTGTTGCTGCTGCTGTTGTTGTTGTTGAATTGATTCAATCATTTCCAACTCTTTATTACCCCTTTTGGGCTTTTCTTGGCAAAGATACTGGTGGTTTGCTACTTCCTTCTCCAGCTCATCTACTAAGTAATATAAGGTTTGTGACCATCCGTAACAAGGTATAACAAGGTCTTAATACTGAAAAAAATCATAGATTCTCTATTTTTTGCTATGACTTACATTTGAGGATGTTATGGTTCTGAGAAATGCTTCCTATTGAATTAAATTGAAAAAGGAATCCATCTTTTTTGTTGGAAATGGAATGGATTTATTAATGTTTGAGCCATTTAATTTTTAGGTGACTATGGTTCCCAGTAAGGGTTAACTTTCAACATTAATATACTTTTAAGGAAACATTGCAATACATTTAATGACCTATGATTATAGAGCTACTTCTAAAAAATAAAACAAATGTTGAGTCTTTCTTACTTTGATACTTATTTAAGGTTTGGGCAGACGTAATTCCTTTAGAACAAATAATGATCTTTGAGAGTTGATGAAGAATTCATTACCCTAAAAAATTTGGTGATGATTCTTTCCAAATTTAGCTGGTCTGCTCATAAGAAGACATATTTGCATTTCATGTTAGGTGTGAGAATCAGAGTGCCACCACCCTGCTGAGAAATACATTGTGAGAACCAGGGCAGAGCTTCCCTGAGGAGAAAGCATGTGACTAGTATCTGGAAGTTACTTCTATTCATAGAACCACCTGTAAGTTATGGCAATCAATGCTACCAGCCAATTGGCTTGGAGCTGTGTGTAGGGACTGAGACTGGGTGGACTCCCAGGGAGCTTCCACTCCAGGAGTATGAGGGAGTCCTTCTTTTCTGTTGGAGGTTGCAATAGGGCAGGAGGTTCAGGGAGCTAGGCTCTTTCTTTCTTTCTCCAAGTGTTCTCTTTTCTAACCCCTATTATACTTTAATAAATGCTTAATGCCCCCAAAGACTGGTGCTATGAGTTTCTAATTTAAGGCAACCACACATTCTATTTTTAGACATCACAGTTAGATTTTTAAACATCACATAGGGCTTACATTTGGGTCCTTGGTAAGACTTCTTAGAATTTATGCTTCAGAGACTTCAGGGTTATCTTTAAAGCACTAAGAAACCAGATGAGGACTTTAAAATTTTCAGTGAGGGAAAAACAAAGAAACAGAAAAAATGCCCTAAACTAATTTTAGACAATTCTGATTCTATTGACTATAGGATACTCATGAACAACATGAATTGGCTGGTTTTGCTAGAGTAGAGATGATCATTAATTGGGGCACTTAAAATTAATATTAAGAAAATTCTAGAATTCCCTTGCATTGTCCACATTCATATATTGGTAAGAGTCCATGGTTTGTCATTATTATGTAATGGGAGACTGATTTTGAAGACTCAATCTTTGGAGCATGTATGCGGTAGTCTGTTGGCAATTTAAATGGAGGCTTGGTGAACCTGATTCTGGTGATGGGCATTGGAGTATGTCTGCCCTGATTGAAAGCATGAGGAAATATTCTACAATTGATTTATTTTAGTTTATTGTATGGTAATGGAATTTTTACTCAGTTATAACTCAATAGCCAATTAAAAGAATTCTGGACCTTGAGTCAAGAAGACCTCAACTTAAATCTAGAATCACTTAATAACTACTTGACTATGGGCAAGGCACTAGAACTGTGAGATTTAAAATTGGATATTAGATCATAAATCTCCCCTACTTAACCTTTCCCTTAATTTACCTCCCAGACTAGTAAATGGAAGAAGCTTCTGGTTTTCTAGGTAGAGCTTTTTTTTTCCCTAGGTAGAGCTTCTATTGTATGGTAGTCACAAGGTGATGTTGATTAGAAGGATAGGAAAGTAGAAATACAATACAAATCATCTTAAGTCCCCATCCTCACTTCCTAGTTACCTTGTGTTGCTTCAAGATTTAAGTATAAAACTCACCAAAACCCAAGGCCACCTTTGGGGAGAGAAAGAGAGACTGAGTCAAGCCCGTGCTGTTAACCGAGAGCCGGGTCGAACTCCGGTCAGCGTCTGTCTGTGCAGCACAGCCAGGAGACCAGCAGAGCAGGAAAAAAGGCCCCACTTCCATTCTCTCCTTGCCTTAGTGCTCAGCAGGCAATCTGGCGTGCATCGCAGGCGGACTGGTGTGCGTAGCTCATGCTGTTGGTCTCCTCCCCAAAAGGGTGGTCCTAAAAAAAACTGGCATCTCTCCATTATCTAACCAACTGTTAGAACTTTTTACCACAGAACTCTATCCCGATTTCCTCATTGGTAGGAGATAATAATTGCTATAAAATAACAATAATACTAGAATCTACCACCTACAGTAGCTATGAGGATAAACAGAGATAATATTTGTAAAGAACTTTGTAAGCCATGAAGTGCTGTATAAAAGCTAGTGACATATGTATCCATACACATGTATATATGCACATATATTCACACACATACACACATGTAGGTGGTGCAGTAGTTAAAGTGTATGGCCTAGAGTCAAAAGATCTGAGTTCAAATACAGTCTCAGACACTGTGTTATTCCTGTTTGCCTCCATTTCCTCATCTGTAAAATATGTTAAAATGTGCTAGAGGAGGCAATGGCAGCTACACCCATATCCATTCCAAGTAAACCCCAAATGGGGTCAGAAAGAGTCAGACATGACTAACGGGACTGAAGAACAACAACAAAATACTATTATTATGTCTAAATGTCAATATTAAACATTTTTTCCATAAGACTGCTATAAAATACCCCCAGACAAAATTAACATTCCAACATAATGAGAATATTATTATTTTGTGTGTTTCTATATTATTATATATGATATAAGCTATTAAAGTCCTCATTCTCAGGCTATTCATGGCATGGAAGGGACTCTGGTTTCCCATGGGGAATAGATTCTGGAAGATCCTACCAAGTTGGAATGACTTTGAAGGCAGGCCCAAGAGGAAATTTCTTGTTTTCCTTCTTCTTCTTGCCTTTTGAAGTATTTTAACTAGCAGTATTTAATAGACACAAAAATATTCTAAAAGAACTCAAGCAATAGCATCTTTATAGTGTCATTTAAAAGTACATCAGTCGACAACACAATTGGAGTATTATGTCAGAAAGACTATTTTTTCAATGACATATAACTATTAGAGGAAGCTACCAAATAATCCTGCATGGACAGAGACACATACCAGTTTTAAGAAGTTCAAAAAGAATTCCCTTCTGCCCTGTACTTGCTATTTTCATGTAAAGGAATCTAAAGAGGGGTCCTACCACGATAGAGAGCTATGAATGTAGAGAGTTCAGTGAGAGATCCCCTCCATACACCCAGTGCAACCAATAGAATACTTTTTAATCTTTCAAAATAAACATTAAAATATTTCACTCTAATCCATTCTGTTATTGTAGACAGGACAAAGTAACTTGTTTACTCTAGTTAGTCTTGTAAAAAGTTCAAAGAAACTTGTTTAGTTAAACTTAATTTAGGGCAATTTATTGTGATTCTTAACCTTACAGAGAAAATGGGACTAGGGGTAAACTCAAATATAGGAGATTTAAAATAATGATAATAATAGAATTTATATAACACTTTAACATTTACATGGTGTTATGCAAAAATTGAGGTAGCTAGATTGCTCAGTGGATAGAGCACTGGGTCTGGAATCTAGAAAACCTGTCTTCAAATCCAGCCTCTGGCACTTACTAGCTGTGTGACCTTTTATGACTGAAGAAGGAAATGGCAAATCATTCCAATATTTTTGCTAACTTCACTAAATGACTGGACAATAATAATACAATTATTTCCTTTTATTCTCTAATAACTCTAAGGGAACAGGTTCTTTCATTACCTCTATTTTACAGGTGAAAAACTTATGCAAACATATGTGAAATGATTTGCCCAGGGCCACACAGCTAGTAAATGTCAGGTGTCTGAGGCCAAATTTGAACCCAGGTCCTCTTGACTCCAGGGCCTGGTGCTCTATCCACTGTGCCACCTAGCTGTCCCATCTTCCTATTTTTTAAATACTTATTGGGCAAACTTTTATTTTGATTTTAAAATACTTTGAAAATATATGTGTTAGTTAATATTTACCCAGTATGGTCAATGTACATTTTAATTTCATGTGATTGGAATGAGGATTGAATTTCAATTTCATTATTTTAGAGGACTCATTCTTGAGAAGTGTACTCTACCCTTTAAGGATGATAATTTTTCTTTTTCAATTGATAATCTTACAGAGTTTCTGAGAGCACTCAGAGAGTCACAGAGACTGAAACTCTGTCTTCCTCTGAATAGCAGGGTACAATGTACCATAATACACTTCTACTGTGGCTAGGATGGAGTTGAGGGTGCTCATAGATTTTTGAATATGGATAAAAGAAGCAAATTTCAAGAATAGGAGCTTGACAAACACTGTAATATCTAAACTTTGTCACTGTTTTAATAAATGTTTTATGGAACTGAATTAGAATATTGTTTTGGAACACATCAGGACTTCAGAATTTGTTTTATTGATAAAGAAACTGAGGTGAATAAAGCGGTGTTACTTGCCTCTGATTGCCCATGGAGCTGGTATACAGAGTAGGGGGCTCTTTTCTCTTGTCTTCTGGTGGATGATTCTTCAGATGAAACCATGCTGCCTCTTGACCTTTCACAACCATTTCCTAAATCAATACAATGCACTATCACATTTGAATTAATTTCAACAAAATTACACTGAGAAAACACGGGATTTATTTGTTCTCTTTTTTTAAGGGAGGTGATAAAATATCTTGGATATGAAAAAAAATGTCATCTTGGTGCTTTGATGTTCTGTATTGCTTTCTTGAAGGCCTCCTTCACATCCTTGTTCCTGAAGCTATAGATCATGGGGTTAAGCAAGGGATTCACCACTGTGTAGAACAGGGCAGCCATCTTGTCCTTCTCCAGGGAATAGGTGGAACTGGGTCTTGAGTACATGAAGAGGAGGGAGCCATAGAAGAGCATGACAGAGATCATGTGAGAGGCACAGGTAGAGAAAGCCTTCCACCTCCCTGAGGCTGAGCGGATCCGAAGAATGGCCAGGAGGATGTGGAAATAGGATACGAGGATGGCTAATATACTAGACAAAACTGTGAAACCCACCACCCCCAGGAGTACCTTCTCATAGACCTGCGTGTCAGTGCAGGACATCTTTACCAAGGGGGGTGCATCACAGAAGAAGTGGTCAATGATGTTTTTCCCACAAAATTTCAAGCGAAATGTGTTAGCTGTGTGAGCCATGGCATTCAAGAAACCTCCTACATAGGACCCAGCCACAAGCCCAATGCAGAGAGACCTGGACATGGCAGCTGAGTAGAGAAGGGGGTTACAGATTGCTACATAACGGTCATAGGACATAGCAGCAAGAAGGTAACACTCGGTGTAGGCCACGACACATGAAAAGAAAAGCTGGGCACCACAGCCTGCTAAGGATATCCGCTTATCCTCTGAGATACAGGTGGCCAAGATTTTGGGGGTATATACAGATGTATACCAGAAATCTAAGAATGACAGATTCCCAATGAAAAAATACATGGGAGTATGCAAACGGGAGTCAATCCTGATTAAGATAACTAGAGTCATGTTCCCTGCCAATGTGACCAAATAAAGGACCAAAAAAGCTCCAAAGAATACCAATTGCATCCGGGGATCAGCTGAGAAGCCAATTAAGATGAATTCAGTCAGGGTGGTCTGATTCCCCACTTCCACAGACATAGTGGTGGCAACCTGATAGAACCTAAGAATCAACAGTGAGAGATGATGAGTTTATTAGTTAATGGAATTTTAGATCTGGAGTTAATCTAGGGGGTAGTTGGGTGGCACAGAGGATAAAGCTTTAGACCTGGAACCAGGAGGACCTTGGTCCACATTCTGCCTCTCAGATGCTTATCATCTGTGTTACCATGGGCACATCATTTAACTTCTATGTTCTTTGGGTCCTTCACCTGTAAAAAGGGTATAATGATAATAACACCCACATCATAGGATTATTGTGTGGATCAAATGAGATAATGTGTGTAAAGTGTTTGTAAAACTTAAAGAAATCTATAAATTATAGCTAAAAGGCTTTTCCCATCATTTCACAGAAGAGGAGCCTGGACATCCTAGAATGTCAGATGTTGAAGAAATCTTAGAAAAAACACAAAACATTAGCTCTAGATCTAGAATAAATAATGTGTGAATGAGAAAGGGCTTTAGATTATTACACCAAATGTCAGAATGATGCACTCAAGCTTTCTCATTTAATAGATCATAAGATTATTTGAAGAGCTGGAAAAGTGCTCATAGGTCTCTTCATTTTGAGCTCTCTCATTTCACAGATAAGAAAACTAAGGGTTAGAAAGTATAAATGACTTTTCTCTGGTCATACAAGGGTATCAGTAAGCATCAGAAGGAGACATGATGTCAAATTCTATGAATCTGGAGCCAATGGCCTTTTCACTATGGCATATTGAATATAATGAAGATACACTGATGGGAAATGACTGGCTTAGTGTTAATCAGTCATTCAATTGATTGATCACTTAAATGATCAATTAATCAACAAACATTTCTCAATCACTTACTATGTGCCAGTCATTGTCCTAGGTGCTGAAGATACAAAGTAAAAACAAAAACAAACTGTGATGATTAAAAATATGAGAGACATAGCTTCTGGGTTATTTAATAATTGTATTAATATGGCCAACAGGATATTAATAAAAGGAGGTCTACAGCATCTCTCGCAGATCAAAGACTTCATGGTAGTGGGGCACAGAACTTATATATCCTTGAAAAAATAGGTGGCCAAGAGTCAACTTCTGCACCGAGATTATCTCCAGCCTTGGGCTATCGATTCAAAGAATATCCTCCTCTTCAGTTGGGGTGGGTTGGGGATGAGTGACCCTCACCTTGGATAGAGAATCCTTCAGCTATATAGATAAAATGATCTGTTTCTTTCTTTTTTTTTTGGTGAGGCAATTGGGGTTAAGTGACTTGCCCAGGGTCACACAGCCAGTAAGTGTTAAGTGTCTGAGGCCAGATTTGAACTCAGGTACTCCTGACTCCAGGGCCGGTGCTCTATCCACTGTGCCATCTAGCTGCCCCTAACTGATCTGTTTCTACACAAGATTCTAATGAGCTTGGTTTGGGCCTGACCAAGATGGAGAGATTTGATGGAATCTCTCAAAGGGAGTTTGCCTTTGAAGGGAGGGAAGGGAGGAAGGACTTGCAAAAGAAGGGTGGATCACTGGGTCCCCCAAGATTATTATTAATTATTATTATTAATCAATCAATCAATTAATTATTATTAATAATTATTTCTTACAAAACAAGGGAAAGATCCTAGTCTTTGCCCTAAATGGCTAACATTCCTAATATGAGAGACAAGAAAGATAAAAATACAACTATACAAGACAATTACAGAGCAGATGCAAAGCAACCTTAGAAGTATTATATGAATGTATGGATCACCTGGATTTGATGGATGTGTCTTATTATCCAAAAGTATTTTTTATGAAACCCTGGGTTAATAGGACCAAAATGGCCTTCAACTGAACTCCAAACTGAACCCAGATAACTGGCAGATAAAAGACCCTACTTAATGACTTCTTTGGACATCTCAGCCCCCTCATCCTTGCCAAACCCTTTTTATTATTATTTTTTAAATTCTGTAATTTTATCACGATGATTCATTATTTCCTCCATACTTGTTATAACTGAAATTGTTAAACTGCCTTTAATTCTGCATCATACTACTGAAACTGAGAATACCCTGTAATCAGTGGACAACAACAACAACAACAACAACAACAACAGCAACAACAAAAACCAAACCAAAACATTTATACTACTGGCCATATACTCAGAAATGGGGACTCCCCTGAGCTCTCTTCTTAGGAGAGACTCTCCACATGATCATGTCATATATTTCTTGTTGGGACAAAATATTAAATTGACACTATGTTTTTTTTTTCTGTCTGTCTCTGATCTAGTTTGTCTTGTAAGAGATATTAAATTATCTGATCTAGTCCTTAACCATGTTCTCTTATCTGGTTATTATATTTGTAGCAGCCCAGGTATGGGAATAAATTATAGGAGATATTATAAGATATTATAATTTCTTGGATCTCTTTATTAATTTTGCCAGAGAGATTGGAGATTATTTCTCTGATCTGTTTGTAGAAGACAGGCAGATACAAAAACTATATTTTAATATTCAACAGAAATGGTGCCTTGCAACATGGATTTGATTGGAAAATGGAAATGGAATCCACCCTCCAACACACGACTTGGCAAGG